>NW_008351473.1:242044-265737 GCF_000622305.1 Nannospalax galili | reverse complement strand
TTCCAAAAGGCATCACTAGCCAGATATGACCCCAAGCTACCTGTCCAACTCTTAATATTTAATTCCTCCCTGACCATGGTAGGAGCGATTCATCAGCCACACGAAGTACTAGAATGGCTTCACAGGCCAGTAGGTGGCGCTCCTCGCTTCCTTACAGAAGTGGACACCCTTGCCTCCATGGTCCGACATGGGAGAGATAGAATCATGCAAATCATAGGAAAGGAACCAGATACTCTCATTATCCCCTTCTCATTATCAGATGTACAGTGGCTCTTAAAGCATCACTCCTCTTTTGCAGTTAGCTTAATAGGCTTCCCAGGACAAATTGATAATCACTATCCCAATACAATTTGAAAAAAAAAAAAAAAAAAAAAAAAAAAAAGGGGGCCAGAGGAACATCAGTGACAAGAACTATGACATGACCTAAAAGGAGTAGGAACATGTCACAGTTGATGACAAACACTCAAGAGCTAGGGCTCTGTGCAAAACAGCAGCCTCAGCTCCTTCTGATCAGCAGCCACAGAAGACGAAAGGCAAGCCTGCTGCCCAGCTGGAGTTCCCAAGACCTGGTTCCCAGCTGGGCCCTGGAAGGACTGGATCTTCAATAACCACAGGACATGTCAGGTCTCAGTTCTGCTAAGTGTCTGGGGGAGGACTGGGAAAATGGCCCAGTTAGTAAAGCACTTGCCTCGTGAGTGTGAGGACCTGAATTTGATCCCCAGAAGCCACATAAAAGGCCGGCATGGTGATGCACACTTGTAATCCCAGTGACAGTGATGGGAAAAGGAGACAAGCAAATCCCTGGAAGCCTGCTAGCCTAACCTACTTGGCGAAGCTTCAGGTCAATGAGAGACTCTGTTTCAAAAGGTGGAAAGTGTCTGAGGAATGACCTGACCCCAGAAGATGGTCCTCTGAGCTCCACACACATGCACAGACAGGTGTTCAAATGCAGCTGCACCAACACACACACCCAGACACAAATACCTACATACAAACATCTGGTAACAACCATGGGCCTACATCTCTACTAGATGTGACAAGAGCCAAGAAGGAGAGGTCCTCTGGCTCACAGCTCAGGTCAAAAGAATTGCCATATCCCAGGGTTCCCTGAAGACCCAGAGGTTGGGGTCACAAGGTCATGCCAGTGAGGGAGCTGACTGGTGGCATCTGCTGGGCAGACAGCAGTGGTTCAGAGCCCGTGTGAGCATGCCTCAGTGAATAGGCCTTTCACAGCCCCTCCTCAGGAGTTGCTTTTATAGACACAGAGCAGCAACAAAGGCGAGATTTAGTGCTGAAGCCCGCTCAGCAGCTGTTTTCTTCTTGTTCCTTGTTTAACTTCTCTCAGGAGACAAAGCTGGGCCTGGCTGAGCAGGTGTTTGGGGCAGGTGATTCTATTCCCATTAATTTTCTTAAGTCATAGCAGAGCAGCCCAGGAGGTTATCTCGAGTACTCTTGAGGACACCCTGCCCTGTGCCTGCTAAATAACAAGCCACCATGTGCCTGATAGCAATGTCACGTTCTGCTCCTGCAGGTTCTGGCATCTTTAAATCTCCAATTCTGGTAGCTAACAGAATTGAAAAAGCACAGCCCGGCCTTACTCGACATTGAGATTTTGTCCTCTTTACTAATGTGTTAGAGGTAAACTGAGGCTGGTGGCTTCCAAGTTCTTAGGAAAAGCCTGAGCTGGGGATGTGCCTCAGTGGTAGAGCACTTCCCTAGCCTGTGTGAGGCCCCAGATTCAACCAACAACACAACACAACACACACACACACACACACAGTCTGCAGTCAGACATAATGGTACATGGCTGAGGCAGGAGGATTGTGCATTCCAGGCCAGCCTGGACTACACAGCAAGACTTCATCTAAAAAAAAATAAATAAATAACAGGGGGGACAGGGCTCGAGAGTCGGCTCAGTGGTTAAGAGTGTACTTTTCTTACAGAGGACCAGGGTTCAGTTCCTAGTACCCATGTTGGGCAGTTTAGAACCACCTAGAACTCCAGCTCTAGAAGATCTGACATCCTCTTCTGGTCTCTACAGGCACTGCACTCCCATGCATATATCCACACACAGCCACACAATTAAAAACAAAACAAAGCCGGGTGTGGTGGCGCACACCTTTAGTCTCAGCACTCAGGAGGCAGAGGCAGGCAGATCCTCTGTGAGTTCGAGGCCAGCCTGGTTTACAGAGTGAGTTCCAGGAAGCTGGAGCTACAAGGAGACCCTGTCTCAAAAAGACCAAAAAAAAAAAAAAAAAAAAAAACCCATGAAACAAAACAGTGCTTGCCTGGCACAACACACAAAGCCCTAGGTTTGATCCCAAGTACTGCATAAACCAGGTGTGGTGGCCAACCCTGTCTTAGGAACATGAGATGGAGGCAGAAAGTTCAGATGTTTAAGGTCATTCTCAGTTACATAGTGAGCTCAAGGTTGGCTTATTGGACTGGACTATGCTAGATCATCTCAAAAAATAAATAAAACACAGGAAAAAAAAAGAGAAACTTGGGCTTGGTAGTACACACCTTTAACCCCAGCACTTGAGAGGCAAAGGCAGGTGAATTTCTGTGATATTGAGACCAGCCTGGTGCACATAGTGAGTTCCAGACCAGTTGGAGTCACAGAGAGACCCTATCTCAAAAAGACAAAAAATTCTCAATTCTCTTTTAAGCATATCTAAATTGTCACACTAATGACTTTATTCACTGCTTCACTTCCAAGTGATTTCAAGGAGAGTTTAATTCTGTAAGGTATGAAAAAAAAGTCTTTAGGAGGCCTGGAGAGATGGCTCAGCAGTTATGAGCACTGGCTGTTTTTGTAGAGGACTCAGGTTCCATTCCCAGCACCCACATGGCAACTAATAACTGTTACTCCAATTCCAGATCTGATCTGACACCCTCTTCTGGTCTCTTTCTGGCATGCACACACACACAAATAAATAAATCTTTAAAAAAAAAAGTTTCTAGGGACTGAAGCAGTTAAGACCACTGGCTGCTCTTGCAGAGGACCCAGGTTCAAACCCCAGCACCTACATGGTAGCTAACAATCATCTGTAACTCTAGTTTCGGGGACATCTGATGCCCTTTTCTAACCCCTGCAGGCACTGCACGACACCAGTGAGCTTACATATATGCAGGCAATTCAAAACACTCATACACATAAAATAAAAGTAAAATATTTAAAAAGATTCCAGAAGGAGAAAGAAAGCTCAAGTCCTCTCAAATGTAAACTTAGCCTCCACATCATCTTCTCCAGTGACCTCCTCTGTGGGAGCCAGCCCCACAGTGTTTTGTCCTGTAGCTGTACTATTTGCTCTCCTCAGTACCCAGTGAGTCACTGAGGGCTGAGGAGAACAGTCTTCCCCAGTGGGCAGAACCCACATCCCTTCATGTTCTCCCAGGCCTGCCATTACCTTCAGTTTCTTCCCACAGAGGAGCCTTTCTCACAAGGAGCGAACATCCGGTGATACATCTCTCGCTCTCTGTCCATGTAGTTCTTGTAGTAGCTGTGGACAGAAAGGCAGGCTGTATGTGTTTGTAGGAGGTGACATCTAGTGGCTGGAATTCTCTGCTCAGGTTCAGAGCCACTGAAAACTCAGCAGAACTTAACCAGAGAGGAGGGGGAAGGGTGAACAGGAGGGACAGAGACAGGCAAGGCTCCTAATCCAGTTCAGGAAGCCACTGGACACAAGGCCACCACTTGGGAAGATGGCAGCTGGGAAGGCTGAACTGAAGCCTTCCCTTTGAAAGGTCAGTGGGCTCACTCGGGCCAAGTCCTGCCAAATGACCTCTCAAAACTGAGTGGTCTAAAGACTCATTTAGAGAAATTTCTTGCTAAGAAGAAATCCCAAAATTTAGATCCCAAAATTTAGTATCTAACCTGAGAGGGGACTTTTACAAACCAGAAAGGAAGCTCTTGGGAAACTAATAAGCCAGAAATGTGTTGACTGTACCCAAATGTTAGTGATACACACTACACAGAGACCTCAGCAGCATGATAAAATAAAAAAAAAAAAAAAACCAAGGAGTTCTAGTTAGGTATTCTGACTAGAAAAGTAGACATTTCTTTCTCTCTCTCTCTGGTCTTTTTGAGGCAGGGTCTCCCTATAGCCCAGCTGGCCTAGAACTCACTATGTAGACCAGGCTGGCCTCTATCTCACAGAGATCCAACCTGCTTGAATTAAAGGTGTGTACTACCATATCCAGCTCTACGTTTTTTTTTTTTTTTGAAACAGGGTCTCCCTGTAGCCCCAGCTGTCCTGGAACTCACTATGTAGACCAGGCTGGCCTTGAACTCACAGAGATCTGCCTGCCTCTGCCTCCCAAATGCTGGGATTAAAGGCGTGTGCCACCATGCCTGGCTATTTTTATTTTATTTTATTTTTTTTGAGGCAGGGTCTATGATTAGACTGAAGCTGCTATACAGAACAGGCTGGCCTCAACCTTAGAGATCTGCCTGCCTCTGCCTCCACAGTGCTGGATTAAAGGTGCACACCACCATACCTGGTAATTTCTATTTTAGAAAAGCTTTCTGTTCTCAGGCTGGAGAAATGGCTCAGAAGTTAAGAGCACTGGCTGCTCTTGCAAAGGACCCATGTTTGATTCCTAGCACCTACATGATGGCCCACAACCATTTGTAAATACATTTCCAGGTGATCCAATGCCCTCTTTTGACCTCTTTGGGGGCATTACATGCATAGCTGCACTTACATGTAGGCAAAACACTCATGCAGATAAAATTAAAAAGTTAAAAAAATAGGAAGTCAGGCACCTTTAATCCCAACACTCAAGAGGCAGAGGCAGGTGGATTTCTATGAGTTCAAGGACAGCCTGGTCTACATAGTGAGTTCCAGACCAGCTGGGGTTACAGAGAGACCCTGTCTCAAATAGACCAAAAAAAAATGGTTTAAAAATATAGGGGCTGAAGAGATGGCTCAGTGGTTGGGTGCAGTGACTGCTTTTGCAGAGGACCTAGGTTCAATTCCCAGCACCCACATGGCGGCTGTCTGTGACTCCAGTTCCAGGTGATCTGATACCCTTTTCTGACCTCTGCAATGCATGACACAGGTGTACTTACACATACGCATGCAATATACTCATACACATAAAATAAAAATATTTTTAAAAGTTTAAAAATAAAGCTGTTTTTCCTTTTTAAAAATTATTCATGTATGCATGCATGTGGGCTCAAGCATGGGTCAAAGGACAATTTGCTGGATTTGGCTTTCTTCTTTCACCATGTGGGTCTGAGGATTGAACTCAGGCTGTCAAGCTTGACAGTAAGAGCTTTTATTGCTGGGCTATCTCAATAGCCCTGAAAAAATTACATTTCTAAAATACTAGTACCCTCCTCACTTGAGTGGATCACATAGGACCAGTCCATCTGGGGTCCAACAGGACCTACAGGGAACAGTGCATCTCAGGTGGTAGGAACAGGCAGAGTTTGAAGCAAGGGACCCTCTTTATTTACAGGGGGAGTTAAAACATTTCTTAAACATTTATGTATTTAGGATGTGTGTATGCACATGCATGTGTACACACATTCCATGTGCAAAAGACAAAAGACAACCTGAGGAAGGTCAGTTCTCTCTTTCCACCATGTGGGTCCCAGGGATCAGAACTCAGGTTGTCAGGCTTGGTGGCAAGCTCCTTTACCCTCTGAGCCATCTTGCCAGCCTTATATTTGGGGTTTAAAAATATTTTACTTATTATTTTTATTTTATGTGTATGAATGTGTTGCTTTCATGTACAAAGGTGCACCCATGTCATGCAATGCCCACAGAGGTCAGAAGAGGGCATTAGATTCCTTGGGACTGGAACAGATGGTTGTTAGCTGCCATGTGGTGCTAGAAATCAAACCCAGGTCCTCTGCAAAGGCAGCCAGTGTTCATAACCACTGAGCCATCTCTCCAGTCCCTTTGTTTTTTGAGAAACAGCGTTACTCTATACCCAGAACTTGTGATCTTCTTGCCTCTATATCCCAAGGTCTGGGACTACTGAAGTGGATGACCATGCCTCGTTTGCACAAGGCTCTTTTTAAGGATAGCTCATGTGGAAAAGCATGAAGACCTGAGTTTGGATCCCCTGCATCCATGTAAAAAGAAGGGCACAATGGGTGGTATGTGTCTGTAATCCAAGCACTGGAGAGGCAGAGACAGGAGGATCCTTGGGGCTCACTGGCTAGCCAGCCTAGACTAACTGGTAAGCTCCAGGCCAGTGAGAGACCCTGTCATGAAAAAAATGGTATATGGATCGGTGTAGTGGCAGAATGCCTGAGAGTGCTGGGCTCTGGCCTCCCTCTGGCATAGGGGCTGAGAACACAGGGGACTGCCTGAGAGTGCCTGGATCCTACCTCCACGTGGTGAAGCCTTTGAGAGGGAAGTGACACTGATTCTAACCACTCCAACAGTTATCAAAATACCTGAAAGCAGCCAGGTGTGGTGGTGCATGTCTTTAATCCCAGCACTTGGGAGGGAGAGGCAGGCGGATCTCTGTGAGTTCAAGGCCAGCCTGGTCTACACAGTGAGTTCCAGGACAGCTGGGGCTACAGGGAGACCCTGTCTCAAAAAGACCAAAACAAACAAACAAAAAAACCTGAAAGCAAATTCTGAATCCATCACTCTTGAGTCCAGGCTTGGAAGACAAAAGAAAAATGAGGAGGAACCCAATAATGGGATGCTTCTGGACGCCCCTGTCAAGAAATTCCAATGGACTCTTACATGAACATTTGAAAATTCCCATTCTGACTTTTTTCTAGTTCCCTGTCTAGAACTTGTAATGCTAATTACTCTTGCCTTTACTTCTCCTTCACACACACACAAAAAAAATTCCCTATCTGCAAGGTGGGTAACCTATTCAGAGGATGGTGTGATAAGAATAGGAGGTAGGAACTGGCTAGGCAGTTAGGGTAAAAAGACCCCAAAGTAAAGTAGCCAGTTTCTTGGCTAAAAGTCACAGTGTCCTTGGGCCTCTTAGCAACATACTCCATTCCAAAGGCCAAAAATATTGAAAGTATTTGGGAGCTTGTATCTAATTCTTAAAAGATTTTAGGGTTACCTCTTCAGAGGGGGGAATGTTAGAGTAGCAAAAAAGCCCTATAAAAAAAGAAAAGAAAGAGAACATGAAGTTATCAGAAAAAAGTGATGGGGAGATATGGAAGGAGTTGGAGGGGAGGGAGTGGGCATGGATTTGATCAAAACAGCTTATATGCATGTAGGAAATTCTCAATTATTTTTTTTAAGAAAAGAAAAAAATGGTGGATGGTACCTGAGGAAAGGCACCCAAGGCTATCATCCAAACTATATGGCCACACAGGTTCACACAAAGGAGTCATGTGGGTTCACCTTTCTAGGGGGTGCTGATATGCAGAGTCACACAACAGGAAGGGGTGTGGCACTTAGAAATGAAGCTTCACAGCCTGTCTCTTGCCCTATCAGTAACTGCCATTTTAGGGTAATGAGCATGGGGGTGTGGGTGGCTGCCAGAGGCAGCTCAGGGAAGCACTGCCAGCCTGCCCTCCACGCAGGTGCCTCTGGCCACACTTGTGGACTGGCTCTCACCTGGACAGCTTCTTCAGCTCCTTATTGATGTCCTGGTTGCAGGGCTGCTCCTTCTGTGCTCTCACTAGGAAATCACGGGCCTGCTCATACTCGGTTAGGAGGAGGCAAGCCTGTGGAGAAGGACAAGCCTTAGAAGACTTGGTAGTGCCTGTGAGCCCTACAGTTTTCATTCTGTGTATCTGTGTGCACACATGTGTAAATGTGTGGAAGCCAGAGGTCAACCTCTGGTATTCTCAGAAGTTATCCACACTTTTTTGTCTTTTTGAAGCAGGGTCTCCCTGTAGCCCCAGCTGTCCTGGAACTATGTAGACCAGGCTGGACTTGAACTCACAGAGATCCGCCTGCCTCTGCCTCCCAAGTGCTGGGACTATAGGCATGTGCCACCACACCCAGCTTATCCACACTTTCTTTAAGATTTATTTTTTCATTCTTATTTATGTGACTGTGTCTGTGTGAATGTATGTCATGTGAGTACAGTACCCAGGGAGACCAGAAAAGGGCATCAGATCAATCTGATGGAGTTACAGGTGGTTGTGAGCTGCCTGACACGGGTGTTAGGCACTGAATTCAGGTCCTCTGGAAGAGAACCAAGTGCTCTTAACTGCTGAGCCATCTCTGTAGCCCCCATCTACCTTTTAAAGTTAGGGTCTCTCACTGTGATCTGGGGCTCCCTAATTAGACCAGGTTGGCTGCCCAATGAACTCCAAGGATCCATCTGTCTCTGCTTCCACAGTGCTGGGATTTATAAATGCACCCTGGGTCCTGGGGAGTGAACTCAGGTCCTCTTGTGTGGGGCAAGCACATTCTATCTTCCCAGCCTCTGCTGCTGCTTCTCTTGGGTGCCTACCCTCCAACTCACCTGTCCACACCTGAAGAGGGCCTTGGCATTTCTCTGGTCAATGAGCAGAGCCTGCTCGCCATAGCGCAGGGCCATGGCAGGTCGGTCTAGTTTCAGGTACACAAAGGACAGGTTAAGGAGGACTAGAAGTTTGGCGGCCTCCACCAGGTGTTGTTCCTCAGAAAGCACCAAGCGCCGCCGGTGGAGCAGCTTTAAGGCCTGAGGAGAGGAGGGAAGGTGGAGGGTCAGGACTTAACAGTCCTACATATGAAAAACTCTAAAGAAACCACACAAAACTATCAAATCTAAGAAAGGCATTCAGCAAGGACACAAGACTGATATATAAAAAAACAGTTTTCTAAACAGGAGGCATGCAGAACTTCTGGCTGAGTGAGGGAGACAATGTGTATCCTCTACCCTCTTTTGACTGGCCAGGAAAAAAGGAAGTATTTTCCCACAAGGTCTAAGCAAAGGAGCAAACTAATAAAGCAGCACACAAAGAATAGCAGCGGCAAAGATGGGGCTGGTTCACAGCTCAGAGTGGCCTGGGAGCTGACAGACTAGAGGGAACAGGCTGGACTGAACCAAGGGAACCAGCCCCAGTGTTCCTTTCTTTGACCTATGTCCAGAGGACTATCACCTCAGGAACAAGGAGAGCTATTTTCTTTTTGAGACAGGGTCACATTTAGTCCAAGCTGGACTCAAACTCACTACACAGCTGAGGATGATCTTCAACTTCTGGTCCTCCTGCCTCCAAGTACAGGGATTACAGGTGTGCTCCACTACACCTGGTTTATGTGGGGCTAGGGATGAAACTCAGGGCTTCCTGCATGCCAGGCAAACACTCTACCAACTGAGCAGTATCCCCAGTCCAGGAGGCCTATTTTCTGGAAAAATGTATCCAAAGAGGCTCCTGACAGGACTGGGAGGGTGGAATGTTGTTAATGGGCATACAGAAATGTCTGCATGCTGAACCAGGACTCTGTCCATCTCCTGCTTGTCCTACAGGCCTGTGGTCAGGCATCAACACAAGCAAAATACATGGGGCCAGCAGCAAACTCCCAAGCCTGCTGAGACTAACTGCCCCACAGAGTAACACTAGTCCCCACTGTCAGAGGGACAGGAAATCCCACAGATGGCAAATGGGCTGGAAAAATCAGTTGGTGGGGGACCTAATGCTGAGATTTTTTTTAAATTAATAAACTTTATTTTTAAAAATATTTTTATTTTATGTGTATGAGTGTATTGCCTGCATGTGTGTAAGTGCACCCATGTCGTGTAATGCCTGCGGAGGTCAGAAGGCATTAGATTTCCCTGAAACTGGAGTTACAGATGGCTGTTAGCTGCCATTTGGGTGCTGGGAATCAAACCCGGGTCCTCTGTAAGAGCAATTAGTACTCTTAACCACCGAGCCATCTCTCCAGCCCCTAATAAACTTTTTTTGTGGTTATGTGTGTGCTTGTGTAGGTACATGTATGAGGATGTGTATATACAAGTGGGTATGGATGCCAGACCATGTCAGGTGTTATTCCTCAGGCACTGTTCACCTTGTTTTTTGAGACAGGGTCTCTCACTGGACTGAAGTTCACATAGGCTAGGCTACCTGGTTAGCGAGCCCCAGGTATCTTCCTCTCCCTACCTTTTGCATTGCCACACCTGGCAGTTTCTATTTTATGTGGACAATATCAGGTGTGCCCTGTTCTATCATTCTCCACCCTATTCCCTGAACCTGGAGCTAGGCTGCAAGGCCCAGTGATCCTCTTGTCTCTGCTCCCCACAGTGCTGTGCTACAGGCACACACAACCTTATCTAGTTTAATATTTTTTTGGGGGGGGGTTGTCAATCCCAGCACTCAGGAGGCAGAGTTCAAGGCCAGCTTGGTCTACATAGCAAGTTCTAGGCCAGCTAGAGCTACAAAGTAAGGGAGTAAGGGAAGCTTCTGGAGCTACACTTACATACGCAGTGTTCTTACCCGCTTGTATCTCACTTTGGCATCACAGAAGCGATTCTGGTGGAAAAGATAGTTGCCAAACTCCCTTTCTGTCGTAGCCACCTTGAGGATCTTCTGAAGAGGGAACTGTTCTTGCTGCTCCTGAAGACCAAAGTCAAGAGCAGGGAGGCATAATGAAAGCCCTGTTATAGTTGTCAATACTGCCCTCTCCCACCATCAACTTCTGTTCAGGGTCTGTGTGGGTAAAGCCCATCTGAGTCCCAACAGGGGACACACAGGTAGAAATTATGAATGGTCCCTTCTACAGAGTACAGCAGTAATCAGAGGCTGAGAAGCAGCCTGAAGCAGCAGTGTTCAGAGTAACACATGGAGGGAACCTGCCCAGCCCATGATCAATGACTTAACATTTGGCAGGGCCTAGTTTGCTCAGGTCTCATGCTGCTACACTGGCTTCATATCAGAATCTCGGAAAGAACCCCATCAAGAGCCCCTAAATCAGAACCCCAGGCAAGCGCAAGAGCCTCTGCTCAATAGAAGGATGTGGGAAAGGTGAGACCCTCACTTGGGATGCTGACAGCTTAGTGTAGAGGGTACTGAATCATATGGAGAAGCAGACTCTGGAATGGATGGGTATCTGTAGCCACATGTGCAACCAGTAGGTGAGGATGTGATCAGCACTGTGAGTGCCTGCTGACAGGATCACTAGCTCTGCTTCGATGGGATGGGGGAAGTAAAAGGCTGCATAAAAGACTTAACTTCTGTATCTCAGTTTTCCTGAGTGCCCCACTTTATACCTGATGTCCTGGATACCCTCTCCTGTTAAAAACCTCTTTCAATTCTCAAAGGGTCTAAGAGGGACCACAATTTATACAATCACCCTAGTTTGTTTCTACAGGGCTGGGGATGGAACCTAGGGCTTTTAATGCTAAGTCTCTACTGCTGACCCACACCTCTAGTCCCTCACTGGGGATTCTAGGCAGGTGCTCTACTACTGAGTCATGTCCCCAGTTCCTCACTAGGGGACTCTAGGCAGGTGGTCTACCACTGGGCCATGCCCTCAGTCCCTCACTAGGGATTCTAGGGAGGCTTTCTATCACTGATACACATCTCCAGCCCCCAGTCACCTTCATTAAGAGTTATCAATATCTAATTTGCTGAAAAGCAGTCACTGTCTTGTACAGAGAACTAGGCAAAGGGTGAATGAATAGTTAGCTCAAACAGCTAATGCACAATCAATCCATACCTCATCCTACTCAGCATGTTTTTACCTCAGATAGGCAAGGGTAGCTAGTGGGGCACAATCTTCCACCACATCTCACAGGAGACTTGGGCAGAACCCAGGGGAGGCTATCTAAGACACCACCCCAAACAGAAATCCATCCCTCCCTGTGCAAAGTTCTGGCAATTCTAGGTTCTTGGACTCACAGCTGAGAGTGCACAAAATTTGTCTGACTCAGCAGAGTCGAGGAAGTCAAGCAGTTCGATTTCAAACAAGACAGTGGCATTTGGGGGGATAAGAGGAGGACAGCCCAGGGTGCCATAAGCATAGGTTGGTCTGAACAGAAATCTGGCCAGCTCCCCTTTGCGCATGCTCAGAAGGCCCAGCTCCATGCCGCAGAGTGTAATATCTGGAAGAAAGCACAGAGACTTTGATCAAAGTTCATCCAGCATCCTAGGCAAAGCCGCAAGTTTCTCCCAACTCCAAGCTCAAGCACTTCCACACGCTAACCCAAGCCTTCTACAAAGTTCTCTTGCCTCTGCTCTGGCTTGCTTCCATTGCCTTGCTAGCCCCAGGCTTTCCCAAGCTCCATAGGTCCCTTCTTTCTTCAAGGCTCCCCAGTGCCTGAGCTCTACCCTAACTGAAATCTTTAAAAAATAATTTAAGATTAACTTTTATGGGATGGAGAGATGGTTCAGAGCACTGACTGCTCTTGCAGAGGACCCGGATTTGATTCCCAACATCCACATGGTGGCTAACAACCTTAACTCCAACCTTCCTAATTTCCTCTTCTGACCTCTGTGGGCATGCACTTACATACATTCAGGAAATACACTTGTACACATAAAAACCAAATAAAAAAATCATAAAAAGATTTTTAGAAAGATTTTTATGTACATGAGTGTTTTGCCTGCATGTACGTAATACAACACATGTGGGCAGTGCTCTTGGAGGTCAGAAGATGGTTGTTAGCTGCCACATAGGTGCTGGAAACCAAATCTGGAACCTATGGAAGAGCAGCAAGTAAGTATTCTTAACTGTGGAGCCATCTCTCTAGACCACCCACTTTAAAAATTTTTGGGTGTGCACCTGTGGGAGTTTATATTCACCATATGTGTGTAGGTATCCATGGAGACTAGAGGAAGACATTGTATCCTCTGGACTGTAGTTAGTTATAAGTGGCTGGGAATCACCATAGGAGTTCTGGAAATCAAACCTGGATCCTCTACAATAGTAGCAAGTGCTCCTAACCACTGGGCCATCTCTCCAGTCCTCTCTAGCCTCTCTTATTTCAAAAAATTTAGTTCAGGGCTGGAGAGATGGCTCAGCAGTTAAGAACACTGGTTGTTCTTGCAGAAGACCTGGGTTCGAATCCCAGCACGCACATGGTGGCTAACAACTGTCCGTAACTCCAGTCCCAGGGGATCCGACAGCCTCTTCTGACTTCTGTGGGCACTGCATGACACGGGTGCACTGACCTACATGCAGGCAACACATGCATACACATAAAATGAAAAAAATTTTAATTAAAAAAAATTTATTTGTGAGTACTCACAAGTATGTATGTGCACCACATGCCTACAGTGGCCCTGGAGGCCAGAAGAGGGCATCAGATCTCCTCTAACTAGAGGTACAGGTGATTGTGAATCATTGTGTGGATGCTGGAAGCCAAACCCAGGTCCTTTACAAGAGCAGCAAATGCTCTTCAGGACTGAGCCATCTTTCCAGTCCTATTTTTTATTTTTATTTTCTTGAGACAGGGTCTCACTGTATAGCCCTGGGTGGCCTGGAACTTGCTACTTAGACCAGGCTGATCTTGAACACCCAGAGATCTACCTACCTCTGCCTCCTGAGTGCTGAGATTAAAGGCATGTGCCACTACACCTGGCCTACTTTTCACAATTTTTGTGTGTCTGCAGGAGGCCCATGGAAGCCAGAAAAAGTACCAGATCAGGTGGTTGTGAGCTGTCTGATATGGGTAGAATCTGAAATGCAGTCTTCTGGAAAAGCAGCAAGCACTCAACTGCTGACCCATCTTTCAACCCCTACAGTGCCTTATTTCACCGTGCATGCTAGTGAAATACATTCAACCAAGCATTCAATACATGTTTATCTCACAAATGCACAAAGAAGTGCCCAGTGCATGACTCATGCTCGTCATCTTAGACTTGAGAGGCTGAGGCGGGAGGCTCTTGAAGTCAGGACAGTGTGGGCTGCACAGTAGATTAAGAAAAAAGATGCCCTGGGGCTCGAGTGCTTACTGCTCTTTAAGAAGACCCAAGCTCAGTTTCCAGCATTCAGGTTAGGTGACTTACAGGCCCAGCACCAGAGGATCCAACACCATCTTCTGGCCTCCTCAGGCACCTGCCCTCACATGCATGTATACATATGTATATGTATACACAAATAGAACATCTTTTTAAAAACTATTTTATTTATTATTTTTATTTTATGTGTATGAGTGTATTGCCTGCATGTATGTGAGTGCATCCGTCGTGCAATGCCACGGCAGTCAGAAGAGGACTTCGGATTCCCCGGGAACTGGAGTTAAGGATGGTTTGTAGCTGCCATGTGGCTGCTGGGAATCGAACCCAGGTCCTCTGCAAGAGCAGTCAGTGCTCTTAACCACTGAGCCATCTCTCCAGCCCTACAAATAGAACATCTTTAAAAAAAAAGGGCAAGGCATGGTTGTGCTTGCCTGTAATCCCAGCACTTGGGAGGCAGAGGTACGAGGATCTCCATGAGTTTTGAGGCCAGTTTGGTCTACACAGCGAGTTCCAGTCCAACCAGGGCTACATTGTGAAACCCTGTCTCAAAAAAGAAAAAAACAGACAGGAAAAAAAAGAAGGGGCTGGAGAAATGGGTCAGTGGTTAAGAGTACTGGCTGGGTTTGGTTCTCAGCACCCACATAGAGGCTAACAATCAGTCATAACTCCAGTTCCAGGGTATCTGATACCTTCTTCTGGCCTCCTTGGGCACTGCACACAGCTATGTAGGCAAAACACTCATACACACAGAATAAAAATAAATTTATAAAAAAAGAGGCCCTTGGGTAACGATATTCATCTGATAAAGGCACTTACTGCCAAGCTTGGCAATCTGAGTTTGATCCCTGGGACCCACACAGTAGAAGGAGAGAACTGAGTTGTGGGAGTTTTCTTCTGATCACACACATTTCATGGCATGCCACCCCCATAAAATTGTAATAAAAAAAACCCAAAGTGCCAAGCTGGTGGTGCACCCTTTAGTCCCAGTACAGGGGAGGCAGAGGCAGGCAGATCTCTATGAGATCAAGGCCAGTCTGATCTACATAGCAAGTTACAGGGATACCTTGTCTCAAAACCAATAAATGAATAAATAAATAAAATCATAGAAAAAAGATGCTCAGTAGGCATGTCAGACTGCAAGGCTACCATTGCTGGGTAGGCTATCTCGCAAATATATCTAAGTCTCAAGGAGAAAAGTGACAACCAGGTGCTTACATAAACTCAGCATCAGATATTCAACTCTAAGAACCTATACATTGGACACTTTCACCGTCCTAATGGGTCCCCTGTGCAGCCCAGACCACCCCTTCTTTTCCTTATGTGACTTTACCTTCTCCAAGTTTCATCAGCCTAGGCGTTTTCCTAAAGCAATTAGAGTCGAAGGGCTTGTCCATGTGCTCCAAGTATCCAGAATATTTCACTAGGGCAGAGAATAGGCATGAGAGCGTGAGAAAAAAAGTGCAGGCAGCCCGGGAGACACTGGACCAGTATCACTAGGGAAACATGCTATTAGCTGGGTGTGGTGGGGCAGGCCTACAATCTCAGCACTTGGGAGGAGGAGGCAGAAAGGCCAGAAGGTCAAGATCAGTTTCAGCTATATAGTGACTTCTAGGCCAGTCTGGAATATGAGACCCTGTCTAGAGGGACAAGAAAAGAAAGAAGAGAGAAGAAAGAGGAGAGAGCAAGAGAGAGCAAGAGACAGAGAGAGAGAGAGAGACAGAGAAACTTTAAGCTGCCTTGCTCTCTGCCCATGGAAAAGACTCTTCCAGTGTTTTTGAGTGCCTTCTCTGGAGCCCAGAGGTTCAGGAGCTCTGCTAATGTGCTTTAGTTCACTGTTCATAGTAACATCAGGTAATGGGGAGTAGGGAGCCCGTTTTTCTCTTTAAAGCCTTCAGGCTGGCATGGTGGTACCCATTTGTTATCCCAACTCTCAGCATGCTGAGGTGAGAGGACTGTCAGCCTCTGGCTGGCCTGGGATACATAAGGAGGCTCTCTCAAAAAACCAAACAAGGCTCTGTAGAGGTGGCTCAGCAGTTAAGAGCACTAGCTACTGTTGCAGAGGACCCAGGTTTAGTACCCGGCATCCACATGCTGGCTGAGGACCATAAATGCAGTTCTCAGAGATTCTGTCTCCTCTTCTGGCCTCTGCTGGCACTGTACACACATGGTGCACTTATATCCATGCAAGCGAAGTACTCACAGAGATGAAATAGAAATAAATCTTTAAAATCCTCAGGCTTTCATGAGCAACCCATCTGTCACCCCTCTCAGGAGGTTGTGGTAGGATAACTGCCAGTTTGAGGCTGGGCTGGGATACCTCGGGGAAACCTTGTCAAAAAGTCCGGGCTGGCAGAGCATGCCTTTAATCCCAGCACTTGGGAAACAGAGACAAGTGGATCACTCTGAGAGGGAGGCCAGCCTGGGCTACATAGAGTTACAGGTCAGCCAGGGCTACACAGTGAAGACTGTCTCAAAAAACAAACCCAGACTGGAGAGATGGCTCAGAGGTTAACAGCACTGTCTGCTATTGCAGAGGACTGGGGTTCAATTCCCAGCACTCACATGGCACCTAACAACCCTCCACAACTCCAGTTCTTGGGAATCCAAAGCCCTCTTCTGACCTTCGTGGGTACTGCACAAGGGTGCACTTAACACACATGCAGGCAGTACACTGAATACACATAAAATATATTTAAAAACAAACCCAAAACCTACCGACAAACAGCAACAACAAAAAAGTCCCAAAACCCATGGTTTACTCTCAGGTCTGGAGAGGCAGAGGCAGCCTGAGAGGTCAGTCTGGTCTACATACCAAGTTCCAGGCCAGCTGGGTTAAACAGTGGGCTCCTGTCTCAAAACAAACACCCCAGGCTGAGAATGCAGCTCAGGCAGTGCCAGTGCTTGCCTAGCACATCTGAGGCCCTAGGCTCCATCCCCAGCACCACATAGTTCACACATGCTAGCTACACACGTGTCATCCTAACACTCAGAACAGGAGACTCACAAGGTCATCCTCAGGTTCCTAATAAGTTAGAGGCCAGCCTGGACTACATGAGCCCGTTTCAAACACCAAACGTCGCCCCTCGTTTTCTGAGGACTACGACGGCCCCCATACCCAGCACCGAGGCGTCGGGGGTCACGGGATCTCCGGCTCCCTCTCGGATGACATTCTTCAGCACGCCACGGTCCCCAGAAATGTCCAGCATCCTCTGACTCAGACGCTCGTAGGGAGACTGAGGAAGAGAAACCACAGGCCTCAGCGACTGGCTCCGCCATGCTGGGCCTCCCTGGGGTCGTCCCGCCCTCACCTGGCTCGGGATGTCGTCCGAGTCCAGGGCTCTCTGTCCACGCGCGCTGCCGCCCATGGCTGTGCCCCACCCTCTCCATACTCCCCACTTCCTACCTGGCAGTCGTCTCGCGACGGTGGGATTCCGTTCCTGAGGCGCGAAAAGACGCTCATGGCGTCTTAAAACGACAACCGCCTTCCACAAACAACCTCAGACACCGGGCGCACGCACGTGCTGCGCAGGCGCAGGCGCAATGCACGTGCCTGGGAGCATGTTCGCACACTACAGGGATTTGCTGGAGGGTGCACGTGACAGGACGTGCAAAGCATGATGGGGCACGTGACGGGGGTGTTGCTGCACACAAAGCATGATGGGGCCGAGGCAGGTCGAGAGCTCTTTCTCTTGGTTTCTGCGTTGTTGTCGGGACGGCATCAGGGGCAGAAGTCCTTACCCCAGAGTTAGCGGCTTACGGCAACACCTGCTTCTAACCTCAGGGTTCAATAACACGGTTGGAAGTTCAATAACTTGGGCCTGGAGCGATGGCTCAGGGGTCAGGACCCAGATTCCCAGCCCCCATATGGTGGCTTACAACCGTCTGCAACTCAGTTCCAGAGGCTCTGGACCCTCCTTTAGCCTCCCAGGGCATTGCACACACGATATACATACATAGTGTGCACACATGGTACACTCACATATAGGCCAAACACTTAAATGCACAAAATACAAGTAAGAAAACAAAGGTTTTAAAGAGTTCAACATTTTTGTGTACTTGGAATTGAATTTAGGCAATATGAGGTAATCACTGAGTCATCCTGCTCCTCGCTGGAGGATTCTAGGTAGGTGCTCTACCACTGAGCCCCGCTCCTAGCCCCTCTCTTAGGGGATTTTAGACAGGTGTTCTGCTGAGCCATGTCCCCTACCCAATTTTTTTTTTTTTGTCTTTTTGAGACAAGGTCTCCCTGTGGCCCCAGCTGTCCTGGAACTCACTATGTAGACCAGGCTGGCCTTGAACTCACAGAGATTCGCCTACCTCTGCCTCCCGAGTGCTGGGATTAAAGGCGTAGGCCACCACACCTGGCTTCCAACCCAGTGTTTTTAAGGTTCATAATTTAGTAATATTGAGTGAAAAGAGTCTGATGTCAGTAGAGTGCTTTCCTGGCATGCATATGGCCCTGGTTCTATCCTTAGCAAGGCAAAGAAAACAAAAACCTAAAGAAACAAAAACAGCCCTCATGGATATGAACCAGGACAATGACTTGATGTTTTGTTTTTGAGACAGGGTCTTAGGCAGCCCTGGCTGGCTTCAAATTTGCTATCCTGTATTGCATGATCTTGGGGCTGGAGCTATGTATGACTCTGCAGTTAAGAGCACTTACTGCTCTGGACCCAGGTTCCAGGATATCTGACGCCCTCTTGTCTCTACAGACACTGTACAACACGGATGCATTTATATACAGGCAGTCAAAACATTCATACAAATAAAATAAAAAAATATATAAATTTAAAAGAGATTTGTTCCCTTCCTTAAGTTATACCTCAATTGACAAACATAAATAAGCAGTGTTTTTTTTTTTGTTTTTTTTTTTTTGAGACAGGGTCTCCGTGTAGCCCCAGCTGTCCTGGAGTGCGCCACCACACCCAGCCTAGCAGTGTTTTTACGGTTGCTCCCCTCAAACAAAAACTTGCAAGAAAAAAGGAAAAAAATCTAAATAAATAATGTCTTTAAAATTCTCTGGGGGGGTTGTTCAGAAAGCAGCATATCTTAGCATAGTCTGTTTCCGTTTGGGTCTGGTTGCTAAGGATGGAGTTTGTCCTGCCTCTCCCATTCTGGGCAAGCCCATAATCTGAATAGGTTATCAGAAGGGACCAGCAGAGGCTTGCCGCCTCAGTCCCGTGATGTGACCCACTTTCCACCTGATTCTGGGTGACCTTGAGGACACAGGTGTTGCTGGGAAAGGGGAGGAGAGAAGGGGCGGAGACTGGGCAGTGGAATGGGGGTCTACCTGGGTGCCCCAGGTCTGTGTGTCTGCTGGCTCTTTCTGTGAGGAAGGAAAGGCTGTGTGACCAGAGATGCTGGCTTGAGGCCCTCCTGGGAGGCCCAGTGGATCACAAGAGATCAGGTAAATACAATCTTCTCTGGATCTGCTAGGACTTCAGTCTGGGGTTCCTCCTCTTTCTGTTCCTGTTTTCATAAAGGAGTAGGCAAGAGGTGAGGACAGATCTTTTCCCCATCCCAGACTTTTGGGCCAGGGGTTGCGGGGGTCAGGGGGTGGGGGATAGCACTTTACTGTTCTGGGACAAAGCACTTTACTCTTAAAGCTGTGCAGCTCAGTGGGTAGAATGTTTGCTAAGCTCGCTTAAGGCCCTGGGTTCCACCCCCAGCACTGTATAAAGTGAGTGTGGTACTGCACACCCGTAATTCCCGGCATCCCCAGCTTTATAATCTCAAGTAGAGGCAGGAACATCAGTTCAAGGGCATTCTTGGTTATGTAGAAAGTTCAAGGGCTACTGAGACCCTGTCTCAAAAAAAATAGTGAGATGGCTCAGTGGTTAAGAGCACTGGCTGTTCTTGCAGAGAAGCCAGGTTCAGTTCCCAGCACCCACATGGCAGCAAACAACCACCTGTAACTCCAATTCCATGGGATCTGACACCCTTTTCTGGCCTCTCTGGGCCCTGCACACACATAGTGCACTTACATACAGGCATAGTACACACAAAATACAATAAATAATTAAAAATTAAATTTGAAAAAGATTGTCTGGTAGACGGTGTGTATTTCTGGGACTCAGGGAGCCTCCCCCTTGAAACACAATCCCTGAAGTTGGGGCTCTGCTGAACCTCTAGGCTGCCTAAGCTATCAACTGTTACTCAGGACAATTTAGTGAGACCCTGTCTCAAAATAAAATTGAAAAGAAGACAGGATGCACCTCAGTGGTAGAATACTTGCCTTACTCCAGGGCTCTGGGTTTAATCTCTAATACTAAAAGAAAGCTGAAGAGATGGCTCCATGATTAAGAGAGGACCCAGGTTTGGTTCCCAGCACCCACATGGTGACTCACAGGTGTCTGTAACTCCAGTTCCAGGGGCTATGACATCTTCTTCTGGCCTCTGCAGGCATTGCATGATATGAGAGCACTTAGAAACGTGCAGGCAAAACACTCACACACATAAATAATTTCTAAAAAGAAAAAAATTTAAAAAATATTTTAGTATTTTTATTTTTATGTGTATGAATGTTATGCCTGCATGTAAGTGCACCCGTGTCGTGCAATGCCCGTGGAGGACAGAAGAGGCTGTCCTGGAACTGAAGTTACGGGACAGTTGTTAGCTGCCATGTGGGTGCTGGGATTTGAACCCGGGTCTTCTGCAAGAACAGTCAGTGTTCTTAACCACTGAGCCGTCTCTCCAGCCCAAAAGAACTTTTTTTAAAGGGGAGACTATCTCCATGTGACATTTCTGGGGATTGAACCCAGGGCCTCACATATTGCTAGGCAAGCACTTGGAGCCACACCCCTCTGCATTTACCCACCCAACTTCCCTAAAGACCTTTTTCCCTCCATTCAAGTCCAGTTGGGAAAACTGAGGCTTAAGGTCACACCAGGTTGGGATGGGTATCCAGGGCTGGCATCCTTCTCCCTAAGTTCCCTGCGGTCCTTGGGTTGGGGGGCGGTGGGCAGGGGCGACAGAGTGAGGGAGTCCCCATCCTGACTTCTGTGTTGCAGCTGGTGCTGCATGCATGGCTTGGCGGGTGAGCGTGCCTGAGCTGCAGGACCAGCTGCGGTGTCCCATTTGCTTGGAGGTCTTCAGAGAGCCCCTGATGCTACAGTGCGGCCACTCCTACTGCAAGGACTGCCTGTTCTCCCTGTCCTGCCACCTGGACTCGGACCTGCGCTGCCCGGTGTGTCGCCAGGCGGTAGACGGCAGCAGCTCCCCTCCTAACGTCTCCCTGGCTCGGGTGATCGATGCCCTTCGGCTCCCGGACGACACAGAGCCCACCGTCTGCGTGCACCACCGAAACCCTCTCAGCCTTTTCTGCGAGAAAGACCAGGAGCTCATCTGCGGTCTGTGTGGCTTGCTGGGCTCCCACCAAAACCACCAAGTCACACCGGTCTCCACGGTCTACAGTCGCATGAAGGTGCAGAGGGCAGGTGGGCTACAGTGGGGAGGAGCGGAGCGAAGGGCAGCGCAGTGGCAACTCTCTTATGCACTGTTGCGCCATCACTTGGTAGAAAGACTACCGCTGCAACCAGGCTTCCATTTCTTTCCAACTCGGCCTTGGAAGCATGCATACATGTATGCATGCATTGTTTTTTACGTTTATTTGCGTATGTGTGACTGCCACGTGGAGATCAAAGGACAACTTTTGGGAACCAGTTTTCTTCTTCCATGTGGGTTTCAGGGATTGAATTTAGGTCCTCAGGCTTGGTGGCAAGCATCTTAACCAGCTGAGCCATCTCTCTGGCCCTATGCATTGGTTTTGAGCAGTGCAGTTGTTTAAACCAGGTGCTGGGAATTGTAGCCACAGGAAGGGCGGAGAGGGAGCCCTCTGATGTCATTTGTCAGACTTTTCTTTTAGTTACACCCTAGGTTTGTTTTGTTTTGTTTTGCTTATGATGTTTCAGATCGAATCCAAGGCTTAGTGGATAGCCTAAGCTAGCCCTGTACAACTGAGCCACATCAACAGCTTTCCTTTGGGTTCTGTGTGATTGTTGTTGTTGTTGTTTTGGTATTTTGGTTTTGTTTTTGTCTTGAGACAGGGTCTCACTATTTAGTTCTGGTTAGCCTGGAACTCACTATGTAGATCAGGCTGGCCTTGAACTCACAGAGATCTGCCTGCCTCTGCCTCCCAAGTGCTAGGATTATTATTTTATTTATTTTTAAGTGTATGAGTGTTTTGCTTATATGTATGTAGGTGTACCACATGTGTGCAATGTCCTCAGGGACAGGTGTTGGATCCCCTGGAACTAAAGTTATGGACAGTTGTTAGTTGCCATGTGGGTGCTGGGAACTGAACCTGGGTCCTCTGCAAGAGCAGCCAGTGCTTTTAATGACTGAGCAATCTCTCCAGTCCTTGGGATCATTTTTTGAGACAGGTAGTTAGTTCAGGCTGGCACTGAACTTGAACTATGCAGCACAGACTAACCTTGAATTCTCAATCTTCCTGCTTCAGCCTCCCCAGTGTGCTGAGATTATAGGCATTCACCACCTTGATTTCTTTCTCTTTGCATTTTTATTCATTTATTTATTTAGGGGAGGGCACATGTGTGGAGGTCAGAGGACAACTTTCAGGAGTTGGTTCTCTCCTTCCACCATATGGGTTTTAGGACTGAACTCAGTCTTTAGGCATAGCACAAGTGCCTCTACCTGCTGAGCCATCTCACTGGCCCTGATTTGTTTCTGTTTTGGAAGCAGGGTCTCCCTGTAGCTGGCCTGGAACTCACTGTGGAGACCAGACTGGTCTCAAACTCACAGAGAGCCGCCTGCCTCTGCCTCCCGAGTGCTGGGATTAAAGGCATGCACCACCATGCCCTACTCCTGATTTATTTCTTGAGAGCTCCTAAGCTTAGGATTTCAGGAGCATGAGGGAAGAGTCTACAGCCTTAGCTGGCAGGTGGTAAATTCTCACAGTATACTTGTTGAATCAGTGAATTCCTCAGTCCATGAACTGTTATCCCAGATGAGCAGATCAACATTTTTTAAAATTTTGCCAATTACTGTACTTGTTTATTTACTTACATGTCTTATACACATATGTGTGTACGCATGCTATGGTGCATGTGGGGAGCTCCTACAATGTGGGTCCTAGGGATTCAATTCAGGTCCTTAGGCTTGGTGGCAAGCACTTTTACCCGCTGAGCTGTGTGGCCATCCCCAGATCAACATTTAAGATGAAGTGTAGTGATACCAAGCTAGGTATAGTGGCTCATACCTGTAATCCTTGCAGTTGGGTGGCTGAGGCAGAAAGATCTAGAGTGCTAGGCCAGTCTGGGATAGAGTAAGAACCTGTCCAGAAAGAGGAAGAGGAGGAAGCGGGGGGCAGGGGGAGGAAGCTATCTAAGGTTGTTACATGATCTGAGGTTTGTCAAGCAGTTTCATTAATACATTTTCATTTACTAGGTAAAACAATTCTATTGTGTTTAAAACCAAGACGCAAAGAAAAGAAGAACCTAATCCAATATCATACATATAAGGCTGGGAATATGGGTCAGTAATAGAGTCCCTGCCTAGAGTCCCCCAGTGAGGGGCTGGGAGTGTGGCTCAGTGGTAGAGCACCTGCCTAGAATCCCCCAGTGAGGGGCTGGGGTGTGGCTCAGTGATAGAGCACCTGCCTAGAATCCCTCTGTGAGGGGCTGGGAGTGTGGCTCAATGGTAGAGCACCTGCCTAGAATCCCTCTCTGAGGGGCTGGGAGTGTGGCTCAATGGTAGAGCACCTGCCTAGAGTCCCCCAGTGAGGGGCTGGGGTGTGGCTCGGTTACCACCTAGCATGTGCCAGGCCCTGGGTTTCATTCGCAGCACCAAAAAGAAAGAAAGAAAGAAAGAAAGAAAGAAAGAAAGAAAGAAAGAAAGAAAGAAA
>NW_008351473.1:185787-242001 GCF_000622305.1 Nannospalax galili | reverse complement strand
AGGAAGGAAGGAAGGAAGGAAGGAAGGGAGGGAGGGAGGGAGGGGAACTAAGTAAATGGCAGATCTGGAACTGAAGAGGTCAATTTGATCTTTCTTTTTTCTTGCATTTCTTTGCTCCTTCAACCTGGAAACGCAAGTATAATATCTGTGCAAGGCTGAGCAGTCATTCACCAGTCCCTTTTACCCACATGCACACACTGCTGTCTAATATGTGTAGGCAATGTGCTAATCTCTCCTACAACATTATGGCAGAAGATTCACCAGCCTGGAATGTGCAGGTTTGGGTATGATGAAAGGTCTGTGTGTTGGGTGCTCCTGCCAAGTTACATGCTCATTGCTGTTGGTAATTTTTTCTTTGCTGTGAGCAAATACCTATGGAAAAGCAACTCAAGGAAGGGTTTATTGTGGCTCACAGTTTAAGGGCACAGTCCATCATGGTGGGAAGGCATGGCAACAGGAGTGTGAAGTGACTGGTCACATTGCATCTATAGTCAGGAAGCAGAGAGAGAGAGAGGTGAATGCTGGTGTTCAGTTGTTTTTTAAATTTTGTTTTACTTGTTTTTATTTTATGTCTATAAGTATGCTGCCTGCATGTGTGTAAGTGCGCCATGTGCATGCAATGCCCTTTAAGGCCAGAAGAGGGCATCAGATCCCCTGGAACTGGAGTTAGCTGCCATGTGGATGCTGGGAACTGAACCCAGGCCCTCTGTAAGAGCAGCTGATGCTCTTAACCACTGAGTCATCTCTTTAGTCCCTAGTTTCCCCTTTTTTATTCAGTTCTAGACTCCCACCTATTGCATGTGCCACCCACATTTAGGTTAGGTTTTTCCTCCACAGTTAGATCTCTCTGGAAACACCATCATGGACATACCAGAGATGTGTCTACATGGTGATTTCAACTGTCAAGTCACACTGAAGATTAATTGTCACACGGTGTGAACACGGATCTTGTGAGGTCTCATGTAGTCAGGGAAGGCTTCCTGGAGGAAGTGGGCTGCTAACCCGAGCCCTGAATCACAAGCAAGATAGGTCAAATAAAAAACAAGGAAACGCAATCTAGGAACAAAACTAGCACATGCAAAAGACCAGGAGGCATTTGAAATCAGAGAAGTTATTCCAGGGCTGAGGAGATGGCTCACTGGGTAAAAGTGCTTGCCACACAAGCATGAGGACCTGAGTTCGAATCATCACCATTCATATAAAAAAGGCCTGGCATTACTGTGTGTGCTTGTAACTGCAGCCATGTGGGGGGAAAAGACAGGAGGCTCTCTGGGGCTTGCTAGCTTCTACCTGGCTCCAGGTTCAATGAAAGACTCTGTCCCAAGAGAGTAAGAAAGAAAGTGATAGAGCAGGATGCTGACATCTTCCTCTGGCATTCTCTCATGTGTGCAAATGGGCATGTGCATCCATATACACCTTCGTACAGCATACACACAGATACACACACAGATACATATAGTCATTCCACAATGCAGGAGGGAAAGTGAGGTGGAGAGCCAAGCATGATGGTCACACACACCTGTAAATCTCAGTATTGCAGACTTGGAGGCTGGAGGAGGATCAGAAGTTCAAGGTCAGCCTTGGTTATAAATCAAGTTTGAGGCCAGCCTGAGCTACACAAAACCCTCTTTCGAAAAGAAGAGAGAGAGCCAGGTGGTGCATGCCTTTAACCCCAGCACTCTGGAGACAGACGCAGGCAGATATCTGTGAGATTGAGGCCAGCCTGGTCTACATAGCAAGTCCAGGCCAGCTCTGGCTACAGGGAAACCTTGCCTCAAAAAGACCGAAATGGGGGGGGGCACACACCTTTAACCCCAGCACTCGGGAGGAAGAAATAAGCAAATCGCTTGTGATTTCCAATACAGCTTGGTCTACATAGCAAGTTCTAGGCCACTCAGGACTGCTTAGTGAGACCCTGTCTCAAAGAGAGGAAGGGAAGGAAGGAGGGAGGGAGGGAGGAGAGGGGAGGGGAGGGGAGAGAGAGAAAAGAAAAAAAAAGAGGAAAAATATGGAAGTAAACTGAGGAAGACACTTGATGTCAACCTCATACTAGATTGATTTCTTTACTTTTGTTTTGGGTCTTGCTGCATTATCCTGACTGCCCTGGAACTTACTATGTGGTCCAGGCTGACCTCACATTCTCCATCTTCCTGCCTGTTTCCTGAGTGTGTACCACCATGCTTGGCCTGATTGCATAGCTTCCTCTCCATGTGGCCCAGGTAACTGGACCCAGTCCCAGCTCTCTGCCTCAGTGAGTGAACATTGGCAGTCCCTCCCGGGACTGCTGCGAGGCACCTGGGGCTTCTGTATCCAGGGCAAGAACATGGCATCACTCATCCTGTTACCCCTATGTTTACTTCCTCCTCCTCCTCCTCCTCCTCCTCTTCCTCCTCCTGGGAAGACACCTTTCTCCCTTTCAACACTTTTGGTAATTTCCTCATTCTTCCTTCTCAATGTGTAGAGACTGACTTCATTTGATTGACTCACTTTCTTTCCTTTCTATCTCCAAACAGGTGATGGAATGACACAACAAAGGAAGGTCAGGTGCTTGCTGCTCCTGAGAGATTTTTGGATTTTCACACACTCCCGGAAGCTTTATGTGGGTGACTGATGGCTGAGTTCCTATCAACTGACGATGATATTCCATGATACACAAAGATACTCATCGGGATGCTGGGGGATGGGGTGGTGGGTCATTGAACCCAGGTCCTCTGCAAGAGCAGCCAGTGCTCTTAATCACTGAGCCAACTCCCCAGCCCTCTTCTTTTTTTAAAAAAAAATTTATTTATTATTTTAATTTTTTTATGTGTATGAGTGTATTGCCTGCATGTAGGTAAGTGCACCCGTGTCGTGCAATGCCCGTGGAGGTCAGAAGAGGCTGTCAGATTTCCTGGAACTGGAGTTATGGACAGTTGTCAGCTGCCATGTGGGTGCTGGGATTTGAACCCAGGTCTTCTGCAAGAACAACCAGTGTTCTTAACCACTGAGCCATCTCTCCAGCCCCTCTTCTTTCTTTTTTAAAAATTATTTTGATTATGTGTGTGTGTATATGTCTCTGTGTGTATGTGCACATAAGTGCAAGGAGGCCAGGTGTCTGTTTCTCTGAAGCTGGAGTTACAGGCAGTTATGGACAGTTGTTAGCTGTTATTTCGGTGCTGGGATTTGAACTCGGGTCCTCTGGAAGAGCAGTAAGTACTCTTAACCACTGAGCCATCTCTCCAGCCCTCTTCTTTCTTTTTATTAAAGATGTGATTTTTAAAATTTGTGTGTGTGTCAGTGGACAGTGACAGGGATGGCAGAGTATGGAGCCTCTAGTGGGAGAGGAAGGCTGTCTATCTGACGAGTTTGTATTCATGCTCAGATGCCGAGGAGCTCAGAAGGTGGGCGACTGTGACCAGTGATAGTCATGTATATAGAGATTAGAAATGCATGTGAAAACGTCTCAATGTCAATTGCTTTGGAATGAATTCTTCTGTATGAAAAAAAAATAAAAAAATAAAGATTAAAAAACAATAATTAGTAGATGTGAAAAACATTACCATTGAAATCTACCTGATGACTTTATATTCATGCTCAGATGCCTAGAAGCTCAGAAAGTAACCAACTGTGAAAAAAAAAATTTGTGTGTGTGTGTGTGTGTGTGTGCACGCGTGTGCGCATGCACATGCATGTGCGCTCAACAAGGTAGGAGAGGGTGTCAGATCCCCTGGAGCTGGAATTGCAGGTGGTTGTGAGCTACCCAATGTGAGTGCTGGAAACTAAACTCAGGTCCTCTGGAAGAGCAGCAAGTGCTCTTAAGCACTGAGTCATCTTTTCAGACCCTCACTTTCTTTTTAACTTCCTTCCTTCCCCTTCCTCCTTCCTTCCCTTCCCTTCTCCTTTGTCGTTCCCTCCCCTCTCCCCTAGTCTTTCCCTTTCCCTTTCCCTTTCCTTCCTTCTCTGACACAGTCTGACCATATACAGCCCAGGCTAGCCTTGAACGCCTGCCCAAGCCTCCTAAGTGCCAGGATTACAGGTTTGAATTGACATAGCCATCTTTGAATACTATTTATTTATTGAATTTTTTTTTGAGACAGGTTTTCCCTGTAGGCTCCAGCTGGCCTGGAACTCACTATGTAACCCAGGCTGGCCTCTATCTCTATCTCACAGAAATTCTCCTGCCTCTGCCTCCCAAGTGCTGGGATCAAAGTCATGCACCACCATGCCTGGCTCCATTGAATATTCTTCCCGTTTTGGGGTCGAGTGCACCCAGATGGCTCTGGTTCCTACCCTGATTCCACTGTCACCACAGTTACTGGGATGCTCCCAAGAAGAGAGAGGCTCTGGACTGCAGGAGGAGCAGAGAGGGCGATGGGCCAGCTGCTCACAGGACTGTGGCATGTCACCCCCAGGAGGAGCTTGCAGCCCGCATCTCTGACCTGAAGCAGGAACAGAGGAAGGTGGAGGAGCATATTGCTAAACTGGTGAACAACAGGACCCGGATCCTTGTAAGTACATTCCCTCTGCCTGGATGCCTAGGTCCAGCTACCCCCCCCCCCCGTTTCCTAGAGAACTCAGCTCTCCCTTCCCATTTCCCTTCCCATTCCCATTCGCTTTCTGATGAAGTCTCATGTAGCGCAAGCTGGCCTTGAACTCATGATATAGCCAAGAATACTTTGAACTTCTGATGCTTTTGCCTCTACCTCCTGAGTGCTAGGATTACAAATGTGCCCTATCATTCTTGGTTTATGCAGTGCTGGGGATGGAATCCAGGATATCATGCATGCTAGAGAAGTGTTTTACTGCTGAGCCACATCCCCAGCCAATCCTAGACAGGTGTTCTACCTATGAGCCATGCCCCTAGTCCCTCAATGGGAGATTCTTGGCAGGAGCTCTTAAAGCCATGCCCCCAACCCCTCACTAGGGTATTCTAGGCAGCTGCCCTACCACTGAGCCATGCCCCAGCCCCTCACTGGGAGATTCTATACAGGTGCTTTACCATTGAGCCGTGTCCCAAGCCTCTCACTAGAGTATTCTAGATGATTCCTATCCCAATTTTACTGGCTTTTTTTGTTTTGGTTTGGTTTTTTGTTTGTTTTATTTTTGCTGTGCTGGAGATCACCACAGAGCCCTGTGCATGCAAAGCAAGTGCAAGATTCAAGCACTGAGCCATATTCCCAGCAAACCTTTTTCTAATTTGCCCTTTACAGAAAAGGGTGCCTTCCATACAGAGCCAAGTTCAAAGCATTCCAGGGTGGCTGGGGAAAGTCCCATTCCTTATAAGGGAACTCAACCCAGTTGTCCAGACTGGTTCCAAGTTGGCTTGTGTTCTTGGTGTCCTTTGGGACTGAGATAAGGCAGGACTGGAGTCCCAGAGATAAACAACCCAAAGCTGGGGCCTGACTCCCCTATCCTGGTGCCGCCTGTGTCTGTTTGACCTTGACAGCCTGTCATGGTGTACATCAGAGCAAAGGCCTGGACAGAAAGCCTTCAGTGTTGGGAGTCAGAGTGGAAGAGGAAAGGTAATAACATTATGTGTGGTATCAATCAGTTGTTCTCAGCCCCAAGAGGGGGATGGTGGAAATGCTTTGAGTTAGGAAAAGCACGAGAGTTCTTTAATCTGGTTATAGCTGGCTGTGATTATCCTGCCTGGCATGTCAGTAGCCCGTACACAGGGTTTAAAGGGGAGGTGTAAGTCCTGACCCATTTTTTATAGTCCAGTCTAGTCTACTTTTCCTTTTATGTTATTATCAAGCAGTTTAGTCTTTGACTATATCTTTTCAGTGGATGTTTAAAACCATGTATGTGGGTCTGGAGGGATGACTCAGGGGTTAAGGGCACTGGCTCCTCTTGTAGAGGACCCAGGTTCAGTTCCCAGCACCTATATGACAGCTAACAACCATCTATCACTCCAGTTCCAGGGGATCCAATGCCCTCTTCTGGCTTCTGTGGGTATTGCACAATGTGGGTGTACTTATATGCATGCAGGCAAAACACTGGTACAAATGAAATAAAAATTAATAAATTAAAAAATAAAACCATGCATGTGGCCAAATGTTAACCAATTTTAGTATCATTTTTAAAGATTTCTTAAAATGTGTATGAGTGTTTTGTGGCTGGAGAGATGGCTCAGTGGTTAAGAACACTGGTTGTTCTTACAGAAGACCAGGATTTGAATCCCAGCACCCACATGGCAGCTAACAACTGTAACACCAGTTCCAGGGGATCCGATGGCCTCTTCTGTCCTCTGCGGGCATTGCACGACATGGGTGCACTTACCTTCATGCAGGCAATACATGCATATACATAAAATAAAAATAATAAATAAATGCTGGGTGTAGTGGCGCACACCTTTAATCCCAGCACTTGGGAAGCAGAGGCAGGTGGATCCCTGTGAGTTCAAGGCCAGCCTGGTCTACATAGTGAGTTCCAGGACAACTCCGGCTACAGGGAGACCCTGTCTCAAAAAGACCAAAAATAGAAAGAAAGAGAGAAAGAAAGAAAGAAAGAAAGAAAGAAAGAAAGAAAGAAAGAGAAAAAATTTTTTAAAATGTGTATGAGTGTTTTGCCTGCATGAGTGTGTGCCATGCCTGTGGAGGTCAGAACTCCTGGAACTGGAGTTTTGAATGATTGTTAGCTACCATGTAGGTGCTGAGAACCAAACCTGGGTCCTCTGCAAGAGCAACCAGTGCTCTTATCACTGAGCCATCTCTCCAGTCACTATTTTTTATGATTTTATTTGCATTTATATGTACATATACATGTTTGCATGTGTGTGCACTCATGCACAGGTGTCTGCAGAGGTCAGAAGAGGCCATTGGGTCCCCTGGAGCTGGAGTTACAGGTGGTTGTGAGTCGTCCAGTATGGGTACTGGGAATGAACCTGAGTCCTGAGAAAAAGCAGCAAGTGCTCCTAACCACTGAGACATGCCTTCAGCCCCACCCTCCCAAGCCCTAATTTAGTTTTTATTGTCAAGGTCAGTTGAGAATCTTCAGGGGCTACTTCTAGGGTCTTTGTGGAAGCTCCTGGATCCTTCAGTCTCCTTCACAAGTCATGCCATCTGCTGGGATGGGTGGGGGTCTTGCTGACCATATGGCTTTCCTTGGAAGCACTGAGGACATTTCCCTTTGTGCTGACCCTCTTATTTCCAGAATGTACACTGATTAGAGTCCAACCTCTGGGTCTCTGCAGCCCTCTCTAATCAAGAGGATGGGTGACTCACCTGAACTGCAGGACCTTTTGAAAGGTGTCCCATTATTCCCTGGAAGCTAGCTGGCTTGGGGACATGGGGCCAAAATATTGGCTGTCCGCTTAGTCCCCTGTATTGTCCTCTTAGTTCCCTATATCCTTATTGGCTTTGGCTTCCAAGCATGGTTGTTGAACGCTCAGAAGGTCAGCTACAGTAGGCCTGAAGAACAAATAGTGCTTCAAAACTTAGCTGTTACATAACACTTAGATAAGCCTGACAAAGACATATTTTAAAATAAACCTTGACTCTGTTAAGATTCTGTTTCCTAATTAGAAGCTTGACAAACTCAATAGAACTATCAACACTTGTCTTGATAAAACATAACATCTTTGTTCCTTAAGCAAGTTTTCATAAACTCCTACTATTTTTCCCAATAAAACAACTTTATATTTAAGTGAAAACCCAGGAAGCTACATCTTAAATAGAAAACATGTATTTTTATGTCTTTCATATCTATTAGTTATAAATACAGGTGAAATAGTCCTAGAGATAATTTTTTAAGACAACTTTATTTTAAATTATGTATATATGTGTGTGTATGTATGTGTGGGCATGTGCATGAATACAGTACCTGTGAAATTCAGAAGATAGTGTTGGACTCCATGGAGCTGGAGTTACAGGTGGTTGTTAGCTGTCCAATATGGGTGCTAGGAACCGAACTCTGGTTCTCTGCAAGAGCAGCAAGTGATTTTAACCACTGAGCTATCTCTCCAGCCTCAGGATAATTTTTTAAAGTAACAAATCTAAATTAAGCAGGTTGTGAAATAGTTGTCTTATAGCAAGCATTTAGAAACTTGTTTTGTTAAAAAAAAAACAAAAAACAAGAAACAAAACATTTCCCTTTTAAAAAGGCATCTGTCCCAGGCGTGGTGGCGAATGCCTTTGATCCCAGCACTTGGATCTCTGTGAGTTCAAGCCAGCCTGGTCTACATAGTGAGTTCTAGGACAGCTGGGGCTACAGGGAGACCCTGTCTCAAAAAGAACTAAGGCCAGGTGTGGTGGCACATGCCGTTAATCCCAGCACTCAGGAGGCAGAGGCAGGCTCTCTGTAAGTTCGAGGCCAGCCTGGTCTCCATGGTGAATCCAGAACAGCTGGGGCTACAGGGAGACCCTGTCTCAAAAAAAAAGGCATATGTTTTAATTTGTGTGTGTTCTTTTTCAAGTCATTTGCTTATTCTGCAGGTAAGTATATTAGTTACTTAAGGAAAGCTGGAAGCATAGGGGTAAGTGACTCTCTGAAGAGCCCAGACGGATCAGCCCCCAGAAGAGGACACTTATCCATGAGGTCAGGGTGAGCTTCAGACAGCAGGCATCCTGAGAGCCAGTTTATTTCTCCCAGGCAATAGGATCATGGATCATCATGCAGAACCTGAACTGAGGCATGACCAAGCCACCAATATTCTCACTACTTACTGCATTTACTTTTTCTTCTGTTTCAGTGACACGATAGACTAAAAAGAATTGGGTCTAACTTAACAGTTTTAGTTCATATGATCTTTAGCTTCTAAATCAGTTTGGTGCCCTGTAAACAATATAAAAAATAAGTAAGGGGCTGGAGAGATGGCTCAGTGGTTAAGAGCACTAGCTGCTCTTGCAGAGGACCTAGATTTAGTTCTCAACACCCACATGGCAGCTAACAACTGTCTGTAACTCCAGGTCCAGGGGGTCTGATGCCCCCTTCTGGCCTCTGTGGGCATGCAGAACACAGTACATTTATAAAACACTCAAACACATTGAGAAAAAAAAAAGGCGGTGTGTGATGGTGCACGCTTTTAATCTCTGCAATCCAGAGGCAGAGGCAGGTGGATCTCTGTGAGTTCAAGGTCAGCCTGGTCTACACAGTAAGTTCCAGGCCAGCTAGGGTTACAGGGGGACCCTGTCTCAAAAAAGAAAAAGAAAAAAACATAGACAAATCATATACAAACATAATTACACGTAGAGATAGACTTTTAAAAATGTGTAAGATGTCTGATGACTCATCAAAAAAGTCAACTGATGACTCAGGAAAAGATCTAGTGAGGACCCAGTTACAAATGGCCATTGCTGACCCAGCAAAATGGGCAAAGATGACTCAGTAAAACACCCAATGGTGATGTAGCAAAAATTCTACCATGACTTAGCACAACGTCAAACTATGACTCTGCAAAATGACACTGTGTCTTAGCAAAGGGCAAAGTATAACCCAGCAGAAAGCAAAGCATTGCTCACCAAAGTCAAACCAGGACTCAGGAAAACATTGAAACATGATCCAGCAAAACTAGCCAAATATAATTTAAGTTCCAAATCATGACTCAGTGAAATAGCAAGTCATGACTCAGCAAAATGGCAGCCACCCCTACACTAGTTTGGCTATGTTAGGGTTAGAGGGTTAGGGTTTTAGGGATAAGTTCACGGTTTCAGGGCTGGAGAGATGATTCAGGGGCTAAGAGATTTGTGTTCTTCCAGAGGACCTGGGTTCAGTTCCCAGCACCCACACGACAGGTAACAATTGTCAGTAACTCCAGTTCTAGGGGATCTAACACCCTCTTCTGGCCTCTGGGGACATTGTATGACGTGTGCATCTACATACATGCAGGCAAAACACTCATACCCATAAAAATAAATAAATAAGTAAATAAATAAATAGCTGAGGGTTCAGGGCTGGGTGTGGTGGCCCATGCCTTTAATCCCAGCACCCAGGAGGCGGAGGCAAGTGGATCTCTATGAATTCAGGTCCTGCCTGCTCTACATAGTAAATTCCAGATCAGCAGGACTGTATAGTGAGACCCTGTCTCAAAAACAAAGCTTAGGGTTAGGCTCAGATTGCTTGCTTAGTGTACATGAGACCTTGGGTTCAATCCCCAGTACTGCAAAAAATAATAAAATAAAACTGGCCATTTCCAGCCAGGGCTCCTCAATCACTCAATCACACCTAGAACTCCCTGGCTGTCATTAACCCCGTTGGCCTCTAGGAGCAGCCCTCATCACGATGGCTCAGAAAAGCAAGGCCCTGGGGACTCTGCCCAGCCAGGCAGCTCAGCTTTGACTGCAGTGTTTGGCCCTCCCTGTCCTAGAATGAGTCTGATGTCTTCAGCTGGGTGATCCGTCGTGAGTTCCAGGACCTACACCACTTGGTGGATGAGGAGAAGGCCCGCTGCCTAGAGGGGGTTGAGGGGCACACTCGTGGCCTGGTGGCCTCCCTGGACATGCAGCTGGAGCAGGCTCAGGGCACTCAGGAGCGGCTGGCCCAGGCTGAGCAGGTGCTGGAGCAGTTTGGCACTGAGAGTCACCATGATTTCATCCAGGTGAGTGGACAGCGTGGTCCCCGGCTCTCTCCTCCACAGTGCATAGTTTCCACACAGCTGTAACCTACCTCTTTCTCTCTTTCTTCCAGAAGTTCCACTCTATGGCCTCCAGGTAACAACCTTAGGTGGAGTTACTTGGGGGGGGGGAGAGGTCAGCCAGTGTCCAGTGGCTGGGGGCACAGCATCTTGTTTCTGATTCCACCCTTTGGTCTAACCCAATGCAGCTGCCCACATATGACTCTGTCACTGACCTCAGGGAAAACAGACTGCTGGAAAGAGGAAAAAATGGGTCCCATTCCTGTGGGTAGCTATGGCACAGACCTATGGAAGCACTGTAGAGGTGGTGGTGGCTGGGGACTGGCAAAGATACACGGGTGACAGCTGAGGAGGCTGAAATGTGCAGGTTGGCGGAGTGGGGTGCCATCCTGAGAAATGGGAGGTAGTGTGCAGTCTATGGGCTGTGATGATAAGTTCAGTGTTGCTGGGGAGGAAACTATAATACATGAGGAAGGGAGATGAAATGTGTGAGGCAGGTAATACTGGGGTGGGGAGACTTGACGTGCCCTGTGGACCTTCAGAGGTGAGTGAATCCACGTTCTGAGCGCTGGCAAACCCTGAAGTTCCTGAGCCTTCCCAAGGCCCTATTAACTGGGGTCTCCTTGTTTTGTGTGTTTGTGTGTGCAAGTGCACTTGTGTGTGTTGGTGTGCATGCATATGGCATGTTTATACACATGGAGGCCAAAAGAGGGTATCAGCTCCCCTGGAACTGGAGTTATGGTTGTGAGCTTCCATGTGGGTTCTGGGAACTGAACCTGTGCCCCCTAACTGCCGAGCCATCTCTCCAGCCCCATTCCTCGCTTTTTTTCTTTCGTGGGTTCTAGGGATTGAACTCAGGTCTTCATGTTTGCAAGGCAATCACTTTACCCAGTGAGCTATCTCTCTTATTTTCTTTGGATTCCTTTATTTTGAGGAACCATGTGGCTAAGAAACAAGGCTGGAAATGAATGGACAGAGAATCTCTGTGGCTTAGCTTGGAGCAGACTCCTCCCCAGCTATGGCTGACAACGGGTTACTTGGTACATGAATTTTCCCAGGGTGATCAGTTTCTGAGCAGGAGGTCTGGAGCAGAGCCCAAGAATCTGCATCTCTAATAAGTTCCCAGGAGAAACTGGGTGGTTGTGAATACCTGTTGTATTTGTTACTTTTATGTTGCTGAGACCAAAATACCTGATGAAAGTAAGGGAGGAAAGGTTTAGTTTGGTTCACAGTTTCAGAAGGATTTCACCCTATCATGGCCTCGAAGGCATCACAGCATTCATGGCAGTGGTATCGGAGAGTGGAGGTTTGTTCACATGGTGGTAGACAAGAAGTAGAGCGATAAGGCTGAAGTCAGGGGTGGGTATAACTTTTAATGGCCTGCCCATAGTGACCTATTTCCACCAGGCAGGACCCACCTCTTAAAGGTGCCATAGCCTTCTAAATAGCACCATCAGCTGGGGAACAAGCTTCAAAACTTGAGCCTATGGAGGACATTTCTAATTCAAACCATAGTGACTGTTATGCTGTATCCCAATTCTAGGAAGTCGTAACTGAAATCTAGGAAGGGTGCGTGTGTGGAGGGGAATGATGGATATCATGAGTACATGGCCTGAGTGGTGGGTTTGCCTTTGTGCTTTCCCACATGAGAAGGTGGATTAAGTGAAGTTGTGGACACAGAGTTGTCCCATTGTTGGAATGTACTACCTACAGGACAGAGCTCCAGCAGGCCCGGCCCTTGGAAGGCATGTTCAGCCCCATCTCATTTAAGCCAGGCCTGCACCAGGCTGACATCAAGATGACTGTGTGGAAGAGGCTCTTCCGGAAAGTTCTGCCAGGTGAGGCTCCAAACTTTCATCCTTTCAATTCATTAATGGCACCATGGAACATACAGACTCTCAGGGGGAGTTGCATGGGATAGTGAGGAGAGGATGGGGCTGGTTCCACTATACAGCTCTGTTGGGCTCAGCTCCATCTCTGACTTGGGGTGACTGGAAAAATGAGGTGATTACTCTGTGTATGTGCATGACAGAGGGAGAGAAAGGAAGGGAGGGAAGGAAGGAAGAAGAGGAAAGGAGAGAAGAAGGGAGGGAAGAAGGGGGGAGAGGTAAGGGGAGGGGGAGGGGGAGAGAGAGAGAGAGAGAGAATCCTTGCACTCGGAGGCTGAGGCAGGAGGACTGCAAGTTTCAGCCCAGCCTGAGCAACTTATGAGACCTTTGTCTCAATATAAAAAGGTGTGTGGTGTGAAAAATAAATTGTAGACTATGAGTAATGACTCTTGTTCGCACATTTCTGAAGTCAAGTAATTTTACTTATCAGAAAGGTGAATGGGACAGCATCAGATAATGGCTACTGGGTTAACAAATGAAGCATTTGTCAGATTTTTATCAGAAATCCTGGAGCACTGGGCAGAACCATCTTCTAGATCCTTCCATAAGGACCTATACCTGCAGCAGTCAGGCAGAACTACACCTCTCCTTAGAATTCCTCTGCTCACAGTGGCCAGCTGTAATGCATCCATCCACTCACACATCCATCAATCTATGCATGCATCCATCCTATCCATCAATACACACACACACACACACACACACACACACACACATCTTATCTATCCATCCATTTATCCATGCATCCATCCATCCATTTACACATCCCATCATGCATCCATGCACCCATCCACTCACACATCCCATCCATCTATCTACCCAGGTCCATCCCATCAATCCATCCATCCATCCATCCATCCATCCATCCATCCATCCATCCATCCAACCATCCAACAACACAGCCCTGTGCCTGTTCCTTCTAAGCCCAGGGGAAACAGAGCTGGAACAAGCGCAGCTCCTCTGTGTGAGGAGCTCGGGGCTCACCATTGCTTATTGGATAGGGTCTGCAGCTTCTCTGTGACCTAACCACAGATCTCTCTAATCTTTCTCCCAGCTCCAGAATCTCTCAAGCTGGACCCAGCCACTGCCCATCCACTCTTGGAGCTCTCTAAAGGCAACACAGTGGTGCAGTGTGGTCTCCTGGCCCAGAGACGTGCCAGCCAACCAGAACGCTTTGACTACAGCACCTGTGTTCTGGCCAGTCGTGGCTTCTCTTGGGGTCGTCACTACTGGGAGGTGGTAGTGGGCAGCAAGAGCGACTGGCGCCTGGGAGTCATCAAGGGCACAGCCAACCGCAAGGGCAAACTAAACAAGTCTCCAGAGCATGGTGTGTGGCTGATTGGCCTGAAGGAGGGCCGGGTGTATGAGGCTTTTGGCTGCCAGCGGGTACCACTGCCTGTGTCTAGTCACCCCCACAGAATTGGTGTCTACTTACACTATGAACAGGGAGAGCTCACTTTCTTTGATGCTGACCGCCCTGATGACCTGCGGCCACTCTACACCTTCCAGGCTGAATTTCAAGGCAAGCTCTACCCCATCCTGGACACATGCTGGCACGAGAGGAGCAGCAACTCACTGCCCATGGTACTGCCCCCACCCAGTGGGCCTGGCCACCTCACACCTTCACAGCCCCTCAAGCTGTAGACTGTCTTAGTTCTGTTTTCCTGTTGGTCCATCTTGCCAGACACAGGGATTCCAAGGGCTCTGCCGAGTCTCACAAGGATGTCTTTACTTCTTGAGAAAGTTCTTACCTGTGTGTCCCTGGAACATCTATGCTGGGGATTATAATTCCTTCTCCACCACCTAGGGGTGTGTTATGAGCTTAACCTTTTGGAGTCCAACATCCCCTCAGCTACTAAGCAGCCCTGCACCTCCTGACTCTCCAGCAGAGAGAGGAAATGCTCTCACATGTATTTTATCCTTAGTGTTGTGACCTTCAAACGTATTAAAGACAGTAAATGTGATGTTATTTCTTTCCCATTTTTAATTAAAATTTTTTTATTTATAAGGCCAGCCTGGGGCTACAGGGAGACCCTGCCTCAAAAAGACCAAAAAAATTTTATTTGTATTTTATGTGTGTTTTGCCTGCATGTATGTAAAGTGCACCATACACGTTGCAGTGCCCACAGAGGCCAGAAGAGAGCCCCAAATCCCCTGGACTGGAGTTAACAGATAGTTTGTTAGCCACCACATGGGTGCTGGGAATTAAACCTGGGTCCTCTGCAAGAGAAGCCAGTGCTCTTAACCATTGAGCCATTTCTCCTGCCTCTTTCTCATCATTATTACTACTACTACTATCTTTAATGTCCTTGATCAGGTTTGTTCCGAGATACTTTTTTTTTTTTTTTTTTTTTTTTTTTTGCCTTTTTGAGACAGGGTCTACCAGCTGGCCTGGAGCTTACTGTGTAGACCCAGTTGGCCTTGAACTCACAGATCTGCTTGCCTCTGCCTCCCGAGTGCTGGAATTAAAGGTGTGTACACCATGCTCAGCAAAAAATTTTATTATGTGCATATGCATATGCATATTTTTAATTGTTTCTGAGGGTTTGTGCACCTAAGTGCAATGCTCTTGGAGGCCAGAAGAGGGTAGTGGATCCCCTGAAACTGGAGTTGCAAGTGATGGTGAGCTGCTGGAAATGGGTGCTGGGAACCAAACCTAAGTCCTCTGCAAAAACAGTACATGCTCTTAATGCTGAGCTCTCTCTCTGGTCCCAGCTACTACTATTATTTTGAGACAGGGTCTCCTGTAGTCCAGGTTGACCTTGAACTATGTATTCAAAGATGATTTTGAACTCTTGATCCTCCTAATTCCACTTTCTGGGTGCTGGGATTATGAGTATGTGTTACCACACCTGATTTATGTGGTGCTGAGGGTAGGACACAGGACTTTGTATTTGTGAGGCAAGCACTCTACCAACTGGGCTGTAACCCCAGCCATCATTATTAATAGTATTTGCAATGTGGGCGATTGAACCCAAGGACCTGCACAGGCTAGGCAAATGTTCTGCTAGCAACATCTCCTGCCCAGTTTTCTTTTTGTCTTGCTGTATATACATATTAATACTCGTCGCTATTTTTTGCAGTCTTGGGGATGAAATCCCAGAGCCTCATACATAGTAGGCAAGTGCTCTTACCACTGAGCTACAACACCCCAGCCTCTCACTGGGAGATTTTAGGCAGGTGCTCTACCTGAAGTGGGAGGGAAATACAGAGAGAGAGCCGAGTGGTGGTTCATTCTTTCCATCTCCTTACTGGAGGATGGGGCAGAAAGATGGCTATCCGTTCCAGGCTAGCCTGGGGTACACTGTGAGTTCTAGAGTGAAACCCTGTCTCCAAACCTAAAAACAATGACGACTAAACCAAGTTACAGAAAGGGCAAGTTAGCATCACTTTTTCTTTTAGCTACTGGGATGAAAGCCAAATCAGGTGTTTCTGAACGGCAAAGAAAGCTTAGTGCCCTTTGACCCGGAAGTCCGGCCGTGTTGCGTGCAGCGGCGGCCATAAACGGCTGAGCTTTTGCGACAGCGCCGTAAAGACACGCGGAAACGGGAACATGGGGTTGTATGCGGCCGCGGCGGCCGTGCTGGCGGGCGTGGAGCGCCGCCAGGGTTCCCTTAAGGGGCTGGTGTACTCAAGCAGCTTCCAGGTAGCCGGGGCCGGGTGCAGGGAAGACGGGGGAGCGGGGCATGGCCTGCTGGGAGTGGGAGGCGAGTCCCACGGGGTGCCGCGTGTGTCCTCCGCCGCAGAACGTGAAGCAGCTGTACGCGCTGGTGTGCGAGACTCAGCGCTACTCCGCGGTGCTGGACTCCGTGATCGCCAGCGCCGGGCTCCTGCGCGCAGAGAAGAAGCTGCGGCCGCACCTGGCCAAGGTGAGCGGCCGGGGCTCGCCACCGGGTCCCATCTCTACATCTCCCTGGGATCCGAATTGACCTAGAACAAACGGGCCTCCGCTTAGAGCATTGTGTGAGAAGTTAAATAGGAACGACGAGCAAAGTACAGTGGCCAGAGGATACCTAAAGGAAAGGGTGATGCTGGCCGGGGAAGTTGGGTTTCAGAGCTCTTCTGGGGAGAAGGTACAGGGCAGGGAGCAGGATACCAGATTCTAGGTTTGAATCTTTCTGTGGGTGTGGGGAGAGAGAGACAGACAGACAGACACACACTGGGGATTGAATTTAGGGCCTCCAGTTTGGTAGGGAAGAGCACTACCACCAAGCCATGCCCCCAGCCCCTCACTGGGGGATTCCGGGCAGGTGCTCTACCATCGAGCCACAACCCCACTAGGCAAGTGCTCTACCTACTGAGTTACAACGCCAGCCCATTTTATGTATTTTGAGACAAGGTCTTGCTATGTTGCGCAAGCAGGCCTTAAAACTGGCCAGGTAGCTCAGGTTGATCTTGAACTTAGACTAGTTGAGAGTACCGGTTTTTACCACTACACTCAGCTCTGCTGTTAATTTCTTGGGTGATCTTGAGCAAGGAAATATCCATGACACAACCATTTGGATAGGTTGCCAACACTAGAGTTTTATGCTGTTGATACTAAATTGTTGCGTTCTTGTTTTTCTCTGTCTAGGTGCTAGTGTATGAGTTGCTGCTGGGAAAGGGCTTTCGAGGGGGTGGGGGCCGATGGAAGGCTCTGCTGGGCCGGCACCAGGCAAGGCTCAGGGCTGAGTTGGCCCGGCTCAAGGTTCATCGGGGTGTGAGCCGGAATGAAGATCTGTTGGAGGAGGGATCCAGGCCTGGCCAAGGTAAACTGGAGAGAGTGGTGGGGCTGAGAGAAGGGTGAATGGCCATCAGGACCTCAGGAGGGGCTGGCTTCCCTGCCCACTCACTGCTATTGCTTCTAGCCTTCCAGGTGCCACGGTTTGTTCGTGTGAACACTCTCAAGACCTGCCTTGAGGATGCAATTGATTATTTCAAGAGACAAGGTTTCTCCTACCAGGGTCGGGCTTCCGGGTAAGAGCTTCGAATCCTGCCTGTGAATTTTTACTTCTCTAGATGACTGGGGGAGCAGGGATCTTGGGGGTGAGGGGTGAGTGAGGACTGCTAACATTTTTTTTTTCTTATGTTTTGCCTGCATGTATACAGTTGTCCACAGAGGTCAGAAGAGGGCATTGGATCCCCTGGAATGGGAGTTACAGACAGTTGTTTGCTGTCATGTGGGTACTGGGAACTGAACCTGGGTCCTCTGCAAGAGCAGATGGTACTCTTAACTCCTGAGCCATCTCTCCAGCCCCAACAATTTTTTATTTTTAATTATGTGTGTGTGTTTCTGCTTGTGGGTATGTGCATGTGAGTGTGGGTGCCTGCGCAGGCCAGAAACAGGTGTCAGATCCCTCAGAGGTGGAGTTAACAGGCAGTTGTGAGCTGCCTAACATGGGACTGGGAATCAAACTCTGGTTCTCTCCAAGAGTACGCACCCCTAACTGCTGAGCCATCTCTTCAGTCCCATCATCCCTAACAATCCTTTTAAGACAGTCTATAGCCTCAACTTTTCTGGAACTTGCTATGCAGATCAGGTTGGCCCAATCTCACGAAGATCTGCCTGCCTCTGCCTCCTGAGTGCTGGGACTAAAGGCATGTGCTACCATGCTTGCCCACCCCCATCACTTTTTTCATCTTCCAAGACCTCTGTTCCACCTCTTAAACACTGCTGTTCCTGGGTCTTGTTCTGTGTTCTTCTGGTGACTCTCATTTGTTCTCTAGACCCAGCTGCTCTCCCACCTCTGCTGTCTTCTACCTCTCCTGTCTAGGTCACAGCTGCTTAAACTGTGGTCAACACCCGATGGGTTGCATAACTGAATGTGAAGGTCAAAAAATGTGGCAACAATAGAAGTTTTCTAAATATACAATGTCCAAAAACTAATTCAGAATCAAGCACATAATGAATCTGAGGTGTTTTCTGCAGTGCTGGTCTGTGCTGCATCAAGTAATTTCACCGTAGCCTTGGCTCTTCACAGCTGCTTAAACTGTGGTCAACACCCGATGGGTTGCATAACTGAATGTGAAGGTCAAAAAATGTGGCAACAATAGAAGTTTTCTAAATATACAATGTCCAAAAACTAATTCAGAATCAAGCACATAATGAATCTGAGGTGTTTTCTGCAGTGCTGGTCTGTGCTGCATCAAGTAATTTCACCGTAGCCTTGGCTCTGAGCACGTTGCATGCATGTGGTGTCAGTTCCCAGTATTTTTTTTTTTTTTTTACTGTACTCTTTGTGTGTGTGTGTGTGTGTGTGTGTGTGTGTGTGTGTGTGTTTGTGTTTATTATTTTTTTGAGACAAGGTCCCCTGTAGTCCCAGCTGGCCTGGGACTCTGTATGTAGACCAGGTCTCTACCTCTGCCTCTGCCTCCCAAGTACTGGGATCAAATGCATGCGTACCACATCTAGCCAAAGTTTTTTGCTGTTATAAAAATCTAACCATCTTAAGTATGGAAAACAAGACTAAATATTCTGTAGTTCCTCAGCGTATATCAGGTTAGTATACCTTTGGACTGTATTGCCTGTGTTTCATTTTAAATATTTATTATAATTTTTTAAATTTTATTTTTATGTGTGTGTATTGCCTGCATGTAGATAAGTGCACCCATGTTGTACAGTGCCCATGAAGGTCAGAAGAGGCTGTCAATACCCTGGGACTGGAGTTATGGACAGCTGTTAGCTGCCATGTGTGTGCTGGGATTCGAACCCAGGTCTTCTGCAAGAAAACCAGTGTTCTTAACTGCTGAGCCACCTCTCCAGCCCCAAATATTTATTATTTTTATTTTATGTGTATATTAGCCGGGTTTGGTTCCTAGTACCCACATGGGAGCTAACAACCATCTATAATTTCAGCTCCAATGCTCTCTTGCCTCTGTGGGCATTGCACCCATGGGTGTACTTACATACATGCAGACAAAACACTCATACACTGTAAATAAATACATAAATGAATAAAAATTGGTGTTTCAACTGGGTGTGGTAGCACATACCTTTAATCTCAGCACTCAGGAGGCAGAGGCAAGCAGATCTCTAAGATCAAGGCCAGCCTGGGCTACATAGTGAGTTCCAGGCCAGCTAGTGCAACATAATGAGAATCTGCCTCGGTAACAACAAATCCTCTCTCCCCTAAAAAAAAATCCACATTTGAGTTGCTAAGTTGAGTTCTACAAAACTTTGTTCAATGGATTTTGGCGTGGAATCAGGACAGATTTCAGCTGTTGTTGAAATGACCCTAAAACATACTTGTACGATTTTGTACTACATGTTCCTGTGAACTGTATTTTCAGCGTTAAGTCATGAAAATAGTATATCAACTGAACATAATTCTAGTTGTCCTGTGTGATGTGTGGGGGCACACAAGCCACAGTATATATGAGGCCTTCAGAAGCTAACTTGTAGGAGTTGGTTTTTTCCACCTTTACCTGGGTTCCAGGGTTTGAACTCAGATCTTCAGGCTTGTGTAACAGTTGCTTTTACTTCATCTCACCTTTCCTAGAAACCCCCCTCCCCACCTTGTTTTTTAAGGCAGGGCATGGTGGTTCACATCTGTTATCCCAGTACTGGGGAGGCTGAGGTAGGAGGATTGAGAGGACCTAGTTTGGTTCCCAGCACCCACATGGTGCTGATAACCACTTGTAACTCCACTTCCAGGGGCTCCATGGGTATTGCACACCCCAGGTGCACTTAAATACATGTAAGCAAAATACTCATATATATATATTAAAAAATTAAATGATACAAACAAACCTAACTAGTGGTTCCTCCCTGGCAGCCTGGAGGACTTACAGGCCCTCAAGGGGCAACATTTTCTTCTGGACCCCTTGTTGCCTGAGCTGCTTGTGTTTCCTGCACAGACGGATCTTCATGAGCATCCACTGTATCGTGCAGGCCACCTCATCCTGCAGGATAAGGTAGGGAGGATGGGTGGGGAAGGGAAGAGAAGGATGAGAAAATGCCAAGCTGTGTTCACTCGGCTGCCTGTTGCTCTCTGCCCTACCAGGCTAGCTGCCTGCCAGCCATGCTACTAGCTCCTCCACCAGGCTCCCACGTCATTGATGCCTGTGCTGCTCCTGGCAATAAGACGAGTTATGTGGCAGCTCTTCTGAAAAACCAGGGGTGAGTGCTGGCCTGAGGCAGAGGGAGGGGTGGTATCAGAGCTTGTGCTTTGTAGAAATTTTTTAGTACAGGACTGGGGGTTTTTTTGCTTGTTTTTTGTTTCTTTGTGATAGGCCATTCCCTGTACCCCAGCTGGCCTGGAACTCACTACACAGACCAGACTGGCCTCAGTCTCAGATATGCCTGCCTCTGCCCAGCAGTACTAGGAGTTTTACCCAAGACTTTGTATATACCAGGCAGGTACTCTACCACTGAGCCACGCCCCCAGCCTCTCACTGAGGGATCCTAAGTAAGCGCTGTACTACTGAGCCACACCTATCCTGTTGTCCTGGTTTAGTATACATGTTACAGCTTGTTGTGTCATAATTGTGGTCTGTCTTCTCAGTTTCTCCTGCCTCTGCCCTCTTCCTTAGGAAGATCTTTGCTTTTGACCAGGATGCCAAGCGACTGGCAGCCATGGCTACACTGTTGGCCCGAGCTGGGGTCTCCTGCTGTGAGTTAGCTGAGAAGGATTTCCTGACCATTTCTCCCTCTGACCAGCGGTACAGCCAGGTCCAGTACATCTTGCTGGATCCTTCTTGTAGTGGCTCTGGTGAGAAGCGGGGGTAGTGTGGCCCTGGTCCTAGTGTGTCGCCTGAAGGCTACTAATTCATCTTAGTCTTAGTTGTGATTTGCTTGTGGTCTATTGACCACAAGTAAATGTTCTCATTTATGAAGTGGGGGTTTCAGTGGGAAATAGCTTTGTAATTCCAGGTCTTTTCCATAGGAATGCTGAGCCGGCAGCTGGAGGAGCAAGGGGGATGCACACCTAGCAAGGAGCGCTTACATGCCCTGGCGGGGTTCCAGCAGCGTGCCCTGTGCCATGCACTTACCTTCCCCTCTCTGCAGCGCCTTGTTTACTCCACATGTTCCCTTTGCCAAGAGGAGAATGAAGATGTGGTCTCCAAGGCTCTGCAGCAGAGCTCAGGGGCCTTCAGGTAATGGTATCCCCAGGATCTGAGGGGTCACAGGCTGCTTCTTTACTGGGGTCTGAGCCCACTCTCCCCACAGGTTGGTCCCTGTCCTACCTTCCTGGCCCCACCGAGGTCTTAGCACATTTCCAGGGGCTGAACACTGCCTCCGGGCCTCCCCTGAGACCACATTCACTTGTGGCTTTTTCATTGCTGTGTTTGAACGGGTTGAGATGCCAAGGTAAGTGAGGAGAGAGTTGGGCATGCTAAGGAGGTGCTGGGTGCCTGGGGCTCCACAAACCTGGCCTTTTCTCCCAGCCCAGTTCCTCAGGCTGAAGCACTGACATCTGAACCTGCTCCCAACCCAGCCCTAAAGAGAAAGAGACGGTGCAAAGCAGCTGGTACCAGCACGTAGCCAGGCATGTAGTGGGCCCTGCAGCCACACCTTCCTGCAGGGGAAAAGCAAAGTAGATGGCCTGGGCCTGTGGGTCCTTTACTGGACAGATCCACTAGCAGAGTTGTTCACCTCACAAATAAAAGGCAGATGCAGATCTATGACAGATCACAGTTTTATTCTTAATGACATAAGCAAGAACAATCTCACATTCATACTAAAAATCCCAGCTGGACTCACAGGGACTCAAGTCTGTGGCTTGAAGCCCCAGCCCCCCGTCCCTGTCCAGCACGAGCAGGGACTGACGTGCCCACACACCAAGGCTCTGCCAGAACACCATCAGGGGCCCTGGACACTGGCCTGTTGTGGAGCTGAGGTAATGAGCACAGACTGAGCAGAGGCCCTCCCCTTGGCATGGGTGGAAACTTTGGGTCTAGATCCCACCTGCCCCATCACAGGTATGTGGGACATGAGGTGAGGTCCAGCTACTTCCTTGGCTCCACCAGGCCCAGCCTAACCCTGCCACGAAACATACAACCCCAGTCACAAAGGGAGGGATCGCTTACAGCTACATCACATTGTTTATAAAATAAGAAATCACGTTTATACAATGCATCCAGAAGGAGCGCTGCCCCTCAGGAAAGCTTCGGGGACAGACTTAAACCCCTCCTTCACACAGGCATAACTTAACTATATAACTAACCCCTACTGTTCAACAGCATTTATACTTAACCACCTCAGTGAACCAAGCTTGAAGGAATTTAAAAGGCAATTTAGCTTAAATACAAAAATAAATTTTTATTTTGTTAAAAAATGTTTAAATATTTTTTTCTTTTAATTTAGACACACGCATTCATACTTTTCCCAAAGAGACGGCATGGCAGCCAGTCTGGGGCCTGAGGGTGTATTTCTGGAAGGAGATGAAGGGACAGGTTGAGAGGGCCCTGTTTGACACAGCTAAGGAACCTCAAGTATGCTCACTTAATCTAGGTCTCCTAAGAGGCAGGGAATGCTTGCACCTGGGTTAGGGGGAAGTAAATGGGTGGGGAGCAATGGAGGTAAGAGGTCTCTGTTCCCCCAGGCCGTCTCTTGGGCTGCCAACCCTTAAAAGTCAAAACATTGAGAATTCAGGAGTCAGCGCTATGGCTGTCACGCGGTGCCACTTTTCGCATTCAATTATTCAGGCCCAGGAGGCTTGAGACATTAAGTCCGGCATTACTAACATGCCGCCACACATACAATTCAATTCTTCCTCCAAACTCGATTCAAAGAGCAACACGTGAGCATCAGACAAACACAGGACAAGGTTTGGAACATACAATCCCGGAGAGGCAAAATGACCCGTGGGGTGGTGGGCCAGTGAAGAGGCAGCTAGAAGCGGTGGCAGGTTGTTCTGCCTACCCTGGGACTCCTCCTGGAGCAAAGGTCTCCCCTGGCTCTGCCAGCCTAATGGTCTTTAGCCACCAACCTTCAGAGGCTGGACTGGTAGAGGAGCCGGAGATGAAACACGTAAACTTGGCAGGAAGGGGCGACACAATGCCCATTTGAGTCTCCAAGGCAAAGCAAGATTTCATGTCATGTAGAAAGGGTTAAGCTTTGTAGAGGACCACGGGTGAAAAAGCAGCAAGTAATGGGGAAAGAGTCCCTGAAGGAGTCAAGGAAGAGACCACTTGTCATGGGCAAGCCAAACAGGTAAAGCTCAGGGACATGCGTTCCCCAGTCCCATCCGATGCACACCAGGATCCTCTGGCAAAGATGGTGCTCAAGGAAAAGGGAGGTTGCCTAGGTTATACACTAAATAAGCGCCAGTGAAGCGAGAGGACGATATGTACAGATGTTTAGTTCTCCAGCCTCACCATGTGCTGTTCAAGTAAAGGTATTGGGCTTCTGCCCCTCCCTGGGGCGCCTGCTTCCTCTGGGAGGATCAGACCACCTTCTGCCCTGGTGATGGGCTGGGTTTGTTATGGAATTCAAGGGTTGAGGCTCTTCCTAGCAGGCTGAGGTCCAGGTTCAGGCAAGGTGGGGACAGGATAGGAGGCAGGCTACTTCTTGCGGGTATGCTGTCTTCGGGCCTGCAGCCGCTGGCGAGCCCCTGGGGTTTTGGATCCCGCGCCAATGGAAAATGAAGGTGCTGTTGAGCCTGGAAAAAGAGTGGACAAGACCGCATCAGGGCAGCTGCTGCCAGAGAAAATGTGCCTGGTGCCTCACTCCAGCAGCAGGAGCATGGGGCTCCAGCAGGGCTTCCTAAACTGTTGGCAAACCCTTGGCAGAAGCCATCAAAAAGCAAAATCCCAGGGAAGCCCATGTTCATTGTGCCTTCCCAAATGCCTGGTCACCTGAGAAGGCTCAACTGCTGTCCAATACCTAGGATGCTTAGAGGAGCAACCTCACCCCCATCCCTCCTCAGCTAACGGACAAAGGCGTCATGCTAGCTAGAGACTGGCTGCTTACCGAAAGGCCCAACTCCAACAAAGCCTTGGGTGGGTGTTGAGGAGGTCCCAAAGGAGAGGCTGCTGCCCGCGGTGCCCACTCCAGGGGCAGGGGTGCCTTGCCCAAAAGTGGGTGTGGATGTGCCTAGAGGGGAGAGACAGCAGCATGCTGTGGAGACTGAGCCAACCCCCCCCCCCAACTAAGCTGGCCTCTGCCATCCCATCCCTCAGCCTCCCCACATCACATAGGTTTAGCACTGTCATGCCTCCTCTTCCTGTTTGTGTCCCCACCACAACCACCACCCACCCTGTGGGTCTGACCTGCCCAGGATGCCCCCTAAACAACTGCTCTGCCCACGTGGGGCCCTTCTCCCCAAACACCCAAATCCTTTTTGTTTTGGTATTTCTGAGGTGGGTTTCCTCAGAAACCCACAGGCTGAACTGGAACTCTCCATTCTTCCTGCCTGTCCCAAGTGCTGGAATGACAGGTATGTACTACCACGCCAGGCCCAACTCCTAGAATGTTCAGATCACCAGGCTCTTACACCAGTCCTGGTCCTTTGCAGTGTCACTTATTAGTCACTCCTTCTGTCACCAAGGACCCATCACCCTCCAGGCAATTCTTGGTGACTTCATCGCCTGTGAGGGAGTCTCGATCCTTCAGTGCCCCATGTTCGATGTTTCCCTCTATTGTATGTGTGAGAAGTCAAAGGCTGACATTGGGTATCTTCAATTGCTTCTCTACTTTTTCCAGGGTCTCAATGGCTTGGAACTTGTCACTTTAAATAGGCTGGCCTGCTAGTCCTTGGGATCCACCCATCTGCATACCCCAGTGGTGAGGCTACAGGGCATGCTGCCATACCCAGCATCTACCTGCTCATTTCAGAGGCTGCTGCTTGAAATTCATGGCCATATTCTCTATCCACAAGCCCCCTGGCAATTTGTACACTTTCTTATATTACATTCTTTTTCTCACTGTGTAAGCTGACTCACCTACCTTTTCACTGGTGTTACTTCCCCCCCCCCCCCCCCACCAAGGGCTTCTCTCCTATTTACCCAGGAAGTCAGTTCTCAGGACCAAAATTCACCCTGTATACAGCAAATAAGGCCCCTTCACCCATATGCTTGGAATTCTAACATGACTTCCTTGGATACTTAAAAATCCAAACACTATTCCCTGGCTATGAAGTATACCACTACTGTCTGCCTTATAACCTCCTGCCAACCTGACGTCATGAACCACTTCTGCTGCTGGGCCCTGGCACTGCCCTTCCCCACTTCCCACAATGCACACCCATCATTCAAGCACTTGAGAGGCTGAAATAGGACGATCTTGAGTTAAACGAAGAGCCAGTGAGACAGTTCAGGGAGTAAAAGCACTTACTGCACAAGCAGTGATCTGAGTTCAATTCCCAGAACCCAAGTAAGGGTGGAGAGAACCAGCTCTACAAAGTTGTCCTCTGATATACACCATAGCATGCATGCCTACACACACACACAATAAAACAAATGCTGGGGAGATGGTCTGAAGTAAAAGTGCTTGTTGTGCAAGCATGAGAACCTGAGGAGCTTAGATCCCCAGCAACCGTGTTCTTAAAAAAAATGTTGAAGTGTGGTGGTGCATTCCTTTAATTACAGGACTGAGGAGGCAGAGGCAGGCTTTGAACCACTACTTAACAGCCAGTGTTAAGTAGTGAAACCTTGTCGTCATCCCCCTCCCCCCCAAAATACATATAGCAGCAGCAGCTGGGTATAGCTGTACACACTCCCACATACATCCCACATTCTTACCTTCCATCCATTATTTTCAGAAAGACCTTTCTTGACCACTTATATATGTGAGAGGTCCTCTCATCATCAGCTTGCATTGCCACCGGGCATTAACTTACTGTTGAGTGCTATCCCTTAACGCAGGGGGGAGCCCAGCCAGCCACACTGCTCCCCATCTTACCTCCAAATACAGGCTTGCTCTCAGGTGTGCTGCCTACATTGAAGGCGAAGTGCGAGGTCTGGCTGGGTGTGCCCAGGGTATTCTGACTTAAGCCTCCCCCAAAGGGGGTGGTGGTGCCTGTGGTCCCGCTCTGTCCAGCTCCAAAGCTGAAAGTTCCAGAGGTGGAACTGGTACCAGGGGTGGCTGCACTGAGCCCAAAGCCCCCACTGCCAGCTGGGGCTGCTGAGCCCCCAAATGTGAATGGGGAAGGAGCCGAGCTGCCAAACACAGAGCTGCTGGTCCCATTGCTGGTGGTCTGCGTGGTGGCACCAAAGCCAGAGGTGGTGGCTGCACCAAAGGAGAAAAGGGATGTGGTGCTGCCAAAGGCTGGCTGTGTGCTGGCAGGGGTGCCAAAAGTGGAGACTGTGGCTTTCAAACCCCCGAAAACAGATTGTGCAGCGCTGCCAAAGGTGGCTGATGTTGGGGCTGCTGATGGGGCTGAGGCCACAGAGCTGCCAAAAGTGAAAGAGCTGCCAAAGCTTGGGGCAACTGCTGGCTTGGTGACCCCCTGCTGTGGCCCCTCAGTGGCTCCAAAGGTGGGTTGGGAGCTAGTGCCTCCAAAGGGTGGGAGTGCAGCCTTGGCGCTGGAGCCAAATGGAATGTTGAAGGTGGGGGTGACAGTGCTGCTGAAAGTCAGAGTGGGCTGGCTGCTGGTGGTGGGCGCAGAAGTGGAGGTGGTGAGGGTGCTGCCAAAGCCACTGAAGCCAGCAGTGCCACTGCTGCTGCTGGTGGCTGTCTGGGCAGTGCTGGCCAGGGGCTGGCCGAAGGAGGTGCCTGCTGCAGATGCTGCTGGGGCTGGGGGCCTGCCGAACTGGAAGATGGAAGCCAAAGCCGGGGTGGAACTGGCAGCAGTGGCAGGGGGGGCTCCCCCGAAGAGGAGTGGTTGGGAGGCCGAAGTCATGGTGGTGCTGCTTGAGGTGCTGGCCACAGTGTTCACCCCAAAGCCGAAGATGGGCTTTGAGGCAGAGGCTGTGGTACCAGAAGCCACTGTGGAGGTGGCAGTGCACAGGCCAGTGAAGAGTGGGGCCGATGTGGCTGCAGTTGTGGCTGTGGCAGTTGTCTTCAGGGAGAAGGCAGCTACGATGGGCATGGCTGGAGGGGGCCCCAAGCTGCCAAAGATGGGCTTGAAAGTGGGGGCTGTGCTGCTGGCTGTCGTGGGGAGGGTGGTGCTGGATGAGGCTGCAGTGGTGGCAGAGGAGCTGGCTGGCAAGGGGCTGACACTCTCGCTTTTAGGTGTGGCCAGAAAAATGGGCTTGAACATGGGAGAAGCAGTAGTTGTGCTGGGAGTGGTGGGGGAGGAAATGCTGGCAGGTGGACTTAGCATGCCAAAGAGCATGCTGGGCTTTGGAGTTGGGGAGGGGGCCTTGGATGCTGGGGTGCTGACAGATGGTTCAGCCTGTGGAGCTGCAGGGGACTTGGTGTCAGTGAGTGGTGTTGGCGATGAAGTCTGGGCCAGGCCAAGGGAGGCGGCTGTGGGTTTGGTATCCGACGATGTGGCTGGCAGGGGCCCAGTTGATGGTGAGCCAAGAGAGGCCAAGAGGCTGGGTGTCTTCAGAGGTGAAGGGGCAGCAGTGGTGGTTGCTGCCTCAGCGGGTTCTGGGAAGAAGAGGAAGTGAGGGGACTTCTGTGGATGGCACTGGGCATGCTTGCATACTCTAGCGCCTGCCACTATGCCAGGGACTCAAGAAGGAGCTCTTATTTCTATTCCCACAGATCCCAGGAAAAGCAGAACGGAGGAACCGGGACTGCATGCACGGTCATGAAGGTCATCAGTGCAATGCTGAAGTCTACCTTGCCTAGACGTGCCTGTTCATCTAACAAAGACCCATCATGTTCACCCACCCCACAAAGCAGAGTAGAGTAGCAGCCACAAGTTAGGTAGCATCTGCACGAGCCCTAGGCAGATGCAATACCACACACACTCCCCTGTCTCAGCACTACAGCGAAGGCATCAGCTTGCAATGCCAACCAGCCTTACCCAAGGGGAGAGACTTGGGCTATGTTAGGCCTGGGATCCAGGAAGTTCAAGACACCTTAAGGGGATCACCAGAACACACTACAGATACCTCTGTTCTCATTTTATAGATGACAATGGTAAGTAGCTAAGGCAGTTGGCTTCAAACCATGATCCTAAAACCAGCTCTCAATGTGGCAGCCCCCCTTCCAACAAAGTTCCCAAGGAGGGAATTCTGAAGGCCAACACTGAGAGGTCATGTTTCCTTCATGGCAAAGGCTTGGTATCAGTGTGGAGGCTGGCCTGCACTCCAGGATGCCCTGCTTACCTGAGGAGGGCGGGGCTGGAGAGTCCTGCATCTTCTTCAAGCTTTCTAACAGTGGGTTAGGGCTGGGAGCTGGTGAGGGAGCAGGCCCCGCAGCAGGCAGAGTGAAAGTAAAGGAAGGCTGGATGGTGGGTGGGGTTTCAGAGACTGAGGTAGAGGCAGCATCTGAGGAGACAAGATTCTCTCATGGATGCCCTGCTTACCTGAGGAGGGCGGGGCTGGAGAGTCCTGCATCTTCTTCAAGCTTTCTAACAGTGGGTTAGGGCTGGGAGCTGGTGAGGGAGCAGGCCCCGCAGCAGGCAGAGTGAAAGTAAAGGAAGGCTGGATGGTGGGTGGGGTTTCAGAGACTGAGGTAGAGGCAGCATCTGAGGAGACAAGATTCTCTCATGGGTTTTTTTTTTTTTTCCCAAAGATACAGGAAGCTCAGAGCCCAGAACACTCTGGATGGTGGGTGGGGTTTCAGAGACTGAGGTAGAGGCAGCATCTGAGGAGACAAGATTCTCTCATGGGTTTTTTTTTTTTCCCAAAGATACAGGAAGCTCAGAGCCCAGAACACTCACTTAGAAATGCATCCCCCTAACCTCAACACTCAACTAGACTAGCTCAGTGAAGACTAAGCAGATTTCCCAGGAGAAAGAACAAAGGCAGGCAGAAGTAGTGGCACTTGGCCTGTAATCCAGTACTCAGGAGGCTGAGGCAGGAGGATTGTAGGCTTGAGGTCAGCTTGGTTTAAGTAGAAATACCCTGTTTTAAAAAACAAGCTGGGCAAGGTACAGACTTTTAATTCCAGTACTCAGCAGAGGCAGGCAGATCTGTGAGTTCTAGACTAGCCAAGGCTACATAGTGAGAGCTGTCTCAAAAAGGATTCAAGAGGTGGTTATGGTGGTACACATCTAAAATACAGCACTTGCAGCACTTGGGAGGCTGAAGCAGGAAGATCATGAGTTTGAAGCTACCTTGGGCAACATAGTGAGAATCGCAAATTAAACAAGAAAAAACAAAGGTACTCTAGAATCCTCTTCCAAGGTAACCCTCTAAAATAAGACTAAAAGAAACTAAGGCTGCAACCTCTCTGGAGCATGCCTGCTCGTATTCCTTACCAATCTTGTCCTCCAAGACTTTGTTAAACCACTGCAGTGAGGCTTTCCTCTCCATCTCCAGGTCCTCGGCAGTGATGGAATAGCCAAGCTCGGGGGGAGGAGGCTGCCAGAGACAAGAGTGACAGGTCACACTGGCCCCCAGAAGCTGGAGAAACCTGCTCCTAGACTTCCTGAGTCTTGGTGAGCCAAGGAAGACTGACTGACAAGACATACCAGGGTTAGCTGGTCCCCTCGCCGTGTGGGCAGCAGTTGAATCTTGCGTTTGCGCTGCCCAGAGCTGCCAGGCGTGGATGGAGAAGTCCATGAACTCTGCTGCTTCCGGGGTGTTGTATCTGCAACTACAGAGAGAAATACAGGTTTGCTGGCTGTATTGCCTCCTCCAGAACAGGATGGTTTTCTTGGAAAAGATTCTCTTCCCTTGGCTGCATGGCCTGGGTTGTTTCAAAGACACACAAGACCACGGACTGGGCTGGCCCCACTTTGAGCTTCTCCAGCCAGTCCTCACATGCTGCACTGGACCAATCTCCTTTCCCACACCATGGACCTCTGAACGATAGGAACTCTATCATCCATGCCCTAGACAGAGCACTGCTCTACCCACTCCCCATGGAGTCAACCTGTACTTGTTCTGTAGACACTGGCTCCCCAGCCCTGGCAGCCCCACTGCTTACCCTTTTCTCCTTGGGACTCTTTGTCTGTCACCAGGGGAGCTGAAGAGCTGGAAGGCTGGCATGGCTCCTCCTCTCTACAGGGATTGTGAAAAAGCTGCATTTAGCCTGGGAAGACTTCCTGGGTGTGCTGGGTGGCACCTAACTACCAAAACTGGCCAAAGTCTACAACAACCAGGACTCTAGGTCTTATGTCACAATAAAAGCCTCAAAAGAAATTTCTCATAGAAGCAAAGGTAGGCAGCTGACAAAGACCACGAGAAACCTGTCTTTTTTTTTGAGACAGGGTCTCCCTGTAGCCCCAGCTGTCCTGGAACTCACTATGTAGATCAGGCTGGCCTTGAACTTGCAGAGATCAGCCTGCCTCTGCCTCCCAAATCCTAGGATTAAAGGCATGTGCCACCACGCCCGGCAAGAAACCTGTCTTTAATCAACCACAGAACAGGAATCCTCACAGTCTTACACAGAACCTGCCAAGTCCAGGGGCCCAGGAATCTGCATCTTCTTCAAGCTTTCTAACAGTGGGTTAGCACTGGGAGCTGGGAAGGAGGTTGGCAAGGAAACAGGCCCCATGGCCTCTGTGGTAAAAAGAAAAGCTGAGTAGCAGGTAGGCACCTAAGGACTTAGGCTTCCTGCTGGCCAGTCCACTCTGCACTCCACCCCCAGTGGCCTTGCCCACTCCCACTGGCATATGAGATGGAAAAGTGGCCTCAGTGTGTTCAATCAGCCTACAGCATAGGGAAGCAACTCCAGTGGGCACTTGAGGCCCTTTTACCTTCAGTTCTTGGACCCGCTGAGTCAGTCACACAAAGACCAAGAGCCAAGTCCCCTGTCCTCCCTCTCCTTTGTCCACACAGCAGATAGTAACCAAAGAATTGTGACTACCTTGTTTTCTTGGCTGGCCTCTCTGGTGTCTGGGAGCGGGAGGAGGCTGGACTGGAGAAGGGAGATGATGTGGGGCCACTCCTCTTCCACAGCTGCAAGTCAAGCAGAGTGACACAACTGATGATAGAGTTCTAAACAGCCAGAATCTAGAAATTCTCTGAATACATAATTACTTGTGTTTTTACACAACAGCAAGACAGATTTTAAAGATATAGCAAGAATATACCTAAGAGTAAAATGCCAGTGTCTCATGATGAACTCACAACACATTCTCACTAAGCAACACATGGCTGTATATACACATGCCAATGGAACATGTGGGATAGTAGGAATTTTACTTTCAGTTATCTATACTTGCAAATATGTGTTATCTATACGCAAAATTTTTTTCTGAGAGTCTAGAGATGGATCAGTGGGTAAAAGTACATACTGCTTTTGCAGATGACCTGAGTTTAGTTCCTAGCACCTACATCAGGCAGCTCACAACTACCTGAAGCTCTCATGCAGGCAGGTATACGCAGATATAAAAAACAGTAATTAAAAATTTTGAAACCAAGGAAGGTAATATTCATACACATTACAGGTTCCAATAAGGATAACCTACAGTAAAATGTACATCCCCTATTATTGCACATTCTAGTACTCTATCAGAATTAACTGTATATTGCTGATAGCTAGGGCTACATAGTGAGACCCTGTTTCAAAAAAAACACAAAAATCAAATGAGGAAGACTGTGAGTTTTGTGTGGTGGTGCAAGCCTGAAATCCCGGCACTTGGGAGGCAAAGGCAGGAAGTCCCCAAGTACAGTTAGCCTAAGTTACACAGTTTCAGGCTAGCCAGGGACACGTGAGACCCTGTCTCAAAAACAAAACAAAAAACCAATAGCCAGGTGCAGTGGCGCATGTCTTTAATCCTAGCTATCGGGAAGCAGAAGCAGGCGGATCTCTGAGTTCAAGGCCAGCCTGGTCTGGAAACAGTGAGTTCCAGGTCTACTGGGGCTACACAGAGACCCTATCTCAAAAAGACCACAATAAGCTGGGCATGGTGGCACATGCAGTTAATCCCAGCACTCGGGAGGCAGAGGCAGGCGGATCTCTGTGAGTTCGAGGCCAGCCAGGTCTCCATTAGCGAACCCAGGCCAGCTGCGGCTACAGGAAACCTTGTCTCAAAAAGACCAAAAAAAGAAAAAGACCACAATAAAAAAAAGAAATAAAATTTTTAAAAGATTAAAGATGAGAAAACATTGTGGAAGAGAACACACATTCAAGAGCCACTACGGAGTGCTCACTCTTGACAAAACGCACTGCCTTCAATAGTTTGCTTGGTTGACCTGCCAAAGATCCTCCAAGCTACAAAATGTCAATGCCAAGATGTGCCCAACAGCAAAGCTGTCTTGCTTTCCTACCCTGTGGATACTACACTCTCCTTTCTAAACAAGAATGCTAAGTACTTTATGTTTAAAAACTTCGCATGAAATTCTAACTGCCTATAAGACAAGTTTCTTCTACAGCTCAAAGCAACCCTGACTGAAATCGACTTTCCCAAGTACATCGCCCCATTTACTGTGCTGCTCTTCCCTGATTACCTGCAGCAATAGCTCCACTTGTACCAGTTTGCTTTCTGTTCAGTCCTACTAGCCTGGGTTTTATTTTATTTGCTATTTATGGCTTTGTTTTCTGCTAGCTTCAAGACAGCCCCAGTATACAACAACAGAACAGGGTGTACATCATTTGCTCGTGCCGAGACATACCTGCGAGATGCCACGGGTGGAGCTGTAGGAGCTGGTGATAGCATTGCGGCTGGAGCTAGGGATGCCTCCTGTGCATGTGCTGGTCAGGGAGCTCACAGAGGAGGTGCGAGAACGCTTGTTCAAGTGGTCTTCTGAGTTCTGGGAAGCCAGGCCTCTCTTCAGAGAGCCAGGCCTGACCAAAGGAGAAAAATGGATGTGTTACTGAGGGTGACAAGAATTACTAAAACTCTTCCAAGGTTCTCTCTGTGGTTCTGACACCTTTCTGAATAAACCTGAAGACAGACATCAGTGCTCTGCAGGTGCACTATTGATGACATGACTGTACCTGAGTCAGTGGAGAAAGACCAATGCTGAAAACTTAAATGTGACTCTATTTCTAGAATATTCTAAAGTGCATGGCGGTCTACCATGACAGAGAGCAGACCAGTGGATGGCAGAGACCAGAGAGAGATTTTAGAGGTAAATGTGAATGGCTTCACAGGGGTAAAACACGGCAAAACGTAATATATTTTACACTTCACTGTCAGTGATAACCCAATAAAGTTGTTCAAAGAAAACCAGTGTTAAGAGGAATCAATGTGGTAGTTTAAATAAGAAATGTCCCCCACAGGTGGAGCTGTTTGGGAAAGTTATGGAACCTTGAGGAGGTGCAGCCCTGCTGGAGGCAGTGTCACAGGGAGTGGGCTTTAAGTTCATAGCCTCACTCCACTTGCAGTCTGCTCTCTGCGTAGCTGAAGATGCAACCTCTCAACTTCCTACTCCTGCCACCTGTTGCCATGCCTCCCTGCCATCGTGGACTCTCCCGCTATAACTGTAAACTTTCTTCCATGAGATGCTTTTAGTCATGGTGTTTTATCACAGCAACAGAAAAGTTACTAATATACCAAGCACCATTCCTCCACCTCCAACCCAAATGGAAATCCCCTGTAGTCTTTCTGTGGGCCAACATCACCCAGGTCTGCTACACTATGGCCTTCTCAGTATCTTCCAGAGAGATCCACATCAACCATAAACCAATTCAGTCTTATGCTGCTTTAAAATGTATTTCCTTTCACCTATGATCCTGTCAGGGGCCAAAACTAGCCAGTTAATTTTGCTTCTTTTATGCAACAGTCTTTTACTTTTCAGAGGACCATTACCATAGCTAGTTCCCTGATATATTTCCCCTGAGACTCCTCTAGGTCAGAACTTTCAAAACCTCACCGTCCACTATCATCCCTAGGCCTATTTCAAATCCCCATAACATCTTGGTGTCCAGTGTGTGTGCACGTCTCTTGTAGTACAGTACAGTGAACTGACGGCAAGGCTGGATGCACGAACAGTCCCAGCACTGACACTCACATACTCACCCTGACTCTCTTCGAATGGTCCCAAGGGGAACACAGTGACTTTGTCAGGGCCATATCACGCTGCTGACTGCAGGATATAAACTACCCTAAGCTTTTTCACCATAGGGGAACCTCTTTCTCTTTCATCCAACTCTTTCTCCCACATATTTTTTTTTTAAATATTTTATTTATTTTTGTTTTATGTATGTGTATGAGTGTATTGCCTGTGTGAGACTTGTGTCGTGCAATGCTGTGGAGGACAGAAGAGGGTTTTGGATTTCTCTGGAACTGGAGTTTAGGATGGTTCGTAGATGCCATGTGGATGCTGGGAATCAAACCTAGGTCCTCTGCAAGAGCAGTCAGTGCTCTTAACTGCTGAGCCATCTCTCCAGCCCCCTCCAACATATTTTTTAAAGTCAATTTTTATCCTCAATTTGGTATTAGTACATTTTACATATTACATAAGCTTTGTGATTCTTCTGTGAAGGATCAAACATATTAACTTAATACAAGTCATCAAATACAAACTCTCAGTATATTTCACTCTTACTAATGGAAAAAACACAAAAAGAAATTGGACATAAAATATTTAACCATGGCAAGTTAAGTCAAAATGGTCCTCCTGGTTCTAAGGATCTGAACTTAGACTAATTACACAATACAAAAAGCAAAGAGGAAAACGGAAAGGGCAACAGCTGCCAAAACACCCTTTTCCCAAACATGTAATATTTCATTCTGAAGTATTCTACTTACTTAGGCACAAAAGCAGCAGGAACTCCGTTGGCCACAAGGGGCTCAAATGCTGAATGCCCGCTCCCACTGCTATCATGGCGCCTGTGAAAAACCAAAATTCCACAATAAAACATCATGCCTGTGCCGCTCCCAACCATTTGCTGGGCCAGTGAAATGGCTCAGCAGGTAAAAAGTACTTGCTGCCAAGACTGCTGCTGTGTTCCACCCCAGAGATCCCCAGAATCCAAAACTGAGAATTAACTCCCACAAGTTGTCCTCCAACCTCCATGTGCAAGCCACCACCCATAAATAAACATATGTAAAATATTTTAAAGACTTTCTTCTTATTCCTGGGATCTTGTATGACCTCTACAGAGTATAAGTTCTATGCTAGACAAGAGTTTCTCCAAGGGACTAGAAAGACGGCTCAGTGGTTAAGAGCACTTGCTGCTCTAACAGAGGACCAGGGTTCAGTTCCAGCTCCCACATGGCATACAACCACATGTAACTACAGTTCCAGGGGATCTAACACTCTCTTTGGCCTCTGCAGGCTCTTGCATGCACATGATGCACACATACACTCAAGTATACAGACATAAATATTTTAAAATGGTAGTTTCAAATCACAAGCCTCTGAGTATATTAATATGAAATATCCTGGTAATAAAGAGAACAAAATGTGTCCTAAGGCTGTCTCAATGATTCAAACACATCTTAAGGGAAAAAAAACCCTTCAAATTCTTGCTATTCTTCACAAATTGCTGGAACTCACTATGTATCCTCAGGACCCCTTGAAGTTGCAATCCTTTTGGCTCCTGGCTCAGCATTCGGAGTGCTGGGGTGACAGGTGCCTACCACCATGCCGGGCAGGTGTGTCAGTTTTTAGTGGCTGACTTCACATGAAGTATCACAATCATAAATTTAGTGAGACTGTAGGGAGCAGTCCACACATCCAGTGCTCAGGAGGTTGAGGTATGGAGTATTAGGAAAATCTCTGTCTGTTACACTGAGAGTGCCCATAGTGCCTGTGATCACTCACTTCAATTATGGGAAGGAGAATACTGAACCCTCATCTCTAGGAGCACCAGGGCCAAGACAATGACCACTCTGGAGAACATGAGAAACCTACCTGGACAAGAGTGGATGCCATCCATATGTCCCTTCCTACCTCCCTGTCCTCTGCCACGCCTGCTTAGCTATGTGGGATCAGCCCAAACTGCTCCCTAGCTGCATATCTAATTCCTTTTACCCTCCTCCATTACTTAAATACACATGCCATTTACTAAAAGCTCCCTAACTAGTGCCAGGCATGGTGGTGCATGCCTGTAATCCCAGCAGTCAGGAGCCTAAGGCATTGTTTCTACTCATCACCAATATACTTCCCATGCTTTTGTCTTACTTTTCTAGGACAAAGGTATCTTTCAGCAACAGTAATGACACTTAACTTCTCAGTTACCTAAACAACAGACTATTACCTAAACTGTGAGAGGGAAGACTGAGCATTCTCTCTTGAAACTTAACAAATCAGCATTAAAGGAAGATGGCTGATGAGTATGGCCATACAGCTTATGATCCCAGCACTAGTAGGCAGAAGAACTGTGAGTTCAAGCTAGGGGTACACAGTTTAACAACCTGTCTCAGAATCCTAGAGGGAAAGTAGGAGGCTCACACAGGTAAATCTTCTATAATCTCTAAGGTAAAGATCGTAAGTACACGAGGATTGAAATTTACCTAATCTGTGTCTTAAGAAGTGAACACTATTAAAGACCAAACTGTTTTGAGAGTTAAAGAGGGGGCCCTGTAAAGGCTCACAACACTGGAGCTGGCCTCTGTACCTTTATGGAAATTACCTATAGTTGAACAAGTTCCCCAGAGTCCACCTGGGTGGCCCATTTAGTGTTCTACTGTGCCTGCTACCTTCTCTTGTTTTCTTGGCCATCAAGGAATAGCTGGTCGTCTTCTTCCACTGTCCTTTTCTTCTTCTCTTTGAGGGCGCTCAGCACTGTCTCCTTTGCACATGGGTCTGGGGCATTACTTGATGGTGAGGACAGTGTGGAGTTGAGTGTCTGCTCTGGCCTATAATGAAAAACAAGATTCTAACAGTAAGATATTTTAACTAGCATGCCACATAGCATAAACCTGACTCATTACAAACCAGAAGCTAACAAGTGAAAGCCAATCAATGCAACTACCAGTATTAGTAAGCCAGGCATGGTGGCTCATACCTGTTATGCCATGCCAGCACTGAGAAGGCAGGGACAGTAGGTTCATCCTGAGTTTAAGGCCAGCCTGGGCTACATAATGAGTTCCAGGCCACCCTAGTCTATGACTAAGAACATGAGCTGGCGGTGGGGGGGCAGTAAGAGTTGACTCAGGGACTAAAGAGCACTTGCTGCTCAAGGAGGCATGAAGTTCAGATCCCAGCACCCATGTAACAAGCCAGGCATCGCATGCACCCCTCTAACTCCCAGGTGGGTAGAGGCAGGAGGGTCACTGGAGCTGGCTGGCTTCCAGACTAGCTGAGAAAACAGGAGTTCGATTCAGGAAGAAATTTTGTCTCAAAGGAGGGTGTGGAGAATAGCAGAGATCCAAGACCCTCTTCTGGCCCCCAAGAGGCTAACTGCACATACCTGTGCATATGCCCATAAACACTCACAGGCAAACTCACAGTAATACTCACATTGACGAGCGCATCAGCTTGCTGTCTGGAGGAGCAATCCTCACTGTCACAGGGCTACACACCATCCTTGAATTCCGAGCAGACAGCACGGCCTTCTTGTGACCACCATTCCAACACACTGTTGGCAGTGACCCCAGCAAAGAATACTGGGCCTGCTGGATTGGATAGCGTCTTCGAGGTGTTATGATAAACCGATTGGATAATGTCCCACAATCCCTGTGGAGGACAGGAGATGAATGGTGGACCCAAAGAACCTTAAAAGAAAATCAAACCTAAAGCACAGCAGAAACACGGGTGCTCACACTTTTTTTCTGGAGAGCATTTCTCTCTTTTGTGGTAGTACTGGGGATAAAACCTGGAACTGTGCACATGCTAAACAAAACACTCTACCAATGGGCTATAGCCCAGTCCTTAAACCTCTTTCTAAGCAACAGGGAACGCAGTATTTTTATGTCAACTTTCTCCCATTCCATCCAAGGGCACAAAGTGTCAAATGCTTAATGGATGTCCTTACCACAGACTTAACAGATAAATTTAAAACCCTGTCCACACAGGTCCTGTGGAAGAAAAAGCACATGCAGCTGGGATGTGCAAGCAGGGCCTTTGTAATTCTTTAGTCTAGATCATTAATACACACACAGCCAAAGTCAAATAGAAGTAGTCATCTTCTGAACTAAATATATTTAACAGGGCTGGTAAAATGGCTGAGTGAATAAAGGCTCTTGCTGCCAAGCCTGACAACCTAAATTTGATCCCAGGACCCAGAGGATGGAAGGAGAAAACTGATTCCAGCAAGTTGTCCTCTGAACTCCACATGCATGCAGTGGCATGCCTGTGTGCCCAAGTGCACGTGTGTGTGTGTGTGCGCGCACACACACACACACATAAATATATGTAATAAAAAATAGATTTATCCAGAACCTATACTGGGTGTGGTGGAGCACACCTGCAATCCCATCAGGTAGTAGGCGGAGGCAGAGGATGAGGAATTCAAATTCGTCCTCACCTATAGTGTTTGAGCAGACTGAGAAACAAGAGATTCTATTTAAAATAAACGGGGGAGGGCAGGAAATGTAGCTCAGCTGGCAAAGTGTTTGCTTACCATGCGTGAAGCCCTGGGTTCGATCCAGCACCATACACAACCCGATGTGATGGTGCAAACCTGCAACCCCAGCAGCACTTGGGAGGTAGAAGCAGGAGGATAAGGAGGTTCAAAGCCAGGCTCAGCCTGAATAGTGAGTTCTATGCTAGCCTGGGCTACCTGAGACTATCTCAAAAGGAAATAGGAAAGAGAGAAGGGGATAAAGAAAAGGAGAGGGAAGGCAAGAGAAAGTCGGATTTCCAAGTTGGACCACAGAGGCCCTGGGGAAGATCGCCGCGGCTTACCGGTGCGGAGGCCTTCGGGAGGCTCGTAGGAGTGGGGTGGGGAGCGCGGGGTAGACATGATGGACGCGCTGGGCGGCGGGTGCCGGCGGTGGGGAGAGTGTGGGCGTGCGGCGGCTGGGCCTGTCCGGCGGGTCCCTGGCCTCCTGAGCGAAGGCAGGCTGCGGTGGGCCGGGTTTACCCAGGTAGCTGCCCATGAGCAAGAGCTCGGCGGGGTCGGGGCCTCCGAGTGGGCTGCGGGGCTCCCGGAGGTTACCGTTAACCGCCGACTTGGCGGGAAGCGCCGAGGAGGTGAGCGCGGTTCGCGGCTGGCGTCGCGCGTCGCGCACGAGCGAGGAAAGGCCGCGAGGTCCGCGGGGATCGCGGCTCAGGCCCCACCAGGCTGCGCTCGCCCCCACGGCCAGCCAGGCCAATGCGGCCGCCGCCGGCACCAAGTAAAGCGCGAGGCCGAGGAGCGCTAAGCCGAGCGCCGCAGCGCCCGCCAATCCACCGCAGCCCCGGGTCCGGCCCCGGCCCTCCCGCAGGCCCAATGCCGGCCGCCGTGGATCGCCTCCGCCAGCCGCCGCAGCCGCCGGAGACATTGCGGCTCCGCGCCGCGGAGGAGACTTAAATATCCCAGCGTGCACCGCGCCACGCCCTTACGTCACTACCTGTGCGCCGCCATACGTCACTACGAGCGCGCCCGGAGAAAAGTGGAAGCGCTACTGCTTCGAGACCGTAACCAGAGAGACATTTTTTTTCGTGGATCGCCTCCGCCAGCCGCCGCAGCCGCCGGAGACATTGCGGCTCCGCGCCGCGGAGGAGACTTAAATATCCCAGCGTGCACCGCCCCACGCCCTTACGTCCCTACCTGTGCGCCGCCATACGTCACTACGAGCGCGCCCGGAGAAAAGTGGAAGCGCTACTGCTTCGAGACCGTAACCAGAGAGACATTTTTTTTTTTTTGAAAAATACCGGTGGCGGGAGAGTGACGTCTGGTGCCTGAGGTTTTCCTCTCCAGGCCTGCTAAAGGGTCCCGTTAGAAACCAGGGCAGGAGGTGGCTCAGTGTTTAAGAGCACTGGCTGCTGTTGCAGAGGAACGGTTCAATACCCAGCATCCACATGGCAGCTAACAACCGTCTATAACTCCAATTTCACTGGCTCTAACGCCTTCTGCGATCTCTGGAGGCATTGCTTGCACATGGTGCACTTACATTCAGGCAAAACACTTATAAAGATATAAATAAATGAAATTTTAAAAAGTCAAACAATCAGAATCCAGCCTGGGCCACATAGTGAGACCCTATCTCAAAAAAAAAAAAAAGAAAGAAAAGAAATCAAGGCTCTAGAAAGAAGATGGCTCAGTGGTTAAGAGCAATGACTGGTGTATCAGAGGACCAGAGTTCAAATCCCAGCACCCACATTCGGTGGCTTATGGGGTGCGCAGGGATCCCGGGGTGCCAGCTCCTAGCGCAGCTCCGGTCCCCTGCGCACACCTGGAAGGCGGCGGGTCCCGCAGCGCATCTGCTCTGCGTTGCTGGCGGGCCCCTGTTTCTCCGCTGTGGCCCGGTCGAGTTCCGTCCTAATTTCACCGTCCTCGAGATGCGAAATCCACCGGCTGCTGGATGATCTCACAGGGAGGTGCAGGACGGCTAAAGCTAGGGTTCCGGAGTTGTGGCTTACAAAGAAACAGTTTTCTCCGGAGAGACTGGATCGTAGGCAATAAGACACGGGACTCAGCCTAGTCCCCTCCAGCTCCAGCTCCAGCTCCAGCTCCAGCTCCAGCTCCAGCTCCAATTATTGAGGAAAAATCAGGACACTTTATACCGTGGGGGTGGTAGTAAAAACCTTAGCTGATAGGTACTTTTAGGATGCCCCATTTACATGTGGCGGTAAGCTCCTGCCAGGCTGCCAGACTGCCTGAAAAATCACAAAGGAAAGGCTAGCACTTTCCAGAGCCGGAGGCCTTGTTTCTGTGATGGTTCCTTCAAAAGATGAGTCAGGAAGATGCCGGGAAGGCACCCTGCTAAAAAAGGAGTCTCTGCATTTGAATCCGAGCCCGTGGCCTTTCCAGACATGGAGAAACTGCTACTTTACACAGCAGGAGTCCCCAACAGTGGCTCACAAATGCCTGTAACTCACCAGGCATGGAGGCGCTCGCCTTTAATCCCAGCACTTGGGAGGCAGAGGCAGGCGAATCTCTATGAGTTCGAGGCCAGCCTGGTCTACATAGTGAGTTCCAGGCCAGCTGGGGCTACAGGGAAACCCTGTCTCAAAAAGACCAAAAAAAAAAACCAAAACAAACACAACAACAAATGCCTGTAACTCTACCTTCAAGGGATCCAAAACCCCCTTCGGAGCCCCACAGGCACCCCACACACACACACAGTCTTTAAAACAACAAAATCCCAGCACTCTTGAGGTAGAGGCAAGACAGACTGCAATGAGTTGGAGACTAGCCTGGTCTATATAGTAAGATCCTGATGTACACACACAAAAATCAGAGGGCAGCTTGAGCCGCATACTTAGACCCTTCCCTCCTTAATCAGTCAATCATCAGTCAGTCAGTCAACAAGAAGTGAGCCTGAGCTACATAGATCCTGCCTGGAAAAAAAAAAATCAGAGGCCAACCTGGGCTTGTAAGACCCTGTCAGAAAAGCTCAATCAATATCAAAGCATCAGAGGGTTGCTATTCATATGATGATAGTCCCTATTTCTCCTCTCCACCTCTCCCTCTCCCTCCTCCTCTCTGAATTGAACCTAGAACCTCATACGTGCTAAGCAAGCATTCTACCACTGAACCACATTCCTAGTCCTAATCTCTATTTCATAAGGGATTTTCAGGCTCTTGTCTGGAGAGCCACCCTTCCTTGGGAGTTTTCTCATTTCCTCTGTTTTCTAACAAAGCTCATTTAACGCAGAGTTAACTTCCATGGCAATACTGAGACCCAAGCATAACTCTTGGTAATAGAATTTTGGTTTTAAATAACTGCCGGCTGGGGGCTGGAGTGAGAGTTCAGCAGTTAAGAGCACTGGCTTTTCTTGCAGAGGACTGGGCTCAGTTCTCAGCAACACATGGAGGCTAACAACCATCTGTATCTCCAGTTCCAGGGGATCTGACACTCTCTTCTGATCTCTGCAGGCATTGCATGACAAGGGTGCACTTTCAGACATGCACGCAAAACACTCATGCACATAAAAAAAATTTAAGTCCCTGCAAGGCAAACTTGGAGCTGCTGAATGAGGCCCCAAGCTTGAGTCTGTACAGTACAAGCTGATAAAGTGGGACTATACTCCCAATCAAACTCCACCTGTGGTCCAGAGTTAGAGGTAGATTTTGAGGATTTGTGACCAACTTAATGTTAAATTTAACAGCTAGAGAAAGAAAGATGAATGGTTAGGAAGGGCTGGGGAATGAGATGAAGAAATGGAATACAAAGTGATTGTTAATGGTTATAGGCTTTCCCTTTTTTTCTGATACAGGGTCTCATGATGTGAAGTCAGCCTTAGCTGTCCTGGAACTCACTGTGTAGATCAAGCTAACCTTTCGAAGTCACAAAGATCCCCTTGCCTCTGCCTCTCCAGTGCTGGGATTAAAAGTATGCACTACCTGGCTCTTATTTAAACGTGTGTGTGTGTGTCTGTGTGTGTGTGCGCGTGCTTGCCAAGGCATATTTGTGGAGGTCAGAGGACAACTTGGTGCAGTCATTTCTCTTTCCACCTTTACCTGGGTTCTAGGGATCAAAATCAGTTACCAGGCTTTCACAGCAAGTGCCTTTATCCATGGAGCCATCTCACCTGCCCCCCAAACCAGCTTTTTGGTCTTTTTGAGACAGGGTCTCCCTGTAGCCCCAGCTGGCCTGGAACTTGCTCGCTTATATAGACCAGGCTGGCCTCGAGCTTGCAGAGATCTGCCTGACTCTGCCTCCCAAGTGCTGGGATTAAAGGTACATGCCACCACGCCTGGCCTCCCTGTCCTCTTTTTTGAGACAGGGCCTCATGCATCCCAGGCAGGCTTTGAGCAAGATATGTAACTGAAGATGGCCTTAAACGTCCCATCCTCTTCCTCCCATTTCCCAAGCACTAGGATTACAGGTGTGGGCCACCATATTTTGTTTATGTGGTACTAGGGATTGAATCCCAGGATCCTTGGTTCCCATATGGTGGAAGGATAGAACTGGCTCCTGCAAACTGTCCTCTGATTGCCACAGTGCCTTGTGGCATGTTTGTGAAATGAACCAACTCATAAAAACATTAAGTCTACTGAAATCTTTGTTCTTGCTTTTTTTGATTGTTTTGAGACAGGGTCTCCCTACATAGATCAGGCTCAGGCTGCCCTCCAACTTGGGACACCATGCCTGGCTTGTTCTTTTGTGTGTGCACAAGTGTGGAGGCCAGAGATTGAAATCAAGTGTCTTCCTCAACTGCTCTCCAACCTTTTTTTTTAATCTTTAGTCTTTTTTTTTTGAGACAGGGTCTTCCTGCAGCCTCGAGCCCCCTCTGTAGACCAGGCTGGCCTTGAACAAGACAGGCAGATCTCTGAGTTTGAGGCCAGCCAGGTCTACATGGCAAGTTCCAGGCCTGTTGAGACTACAGGGAGACCCTGTCTCAAGAAAATCCAAATAAACAAACAAATACTTAGCCTAATTCCTGATAAATGATGGGAAATAAGATAAGCATCAGTTAGTCAAGAGATGGAGATGGTCCTCTACACTTGAATTTTCATAGTTCCTGAGGGGCAGTTAGTTTTTCATCAGGTGTTATCCTGTAGGACTTTATTGTCCACCTGCTACTAGGAGGAAGACTGAGGCTTTTCTGCTAGGACACAGCAGTACCTTTCAACCTCAGTCTGAAAGGATTCCTCTCAAAATTTTTGTTAACAAAATGGGTCAAGTTTGTCTTTGGAACTCCCTGAACTATATTAGCAACTTAACCTAAGTTACTCCATCTTTCTCAGAATAGCTATTTTAACAGTAACCTCTTTTCACTTATGAAAAATATTTAAAAAGAGACAACAGCCTTGAGTTCTAAGAAATAGCTCAATTACAAACCAGTGGAACATGCTGATCTCAGACGTTCTACATCTGACTAACTGCTTGTTTTTGCTTCTGTAACTTGCTTGCTATTTTAGGTCACCCTGACACAAAGTATAAGTCCACCCTGTTATTGTCTGACCACCCAGTAACTGCTGATTTTGGCTTTCTTACTATACTTGTTATGGCTAGGAAGTTGACTAATTTAAAAATTACAAAGTTGATTCCAAGTTATATGCCTGTATCACTTGTTTGTAAAATGATTGGTTGATTAATAGATTCAAAGTTCTGCTATGTTGTACAAACCTAATTGGTTCACAAGTGTCCTGTTTGAATAATATTTCTGTAATCCTATAAAAACTCTTGACCTGACAATGATCAGGGCTGTGTCTACTCCCAAGATAGACAGTCCAGCTGGTTGAAATAATAAACATTTACCTTGCTACTTTTCTTAAAGTGGTGCTGGTGATTTTTGGCGAACTCCAACATATAACATTTGGAGGTTCCACCGAGATCTCAGAGGGCCTTATAGGCCCAGCGTTTTCAGTGAACTCCCTGTGAAGGGACCTGTTTTTCAATCCAGACTGCTTCTGTCTTCCCCAGCCCTCCGGATCCTCCCACCACACCACCAGCCAGGTAAGAGAGCACTCGAGAAACCGCTTTCGTTTTGGTTTCTCTTTTGATTTTGGCTAGCCGGCAACTTTCGTCATCTGGTTCTGGTATCTGATCAGCGAACATTCCCCTAGTTGGGTTCCAGAGGAGATGTCTCGGACTTGCCTGGCCATGAGCCCAAAAGCTTATCTTTTGGGACCTGGATATGACTGCAATCTGGTTGATGTTATTTGTCTGTGCTTGTCTTGGTCTGTGTTTTGGTCTTGTATCTGTGTTCATCATGGGTTGGAGTATGTCTAAGAGTGCTACCCCATTGGAGTGTATCTTGAACAACTTATCTGATTTCAGGTCATGTTTTGGGTGCACCTAGTTTTAATGCATGTTATGTCTCCTGTGCTTAGATCTCAAGTAATTCTGTCATGTATGTCTGTGATTATTGTCTTCATATGTTTTCATGAAAAACCCTAAATATCTTTAAGGTTAGAACTGGTTGTTTAAGGACCTTATTTGTTGCATACCCTTTGGTTTGGGTTTGCTTTCATAATGTTTGTTTTAAAATATCTCTTTGGTTGCTCCCTTTGGAAGTATTTTGGTTTTGACATCCTTGGTCTGGTTTACATTGCTTTCAGACCTCTAAAGGCTTGAAATGATTTGAGAAAATTAAACTCCTGTTGTTTATAGATTTGATCTAATATGTTAACTCATCTTCATTGCTGGAAATAAATTCTGGGACTGGTCCTCCTATCTCATCCTTTCGGCCTTGTCCTTTTCCCTCTGTTTCCCGCAGCACTGCTTGGTATGCAGGCAGATATGGTCTGTTTGGGGAGGGACGCTTTTTGTCCTTGGAAACTCTGCTGGCTCAGATATGACTCTGTGCTTTTCTCCCTTGGAACAAGAAAAATCAGTCTTGGTTTTAAAACTGGTTTGTCATGACATTATGTCTAACCATAGTATTTATTATATGAGACCATTATAAATGTATAGACTTATGTTTAATACTAAGAGAACTATTATTAAGTAATTTACTAGATATCAAATTCTATGTAAACCATCTCTAAACCTTTAAAGGAGACTTGGTTGTTTAAAACCTGCTTCAAGGCTTACAAGGGCATCTCAAAGTTTATACAGTATAATAATATATTTAGATTAATTGTTCATATATATGAGGTAAAATATTAATTACCTGGTAAATTTGTTTACAAATGTTATTAAAAGAATTTATTAAAGTCTAAACAGGGAGACCTGTTGGGAGCTATTAAGCTATTATGTACATAAGCTGTGGCAGGCTTGTTTACTGAGTTTGTGTTTTGCACACCAGTGCCTAATTTGCCAAGTCAGGAGGATTGTGTTTATATGGTGGAGCTCACAAAACAAGTATCTGACTGCTCCTTGACCCTCAGATACAGGTGGGAAAAACAGCTGTTGAAACAATTGAGTTCTTCTGTATAAAAAGGCAGAGCTGAAATAAACCAGGGCTGCAGGCACTACTGTCAGCCCTCCCAAGCATCTTTTCTGTCTCTTGTTTTTCCTTTCAATCCTCACTCCCCCTTTCAGGTACTGTCCGTCTTGGCTGTCTGGCACTGGCACAAATGTTATTAAAAGAATTTATTAAAGTCTGAACAAGGTTATAACACAGTTTTCCTTAAATGATTATGCTGGGGGTTGTGTGCCAATTGCTTCTTTTTACCTTGTGTTTATATGCCTTACAGAAGGTCATCACAATTGGATTGTTGACTATAGTATTCTTTAATTAAAGGAGATATAGGCAGGGCCATTGGACCCTTACCTGAGTGTCCTGCCGCTCTTCCCAGCCAACTGTATGTAATTTGGCCCTAATCACATATGGACTCCTGGGTTTGGGAAGGACTAAAGTATATTATCTGGGAAAGGCTAGGAAAGGCTTTTCAATGTAAATACTCTCAGGTCACCCATACACCTCAGGAACTGCTCAGTCATCTCTGTAAGTAAGCTCAGTAAATTCATTGGTTCCCCAGGAAAGCTTTAGTCATGGATTGGGTTGACACTGGAACCTTAGAAGGGGATAGACATTGCTTGAAGTCTGAGGGGAATTCTTACAACAGATGGAATGTTTATTTGTTGATGATATTGTGTCTTATGGGTTATTGAGAAAGAAAATATAAAGTTAAAAGATATTAGAAGGATATGGGAATGGAGATATTTTACTAAGGATTTATGAATGAAGATTATGATGGCTGGATATTTCCAGAATTAACAAAAGGAAAAAAATGAGAAAGCCTAAGCAAGTAATAAAGGTCTGTGTAGGTTTAAAGATGTTATTAAGGAGGATTTATGTATGGGATGAATAAAAAAGCCTAAACAAATGATAAAGGTCTGTATAGGTTTGTTATGATTTATCAACGATGGAACAGGGATAATATACAGATAATCTTGAGGTCATAACTCAGTCAACTAGTTTAAGGATGTCTAGTAGAGGTTTATTTAAGAATATTGCCCAAGCTTTATCTGCATAACAATGACTACTGAAAGATGTCTTTTATGTTTCTCTGTATTATGCCTTTTGACACTCTTCTTTTACCCATAACAAGAATGATTTGACTCAAGAAAGCCTAGGTCTACCTCCTTAAACCAGATGTATGCAATCTAGAAGAAAACAGTTTCTGTGAAGCTTGGTCTGAATTCTGATTGGTTTATTTCCTGTTGATAGGTATATGATATAATGCCCAAGATCTGCCTGCCTCTGCCTTCCAAGTGCTGGGATTACAGGCGTGTGCCACCACGCCTGGCCAGAAAATTAATTTTTAATGTTATTGTGTCTCATGGTTATTAAGAAAGAAAATGAAAAGTTAAAAGTTATTAAAAAGGATATGGGATGGCTTTTTTAGCCCAAAGTTCTGAACGCTTCCACAGTCCTCCCCAAAACACCATGGGTCAGGTCTGTCACAGCAATAGCCCACTCTCTGGTACCAATTTCTGTCCTAGTTTGTTTCTTCTTTGCTGTGACAAAACACACTGACTACTACTAACCTGGGGAGGAATGGGCTTATTTATCTTACATCTCCTGGGTCACAGTTCATCAGGGAGCCCAAGGTAGGAACTCAGGACAGGAACCTGGAGGCAGGAACAGGAGCACAGGCCATGGAGGAGCTCTGCTTACTGCTAGCTCCCCAGCCCCTGCTCAGCCTGCTTTCTTATGCAACATAGGCCCACCTTCCCAGGGGTGGCACCACCCACAGTGGGCTGGCCCTCCCACATCACTCATCAAGAAGATGCCCCTCAGACATGGCCACAGGCCAGTCCAATAGAGGCAATTCCCCAATTGAGGCGCCTTCAACCCAGGTGTGTCAAGTTGACACTAAAGCTATCCAGCACAGCCAGTAATAAAGGTCTGTGTAGGTTTGAAGACATTATTAAGGAGGATTTCTGTATAAAATGAATAAAAAAGCCCAAGCAAGTGATAAAGTTCTGTGTAGGTTTGTTATGATTTATCAGTGATGGAACAGGGATATAGACAATCTTGAGGTTTCTAAGGTCGTAACTTAGTCAACTAGTTTAAGGATGTCTAGTAAAGGTTTATTTAAGAATATTGTCCACGCTTTATCTACATAACACATGATATTGAAAGGTACTAGGCTGGTGCAACTGACCTTCTTGGATGGTTAATAACCATGCTTAAAGGCCCATACTAATCTGGACAAAGGGACTTAGGGACAGTTGTGTTCCTTGCTCTGGAAGGTCGACAGTGTCCCAGGGGACTATGGGAATCTCTTGATATGTCCTGTAACTGTGATGAGTCACCTGTCCTATTTTTCAGGGAGGTCATGGAGACCCCACCAGAGGGACACAAACCAGTGTCCAGTCTACAAAGAGTAGGGTCAACAGAGAAGAAATGTTTCCTCCATGCTTCCAAGTGAAGCCAGGTCAAACAGGACCTTTTGACTTATCTTCAGGTAGTTGGTACTGGTAAAAGAAAAGGCCTGAGTTCCGATCTTCCTCCCAAGCCCATGTGACCCCTGAGGACCAGATCCTCAACCTACCTTAAAGTAAAAGTAAAGGGGTTTATTTGGGCCAACTGTATGGTCTTAAACACCCAAAAGGAAAGTATAATCAAAAATTAAAATAAACAGTATATTTCTTTAAGAGTCCAAAGGATTGTATTTTCCAGACATTAGACTTAAGTCCAGGTAAAATGTCATTTAAACAATTATTTCTCAGTAATGATTTTGTTCTTAACAAGAAAATACTGCTCAAGTATAAGACTTCAAATCTTGTTCTCCAATACTATTGTTCCCACCTACAGCTGCTATTGTTCTAAAATGATGACTAAGTTTATTTTATTTCCTATCTACTGATTCTAGCCACTCCAACAGCTATCAGAGTACCTGAAAACAAACCCTAAGTTCATCACTCTTGAGTCCAATCTTGGCAGCCCAAAGAAAAATGAAAAAGAACCCAGTAGATGGATGCTTTTGAAAGCCCTCATCAGAAAATTCCAATGGACTTTAAGCATTTAGTTTGCCTTCATTTGCCCTGTTCTGATTTTTTCTGGTTCCCTGTCTAGAACTTGTAATGCTAACTATTCTTGCCTTTACTTCTCCTTCATGTCTCAATTTGAGAGTCTTTTAAATAGGCCCACTGAAGGGGTACCCCAATTGCCACACCCTACATCCCTGTTCAGCATATAAGAAGCCAGAGTGGTCTGCGTCCCAATTCCCCATGGGCAAATTGGGTTACCTCTTCAAAAATAATAAAAATTAAGAAAAAAAATCCTTGCTCTCCTATAAGCTGCTAAATGAGATTATACCTCGATTTGGCATCCCTATTGGTCTGGGGTCTGACAATGGCCTGGCTTTCATAGCCTGTGTATCTAAAACCTTAGCTTTGGTCCTCCACATAGATTGGAAATTACATTGTGTATGTGACCCCCAGAGTTCAGGACAGGTGGAAAGAATGAATAGAACTATTAAGGAGACTTTGACTAAGTTAGTAACAGAGATTGATGGTAACTGGGTAAGTACTCTTCCTTTTGCCCTTCTAAAAGCCAGATGTACTAGTTATGTGAAAGGAATTACTTCTTTTGAGATCTTGTTTGGTCAACCTCCACCCCTAACTCCCCGCTTAGGGGAGGAGTCATTGCAGGCTCTGCAAAACGCTCTGAGCCAGGTACACAGACTAGTGCAGGAGGCTTATGAGCCCAGTCGTCCCTCACTGACCACTAAACAGACAGATCTGGAACCTGGTGACTGGATTTGGGTCCGTAGACATCAAGCACCTAACCTTGAACCCAAGTGGGCTGGTTTGTACCCAATCATCTTGCTGACTCCAACTGCTGTTAAAGTTGCCAGACATGCCCACTGGATTCACTGTTCCCAAGTTAGAGAGCTCATCTGGACTACATTCCTCAAACATGGACGGTAAAAGAATAGATAATCCTCTCAAAGTAAAACTGATAAAAGAATCTTAATTCTTATGTTCTCCTTCTGGATAATAAAAACTGTAACTGGGTACAGTGACTGAAATCCCCATGAGCCATCCCCTGATAATTGGGTATTAAAAAGAACTTCAGATGGTAAGATCTTAGCCACTAACACTACCACTAGCCACCCCCCCCTCAGCATTCTGTTTGACCTTTGTGATCTGTTTTCTTTACAAGTAAGAATAACTATTTCTGTCCCATCTCCTCGACCCTGGGGATGTGGAACTCCTAGTCATGAGAAACAACTATAAAGCCTACAAGTGTATGGATGCCCAGTAGATGGGAGTCCAGACTGTGATGATGGAAATGAACAGCATTATGGAACTTGGGGTTGTGAGACATTTGCTTCCTGGATCGGATCAAAGGATAAATGGATTTCCTTTCAGCATGGCACTCCTGGTATAACTATGGGAAAATTTAACTTACTCCCTTGATTTTTTAGCTGAGGTAGTGTTACAAAACTATCCAGGGCTAGATCTTGTTTTTATGCAACAAGATGGTTTATGCATGGTGTTAGGTAAGAGATGTTGCTTTTATGCTGATCACACTGGAGTTATGAGAGATAGCATTAGATTGGTCCAACAATGAATTAATGCCAGAAAACAGGAACTTATTAATCACTAGAATTGTTATGAGTCCTTATTTTCCTGGTCACCTTGGCTAACTACATTGTTAAGTGCTGTTGCAGGGCCCTTGATCCTTATTCTCCTAATATTTACCCTCGGGCCCTGCCTCCTAAACGCTTTTGTAAGATTCATTAATTAAAGGCTCCAGGCAGTTATACTCATGATATTAAGAAGCCAGAACAATCAACTTGTGCTAATTGAAGAAATAAAAAAAAAGCTTAACCTAAATAGGTCAAAGAATTACCCTTACTTGCAACAGGAGTGGGGAATAAACTAGATTAGCAGCTTAACCTAAGTTACTCCATCTTGCTCAGGATAACTACTTTAAAAGTAACCTCTTTTCTCTTATGGGAAATATTTAAAAAGAGACAACAGCCTTGAGTTCTAAGAAATAGCTCAATCACAAACCAGTGAGATTTGCTAATCTCAGACATTATGCTAACTGCTTGTTTTCACTTCTGTAACTCACTTGCTATTTTAGGTCACCTTGACACAAAGTATAAGCCCACCCTGTTACTGTATGACCACCTGGTAACTGATGATTTCAGCTTTATTACTATACTTGTTATGGCAAGGAAGTTGACTAATTTAAAATTACAAAGTTGATTGCCAAGTTATATGAATGTATCACTTGTTTGTAAAATGATTGGTTGATTAATAGATTCAAAGTTCTGCTATGTTGTACAAACCTGATTGGTTCACAAGTGTCCTATTTGAATAATATTTCTGTAATCCTATAAAAACTCTTGACCTGACAATGATCAGGGCTGCGTCTACTCCCGAGACAGACAGCCTGGGCAGTCAAAATAATAAACATTTACCTTGCTACTTTTCTTAAAGTGGTGCTGGTGATTTTTTTGTGAACTCCAACATATAACACTCCCAGTCTATTTTAAACTCTCTGCCCTTTCCTCCACAGCAGTGGGGTGAAACATCACAGGTACCACCGACATGTAAAAAAATTGGTAAAAAAATTTTTTAAAGGGGGGGGTGAGGAAAGACGGCTCAATGATTAAGAGCACTGGCTACTCTTTCAAACGATCTGGGTTCAGTTCCCAGCACCCACATGGTGGCTAACAACCATTCATAACTCCAGTTCCAGGGGATCCGACTATTCTTGAACTGTCTTCTGATTCTGAGGGCATTGCACAACATGGGGGTGCTTACATGCATGCAGGCAATACACTCATACACATAAAATAAATTAAAAATACTTTTTTAAAAAAAGGAAGGAGGGTAGAGAGATGGTTCAGAGGTTAAGAGCACTGGCTGCTCTTGCAGAGAACCTGGGTTCAAGTCCCAGCATCCACATGGCAGGTAACAACCATCCGTGACTCCAGTTCCAGAAGATACGACATTCTCTTCTGGCCTCTGTAGACTTGCACACATGGGTGCACTTACATACATGCAGGCAAAACATTCATACATACAACATAAAAAGAAATAAGGGGCTGGAGAGATGACTCATCAGTTAAGAGTAACGATTGCTCTTGCAGAGGATCCGGGTTTGATTCTCAGCACCTGCATGTTGGCTAACAACAGTCCATAATTCCAGGGGATCTGGTGCCCTCTTCTGGCCTCTGCAAGGCATTGCACACATGGTGCATTTAACATACATGCAGGCAAAACACACAAAATAAAAATAATAAAAATTAAGCCGGGCGTGGTGGCCCATGCCTTTAATCTCAGCACTCAGGAAGCAGAGGCAGGTGGATCTCTGTGAGTTCAAGGCCAGCCTGGTCTACATAGGTCCAGGCCAGCTGGGGCTACAGGGAGACCCAGTCTCAAAAAGACCCCCCCCAATTAATTAAATTTAAAAAAATTTGGAAGAGGTGGGTGTGCCTGTAATCTTAGCACTCAGGAAGTGGAGGCAAGAGCAATAAGGAGTTTAAAGTCACCCCTGGCTACTTATTGAATTCCTAGCCAGTCTCAGACACATGAGACCCTGTGGGGAGATAGCTCAGTAGATAAAGTGCTTGCCCTACTTTTATTCCCAGAACCCAGATGCCTGGGCTTGTAATCCCAGCAATGGTTGGATGGGGGCAGAAAAATGAAGCTCTAAGAGCCAATGAGATGGCTCAGCGTGCAAAGGCACTTGCTGCCAAGCCTGGTCTACTTGGCTAAGTTTCAGGCCAAGACCCTATCTTCAACAAAAAGTGGAACCTGAAGTTATCCTCTGACCTCCACACTCATACACATCCGTACGCACAAGCACCTGCACACACACTGTACCCCCCCCACATACACATACAAGAAAGAAAGGGAGGGAGAGACAGAGTGAACAGTCAGAGATGGCTCAGTGGGTTAAGGTGCATGTGTGCACACATGTGAACACAAACACACACACACACACACACACACACAGAGTTTTACAACAGTCTGTAGGCATTTCTTGAGTCTTCTCCAGGAGTCATTCTCTAAGATAAGATAGCCCGTCTCTTCTGGAAGCCCACAGACCAGAGTGAAGAGCGAGTACACCTGACTGATTTGGGTGAAAACAGTTTAAGGCAGAGTGGGGACACTGGGGATATTGGCCTGGACTCTGGGGCTGGGTGCAGGTGGCTTCGCAGAAGTGGTGACAATTAGGCTGGATCTTCAAAGATAAGCAGGCTTTCCAAAAGTGAGGGAGCAGGCAAATCAACAGAACTATGCAGCAAGCTGGGTGCGGTGGTGCATGCCTCTCATTCCAGCAGGCCTGAGGTGGAGTCAGGAAGGTCAGGAGTTCAAAGTTAAACTTTCTATATAGAGTTTATGCCTGATATTTGTTTCTTTTTTAGTTTAAAAGATTCATTTATGCCAGGCGTGGTGGTGCACACCTTTAATCCCAGCACTCAGGAGGCAAAGACAGGTGGATCTCTGTGAGTTCAAGGCCAGCCTGGTCTACATAGTGAGTTCCAGGACAGCTGGGGCTACAGGGAGACCCTGTCTCAAAAAGACCAGAAAAAAAGAGGATTTATTTATTTATTTATTTAAGTTTTTTGAGACAGGGTCTCACTGTAACACCAGTTGTCCTGAAACTGGCTATGTTGACCAGGCTGGCCTTAATCGCACAAAGATCCACCTCTGCCTCTACTTCCAGAGTGCTGAGATTAAAGGTGTGAGCCAACATGCCCTGGTTTTCTTCCTTCCTTCCTTCCCTCCCTCCTTTCTCTCTCTCTCTTTTTCTTTCTTTCTTTTCCTTCCTTCCTCTTTTCTTCTGTCTTTTCTTTCTCTTGTGTGTGCATATATACATACATATACATACACACGTATGTATATGGGGGTGTACATGTGTGTCAGGTGTGGGGAAGAGCCTCTAATATACGTTAAGCCCTCACTGCACAGTGGTGGTATTGTAATAATCCTCATCAGCCTCCACCAACCAAGCTGGCTGTAGATTCACATCAGTAGGTGAGTCAGATTCCTGTTGGCTAAAGTTTGAGGATGAAATTTCTGTTCATTGGCCAGGCTGTGGTGACACACAATTGTAATCCTAGTAATGGGGTATGGAAGCTGGAGGATCAGGAATTCAAGGGCACCCTTGGTTACCTAGTTGTGTTCCAGGTCAGTCTGGGATGCAGGAGGATCCTGTCTCAGAAACCAAAAACAAGGAAGAAACTAACCTATTCTCTGCTAAACAAAGGTCAAGGAACTTTTTGGTAGAGTAACAGGCACTTAGAAATGGCTTTTGCTAAAAAGCACTGACTACTCCCTTGGACAGACAACTGAAGGCTGGCCAGGACTATGAGATAGCTCAGTGGTTAAAAGTGCTCATTCTTGCTAGGCCTTCAAGATGGCTCAGTAGGTAAAGGAGATTGTTGCTAAGCCCGATGACTTGAGTTTAATCCCTGGGACCCACGTAGTAGAAGAAGAAAACCTACCCCTGAAAGTTGTTCTCTGACCTCTGCACAAGTACAGTGGCATACTTGTGCCTACACACACACACACACACACACACACACACACACACACACCCCACACCACACAAACACATAAATACATGAATAAATAAAAAAAATTTGAGACATGGTCTCACTGTGCAGCCCTGATTGGGCTGGCCTGGAACTCATAGAGATGTACTTGCCTTTGCCTACCAAGTTCTGGTATTAAAAGCATGTACCACCAGGCCTGGACTAATAAAAATTTTGAAAATAATAAAAATAGGGGACTGGAAAGAGATGGCTCAGCAGTTAAGAGCACTTGCTGCTCTTGCAGAGGATCTGGGTTTGGTTCCCAGCACCCAAATGGCAAGTCACAACTATCTATAACTCCAGATCCAGGACACTTTCAGTTATAGACACTTTCTTCTGGTCTTAGAAGGCACTTGCATGAAAGTAATGTACTTACAAGCATGTAGGCAAAGGCTACACAGAGAGCCTCCTGAGTGCTGAGATTAAAAGCCTGCAACACCATGCCAAGCAAGGTTCAGATTTAAATATTCAGGAGGTATTATGCATAGCTGAGCAGTTCTGGGCAGTGTCACCTGGCCCATCATTATCTCATCATCCTTTTCTCCTGAAACGTTGTCTAACAAGTAGACAGAATTGGGTGAAATCTCTTCATGGGAGACCAGTACTATTTTCTTTGCTATCTCCCAAGTTGAGGTGGAACTGCTCCTGCCTCAGCCTCCCTGCTGCTGGATTACAAGTGTTTTCCACAATGCTCCCCCACTTTTTCCCCCACAGTAACTGTCAACGTTTGACATGTGTTTTAATGTTTATCTCTTCCTGAGAAAACATGGAAACTGTATTAAGTTATTTAATTTTATTCCCAGCACTTTATAGTACCAGGAACATAGCTGATTAGTCAATTTTTAGTACTTTCATTTATTTTGGTATAGTGCACTGTTTTTCTTATAAATGTCATCTATGGTTTTATTTATTTAAAAATTTTATGTGTCTCCTGGTTTTGCCTGCATGTAAGTGCACCTGTGCAATCCCCATGGAGGCCAGAAGAGGGCATCAGATCCCTGGAACTCTAGTTATGAATAGTTAGCAGCCAAGTAGGTTCTGGGAATGAATCTGGGTCCTCTACAAGAGCAACCAGTTTTTTTAATCACTGAGCCATCTCTCCAACCCCATCACCTGTGTTTTGATGGAAGTTTTGAAATAAAGACATGAAATAGGCAAAGGGAATTAAGGGCAAAATACTTTGGGTTAGATCAGATCCCTGGAACTCTAGTTATGAATAGTTAGCAGCCAAGTAGGTTCTGGGAATGAATCTGGGTCCTCTACAAGAGCAACCAGTTTTTTTAATCACTGAGCCATCTCTCCAACCCCATCACCTGTGTTTTGATGGAAGTTTTGAAATAAAGACATGAAATAGGCAAAGGGAATTAAGGGCAAAATACTTTGGGTTAGATAATTTACTGTAATGGTTTTCAGGGGAGAGAGAGAGGAGAGAGAGAGAGAGAGAGAGAGAGAGA
>NW_008351473.1:169658-185635 GCF_000622305.1 Nannospalax galili | reverse complement strand
AGAGAGAGAGAGAGAGAGAGAGAGAGAGAGAGAGAGAGAGAGAGACAGTGCCCATGGAGACCAGAAAAAGGGAGATGGTCCTCTGGAGCTGGAGTTACAGACGGTTGTGAGCTGTCAAACATGGGCATTGGGAACCAAACTGAGGTCTTTTGGAAAAGCAGCAAGCACGCTTAACCACTGAGCCACCTCTCTCTCCAGTCCTCAAACTTCTTTATTCAGACCAGTCTTAATGATAGATTTCAGAACTTCCTGCCTCAGGAAGTTCTGTGCTCAAATGGATTCCCAAACCTAGCTCAAATGTTTGTTTCTAATTTTTTTTTTTAATCTTTTTGAGACAGGGTCTCCCTGTAGCCCCAGCTGTCCTGGAACTCACTATGTAGACCAGTCTGGCCTTGAACTCACAGAAATCCGCCTGCCTCTGCCTCCCAAGTGCTGGGATTAAAGGCGTGCGTCACCACGCTTGGCTATGTTTCTAATTTTTGTTTCTTGCTCTCCCCTTCTGTTTTTTTTTTTTAAAAAAGATTCATTAGTTTTGTGCGTGCGTGCGTGCGTGCGTGTGTGTGTGTGTGTGTGTGTGTGTATGAGGCTGCCCTTGAATTCCTGATCTTTCTGCCTCCATCTCCCAACTTTTGGGATTATAGGCATGTGTCACCATGATCAGCTAAAAAAAAAAAATTTTTTTTTTTTTGAGATAGGGTCTCCTTGTGACACCAGGTGTTATGGAACTTGCTATATAGACCAGGCTGGCCTAGAACTCAGTGATCCATCTGCTTCAGCCCCCAAGGGCTGGGATTAATGTCGTGTGCCACCACGACATTTCTCTTCTTTTTAAAAATATGTACTTATATGCATGTGGTGGTGGGGAGTATGTGCACTGTGAGTGCAGGTGCCTGCAGAGGCCCAGAGGGGGCAAAGGATCTCCTGGATCTGGAGTTACAGGTGGTTATGAGCCAGCTGTTGGGTTCTGGGAACTGAACACAGGTTTTCTGCAAGAACAGCAAGTACTCCTCCTATCACTGAGGCGTCTTTCCAGTCCTTTTCTTTTTTACTTGAGACAGGATTGCATCAATCCCAAACTGGCTTGGAACTCTATATAGCTAAAGCTGCCTTTGAACTCTTTCCTGATCCTGCCTCCACCTCCCAAGTGCTGGGATTACAGGCTGCTGCACTACCCTGGGCCCTGATTGTGCATTATGACGTGTCTCCTTAGAAAACCCGATCACATGAGGCTTACCATGTACCATGAGGCATCTCTGTGGGCGGCTGGTGACCCACTCACAGAGTGGGGGAACTTGGGGGACAGGGAAGCTTAGATGTCCCGAGGGCGGTGGCAGTGACTTACCAGACCATGCCACGTCCAGGCAGGTCCTCAAGGACAGTGTCCCTGGAGGCCCTGACCAGCACAGGCCACAGCTCAGAGCAGCTTGAGGGCCCCAGGAAGGCAGAGCCTTCATGGCCCCAGTATGCACCGCGTGTCTCTTACATCACTACAGGGGTGGCTCCTGTGAGGAGGACCAGAAGCTGTCGGTTGCCAAGCAACAAGGTAAATGGCTCCCAATCAGCTGCCAGCTTTTGTCTGAGAGCGGGAAGAGATGCGCGTGGATCTTGTGTCCTGCCTCCTCCTTCTCCTCAGACCTGGGGAACCCAGTTTAATGACTTTTTGGTGTTTTTTTTCTTCCTTTTCCCCCTTTCCTTTCTTTTCTTTCACTTCCCCTCCTCTGCCTCCATTTTATTTTTTTCCCTTCTCCCTTCTCCCCCCTTCCCCTCCCTTCCCTTAGCCTTCTATTCTGCTTCACCAATGGAACAAAGTGAAAGAAGGCTGAGCCATGGTGGCACGCATCTTTAATCCCAGTACTAGGGAGGCCAGAGGCAATGACTCTCTGTGAGTTCGAGGTCAACCTGGTCTACATAGTTTCAGTTCAACCAAGAGTAGATAGTGAAGACCCTATCTCCAAATAAATAAATGAGGGGCTGGAGAGATGGCTCAGCAGCTGGGCTCACTGGCTGTTCTTTGGGAGAGCCCAGGTTTGGTTCCTAGAATCCACATGGCACACCTTACAACCATCCTTACCTCTAGTTTCAGGGGACCTGATACCCTTTTCTGGCCTCTGTGGGCTCTTCATTATACAGGGTCACTTATGTACATGCAGGCAAAACGCGCCAACACAGAAAGTAAAATAAATAGAAACATAAAATAAACAAAATTATAAAATAATAATAATAATAATAATAAAAAGACAGAAAGCCAGCCAGCTCCGTCCTCTGTGAGCATGCCTTGCTTTGGGCGAACTGTGGACATCAGACTCTAGCTCCTTCAGGCTGACTGTTGCTGTCAATTCCAAAACTTCTTGAATTAGAGCCTCTGATGGGTGCACTGGCTCTCCAGTGTGCAGACAACCAACCATTTTGGGATTATCTAACCTCTGTAAGGCAATGCAAACAGTCCCCTTCAAATGCCTGCTGTAATTTGACACTTAATTTGGCCCCTCTCAGCCACCGTGGATTTTTTCCCATTCTTCACCATGTCCAGCTTTTTTCCCCTTGCTGTTGGCATTGCTTGAAATAGTCTCCCTCTCTCCCCTCTGCTAATTTTTACTTACTCGTGTTTCAGCTTAAGTGTTATTTCTTCAGGGAGGCTTCTCTTTATTTTTGTTTTAAAAAAATTATTTTTATGTGTATGAGTGCTTTTGCCTGCATGTAAGTGCACCCATGTGTGCAATGCATGTGAAGGCCAGAAGAGGGCATCTGATCCCCTGGAATTGGAGTAACTGTTACCTGCCATGTGGGTGCTGGGAACTGAATCTGGGTCCTCTGCAAGAGCAGCTATTGCTCTTAACTACTGAGCCTCTGTCCAGCCCCACTTTTTTTTTTTTTTTTTTTTTTTTTGGTGTTTTAGAAATAGGGTCTCACTGTTTAGTTCTGGCTGTCCTGGAACTCACTATGTAGACCAGGCTGGCCTTGAACTCACAGAGATCTACCTGTCTCTACCTCCCAAGTGCTGGGATTAAAGGTGTACAACGTCACACCTGGCCTTTATATTTTTATTAATTTGTTGAGTTGTGTGTATGTATATTCATGTGCACATTATGCTACGGCACATGTGTGGAGGTGAGGGGACAATTTGTGAGTCATTTCTGTCCTTTCACCACATGGGTTCTGGGGACCAAACTCAGGTCTTCCATCTTGGTAGCAAGCACCTTTACCAGCTGAGCCACCTCACAGTCCCTTCTGTTCTTTGTTCCCTTGTTGTAGCATACTTTTCATTTACCCTTTGGGTCAGCTGACAGCCAGACTGCAAACTCTGAGAAGTGGGCATGTCCCTAACTGCATATCTTTGTGCCTCAAACATGATTTCTAAAACAAGAATTTGGTGAAGAAATCCTCATTTCTAGCACTCTTTCTCTCTTTATATTTCATCTCTGCCTTTTTTGGGCTTGTCTCCTTTCTCCTTACACTTCCCTTGATGTTTTCATTACATCCTAAAGCTACTGCCTCCCCGCCTCTCTGCATATACATTTATACACATGTATTTTATTTTTATGTGTATGAGTGTTTTATCTGCAGTTATGTAAGTGTATCTGTGCATGCAATGCCCATGGAGGCCAGAAGAGTCAGATCCCCTGGAACTGGAGCTCCAGATGGTTGTTAGCTACCACCATGTGGGTGCTGGGAATTGAACTTGAGTCTGGAAGAGCAGCCAGTACTCTTAACCATTGAGCCATCTCTCCAACCCCATGTATATATTTATATAAGGTGTAAGATGTATTTTTGTGTGTGGGGTGCATTCATGTGAGTGTGTGTCATGGTAAATGTGTGGAGGTCAGAGGACAACCTGGGTGTCGGTCCTTGTCTTGCAGCTTCTTTTGAGGCAGGGTTTGTTGTTTCTCTGCTGCATACACCAGGCTAAGATGGCTTTCTAGTTTAGGATTACAGATGTTTGTATCACTGTGTGGCTTTTTCATGGATTCAGGGGATTGAAACAAGGTCCTCACACTTGTGTAAAGCACTTTTATCCACTGAGCCATCTCCCTAGCCTTCACTTTTTTTCGATACTGCTAATTTTCTTTAAAACTTAAAAAAAAATGTGTTTATGTGTGTGTATGTGCATGTGAGTGCTGGTACTCTTAGAAGCCAGAAGAGGGCATCAGATCGCCTGGACCTAGAGTTACAAGCAGTTGTGAGCCATCTGACTTGGGTCCTGGGAACTGAACCTGGGTCTTTTGGAAGAGCAGCAAGTGTTATTGACCACAGAGTCATCTCTTCAGTCTTGTTTGTTTTTTGTTGTATGTGCATGTGTGTATTTGGGTACATGTGCTGATTCCTTCAGAGGCCAGAGGAGGATATTAAATATCCTGCTCTATCATGCTCCACTTTTTTTTTTGGTCTTTTTGAGACAGGGTCTCCCTGTAGCCCCAGCTGGCCTGGAACTATGTAGACCAGACCAGCCTCAAACTCACAGAGATATGCCTGCCTCTGTCTCTCGAGTGCTGGGGTTAAAGGTATGTGCCACTATGCCTGGCCTACATTCACCAATAAATCTTGGACAAGGTTGAGAGGCAGCAAACCCCAGTGATCCCTGTCTCTGCTCGCCCCCCTCAACACTGGTATTACAGGTCCAAACACTGTGCATGGGTGCTGGGGATTTGAACTCAGTTCCTCATGTTTCTGCAGAAAGCACTCTTACTCACTGAGCCATCTTTCCAGTGCTGTGCTATATGAATTCCATGAATCCTATAACACAGAAGCAAGACACTCCAGCCCAAAGCTCAGGGCACTCTGGTTAATTGTTACCACCACTCTTCATGGCCAGGCTGAAATATTTATTTGAAAAATTGAAAACACAGATCCAATGCATTTTACAAAGAAAGGTCTTCATACCATAATAAAAGTAGTATTGGAAAGAAACAAGAACCAGTGGCCACCTGCCCTGGGAAGGTAGGCACTCTGTGAAACGTTAACTTTTTTATAGGGAGTATTCTAATGGAAGACTAGGGAACAGGTTAAAAACAGAAAAAAACAAAACAACCCAAGAAACCCAAGCCCATCCCTGCAAGTTTTCTGTAAGTTTGAGACATTTGGGTTATCACCAAGACTTAACCAGACTCCTCGGTTTGTTGCTAGAGTGGTAATCAGCTTAATTTAGGGTTTCCAAACCTGAGGTAGTTGAGGGTCACCTGAAAAACATGTCTGGAAGTGTCTATGCTCAGAACTGGATCCAATAGCATCTAACCATTTCTGGCTCTGGCTCTGGAAGGCAATCCCACCACTGTTTGCTGGTCCTGTGAGACAAGGGTGGCAAATAGCTGGCCTGGATTGCTGTTGATGACTGGCAAATGCTATGGTGGTGGCTTCCAATGCTACGAGCAGTGCAGTCTCTGAGAACCCAAGAGGTGGAGAGAGGGTCTATTCTGGTTGAGAGGCCAACATGGAGGATCCAGGATGGCAGAGAGGGCAAAGCTGCTCTGGTTGGGAGGCAAACATGGAGGATCCAAGATGGCAGAGAGATCAAAGCTGCAGTGTTTGGGAGGCCAACATGGAGGATCCAAGATGGTGGAGAGATAGCAAAGCCACTCTGATTGGAAGGCCAGTGTTGGGCCTGAAGCCCTTCCTTGAAAGATTTCCAGAGATATGGAGAAGGTGATAGAAGGCAGCAAGATACTTGCCTGCTATTAAAAATTAGGGTCAGATGGTGCTAGAAGACCCTTCTGCACCAAGGAGCTGCCCAAGAAGTGAAAGCTTTCCCAGGCACTGGCTGAGAACCAACCTCTCCAAAGAGGCCAGAGGCCAAAGCAGACACAGGTGACCAGAATGACATGTACTTGTGACCTCAGGTTACCTGGTATAACCTGAGAACTGACTTGGGAGCTAAACCAATTCCAAGACGGGATGTTCTAGATGGAGTTTGATTTGTTCCAGCTACTATGTTAAGGACTCATATTCAGGCACCAATACAGCCAACAAGCAATTTATAGTCTAATTAATTTTTAAATTTTTAAAAAAGACAGGGTCTCACTATGTAACCCTGCTTGACTTGGAACTCAATTAGACCAGCCTGGCCCTAAACTCACAGAGATTTACCTGCTTCTGCCTCTCAAGTGCAGGCATAAAAGGTATGAGTCATCATGCCTGGCCTACTTTTTTTTTTTTTTTTCTGAGACAAGGTCTCAGTGTGTGGACCAGGCCAGACTTGAACTCATGACCCAGCTGCCTCAGCCTCCTAAGTGCTGGGATGACAGGCATACACCACCAAGACTGGCATATTATACAGTCATGTAAACTCCTTGCTCAGATATGAAATAATTCTACAAAAATAGACCTATGCTTGTCTTACTATGCATGCAATATCCTTACTCTTGTTTTGAGATAAGGTCTCCCTATGTAGCCCAGGCTGGTCTTAAACTCACAGAGATCTGCCTGCCTCTGCCTTCCTGAGTGCTGGCTGGGATTAAAGATGTGTACCACCACATCCAGCCATCCTTACTCTTGTGGCACTAAAAAACTATATTACCAAATTATATATGAGATGCAACTGGACTTTTAAACCCTAAGCCAATATTTTGTCAATTTCCTGTCTTTAAAACAAATTCATTATTTTATTTTATGTGTGAGTGTATTGCCTGAATGTATGTAAGTGCATCCTTGTTGTGCAATGCCTGTGTAGGTCAGAAGAGGACATTGGATCCCCCAGAACTGGAGTTACAGATGGTTGATAAACCTCCATGTGGATGCTGGGGATTGAACTTGGGTCTTCTGCAAAAGCAACCAATGCTCTTAACTGCTGAGCCATCTCTCCAGCCCCAAATTTACTATTTTTAAGGTTCATTTTTATTTATGTGTATGTGTGAGTATATGCCATTTGCAGGCAGGTGCCTAATGCCACAAGGGAGTGCTGGAGCTACAGGTGGTTGTGAGCTTCCTGACCAGGATGCTGGAAACCAAATTCAGGTCCTCTGCAAAAGCAGCAAGTGCTCTTAACTGCTGAGTCACCTCTCCAGTCCCCACTTTTCTGGCTGAAGAGGATGTGTTCATGCTCAGTCGGCCAACTTTAGTCTGAGGAGGCTCAGGAATTATTTAAAAGGCTGTAAAGTTCATTTTGGGCTGTAAGATAGTTCAGTATTTGGTTCTGTCAGTCACTGGGTTAAAAACTCATTCAGAGCTGGGCGTGGTGGCGCACGCCTTTAATCCCAGCACTTGGGAGGCAGAGGCAGGAAGATCTCTTGTGAGTTTGAGGCCAGCCTGTTCTACATCATGAGTTCCAGGTCAGATGGGGCTAGAGGGAGACCCTGCCTCAAAAAGACCAAAAAAAAAACCAAAAAACCCCAAAACCTCATTCAGACAGGATTCTAGGAATACAACCAGAGGCAGCAGAGCCAACAAACAAATCATAGTCCAGGCCAGGCATGGTGACACATGCTTTTAATCCCAGAACCCAAAAACAGAGGCAGAAGGATCTCTGTGAGTTCCAGGCCAGCCAGGGCTACATAATGAGACCCTGTCTCAAAAAAAATTTTTTTTCATTAATTAATAAATTTTTTTTGAGCCAGGCATGATAGCTCAGGCCTTTAATCCCAGCACTCAGCAGGCAGATCTCTGTAAATTCAAGGCCAGCCTGGTCTACACATTGAGTTCCAGGCCAGCTGGGGCTACAAGGAGACCCTGTCTCAAGGAAAAAAAAAAAAAAAAAAGACACAAAAAAAAATAAAAAAAAAAAAGGTCTCACTATGTAGCCCAGGCTAGTCTTGAACTCATGAACAAGTATGAACCACCACACCTGGCCCAACAATGGGGCAGTTTCTAACTTGCACTACTATTAAAGTAATTCTAGGTTGGGCGTGGTGGCAGACCTTTAATCCCAGCACTGGGACCAGGCTGGAGGTACAGGCAGGTGGATCTCTTTAGGTTCCAGGCAGCCTGATCTTAGTGAGACACTCAAAGCTAAAAAAGTAATATTATACATTGATACATTGGGCAGGTAGGGACATTTTTGTGAGTTGCCTTGTGCTTGAGCTCTTGACTGTTTTGTTATGCAGAATGTATTAGGGTTTTTAAATATGGGTGGCTTCTTTTCAGCAGGGACACTATTCAGAGAACCCTGATTTATTGCTTTCTGCTTGCTTTTTCATCTGGCTGGGATGCAAGTATGAGCATTCTAACCCTGGAAGCAAGGACTGCATAGTCACCTTTGGAAAAGCCATCCTACAATGAACCACACAGACTGGCTGACAGGCTCAAATGGGCCAGTGATGTCACTTGTGAGAGACTCAAAGCAGAGACACATTCTTCTGACATAAGACCATCCAGCTTCCACTGCAGCTGTCTCCATTCTTTAGCCCAGTGTGGGGGCCACATGTCTAGGAAAGGCCATGTGGGTTCCTGGGACAGTATTGGGAGTGCCCACTTAGAAAATGCACGGAAACAGAGTGGAGGGTGGGGTGGGTGAGGAAGGAAGCAGGGGGTTAATTCACAGTGATCAAACAGAAGTCTCACAACCTGTCACTCAGCAAGACTTAGTCTGTTGGGTTGGGGACAGGCTCAAGGAAGTGCTTGCTGGCGCCCATCTATGAGGTGCTACAGACAGACAAGGAAGACACCATTTTTTTTTCTCCTTGAAAATCAGAAGGTCACTTAATTCAGGGGTCCATTCAGCTGCAAAGTGTTGTCAGGCTGCCTGTTTCTAGGTGGGCTGCCCTCTGTCTCCATCCTGTCTGCAGGGCAGCAATAGTGGGGTGTCTGCGTTTGTGTGCACATGTATGCATGTGTCACAGCAAGTGATCCCTCTTTCCGTTTTTCCCTGTTCCCCAACACTTCAAGGAACTTGCCTGCATTGGAACTCAAGCCTGGAACTGATGAGGCTTGGCCCCTTAGCCTTGACTGTGATCTGTGAAGATGGAAGACAGAAGGTGTGGCAGGAGCAAGCCTGGTCAGTCACGTGTGGTCCTGATGTCCTCCAGGCATCTCTGGGGGAGGCTGTTGCTTGAAGATTGTTAGTAATAAATATGAAGAGTCCTATAGCCAGCAGTGTTTTTTTCCCCCCGGCAGAAGCAAATGGGTCTCAGCTTGAGGGTCTGTTGAATATGTAGCACATGGAATTATCTTCTTCCGGTTCAACAGGATGCAAAGGTAAAGCAGCTGGAGCAAGGAACTGATTCCTCTGTCTATGTCTCTCTTAGGGCCCTATGTTTAAAGGGAGGTAGCCCGTGGGACATCTAGGGATGTAGTGTTGATGCTTACACCAGTTCTATTCAAACATGTCTGAGGGTAGGGGCAGAGTGTGAACCTGGTCAGAGGAGCTGCTAAGAAAAATGTCTCCTGAACAGCTGGGCCTCTGGCACCTTACTTTTTACTCTCTGGTACCCCCTGGCTTGTGAAGGTGGACAGAGGCCTTCAGCTAGCATCCAGGGAGAGGAAGAAAAGGCACTAGCTCTGGTTCTGATTTTTGAGGAGAGCTGTCACCCCCCCTGGGGGGGAGTGGCCTCGGTTGATGGAGGAGGCTGAGGTGGATGGAGCACCAGGTGGCACCATAGTATGGGGGGCTTCCTCTCAGAAGGCTTTGAGCTCCAGGGAGTAGGGGTGGCACCCTTTTTGAGAGATTTGGCTGTGTGAGTGAAATTTGCAAAATAGAAAACCCAAACGACTACTTAATAAGAAGCAGTGGGGATCAGTGGAACTGCCAAGTAGGGTATGTGGGGCATTGCTTTGGTGGTGTCCATCGGGCCACTCCTCCCTGTTCTTCCGACTGGGGATTCAGAGAGCATCCTGGTTGGGAATCCATCGCTCGATGTTCACAGGTTTGTGCAAATGACAAAATGCAAAAGACTGAGGAGGGGGAAAAAAAGAACAGGTGTCAGATGTCCTTAAAGCTCTCAGTGACAAGAAACCTCTCTAGGAAGGGCAAGAATAGGGGTCAAGAGATGGCACTGGCTACTCTTGCAGAGGACCAGGGTTCAGTTCCCAGCACCCACATAGCAGCTAACAACTGTCCTTAACTCGAGTACCAGGGGATCCAATGCCCTCTTCTTCTGGCCTCCGTGGGCATTGGATACATGGAGTACACTTACTTACATGCAGGAAAAACACTCATAAAATTTAGAAAAAAAAAATCAGGGGCTGGAGCAGTGCCTCATAGGTTAAGAGCACTGGCTGCTCTTATGGAGGACGAGTTTGGTTCCCGGCACCACATGTTGCCTAACAGTCATCCATAATTCCAGTTCCAGGGGATCCAAAACTCTCTTCTGCCTCCTGTGGGCATTGCATGCACATGATGCACTTACATACAGGCAGGCAAAACACTCATACACATAAAAATGTAAAAACAAAGCAAAAGGACAGGACTACTGAGGAACGGCAAGGCAGGTTCGCCATATCCCTATTCTCTGTTGACCCGAGACTGCTTATGGCCAACACAAGCCTGTCTGGATGTTAGGGACACGGGAGAAGAATTCAGATCATGCTGGGCCTTGGCTTCGGTCAAAAGAGTGGGCTGCAAGGATCTGGTCTGCCATGGTGGTGGAGGGGGCATGTCACAAAGAGGAATTTACATTCTGGTATGTGGGCGTTGGCTTGGCTCTATTCTTTCTCGGATGCTGCTTCTTGCAGGGAAGATGCTGATGCTTCGGTGCCTAAAAGAAAAGTATTTTATGTCACATGGAACTTCATGCATGTACAAGTTCATCATGCCAACAAAGAGATAATATCATCTGATATTATCAACTATGCCCCTAAGGTCAACAAGGGGCCAGTGGTATGGATCATTAGTGGAGCACTTGCCTAGAATCGTCCAGTGAGGGGCCAGAGTGATATCACAATGGCAGATCTATGGTTAGGGGTGGTCATAAGCATCAACAGTAACCCACTTGACCTTGGACATGTGGAGAAGCAGCACACAGAGCACACATGATGGTGGGTCTCTGGGCTGGGGCCTGGAGACATGTCTTTTCAGATTATGTCTTTTTGAGACAGGGATTCCCTGTAGCCCCAGCTGGCCTGGAACTCTCTGTGTAGACCAGTGTGGCCTCAAACTCACAAAGATCCATCTGCCTCTGCCTCATAAGTGCTGGGACTGAAGGTGTGCGCCACCACACCTGGTAATAATTTAAAAAATATATATTAAAAGATTTATGGGCCAGGTGTGGTGACCCTGTATCAAAAACCAACCAAACAAAAAAATTCATTATTATTTTGTTTGTGCACTGGGGTTTGCTGCCTCTCGGCCTTGTCCCAGATTTTGTGGGAGACCCTTCCCAAGGGAATAAGGTGGTGAATGTAGGCTGGGTGTGGTGGCACACACCTTTAATCTCAGCACTCGGGAGAGAGAGGCAGGCATATCTCTGTGAGTTTGAGGCTAGCCTGGTCTACATAGTGAGTTCCAGGCCAGGTGGGGCTGCAGGGAGACCCTGTGTCAAAAACCAAACACAGTCATTATTACTTTGTTTGTGCATGTGCACACATGGGGCCACAGCACACATGTGGAGGTCAGAGGAAACTTTTGGGAGTTAAGAGTTCTTTCCATTGTGGGTTTGCAGATTGAACTCAAGTTGTCAGGGTTGCACTTTAATCCACTGAGCCATCTCACTAGCCTTATATTTTGTTTTTATTCTAGTGCTATTATGAATTGAACCCAGGCCCTCATGCATGTTAGGCAAGCACTCTACTGGAAAGTCATGCACCATTGAGCTGCAACCTCAGCCCCACACTGGCAGATTTTAGGCATGTGCTCTACTACTGAACTACACCTCTACTCCCTCACTGGGAGTTCACTTTGTAGACCAAGCTGGCCCCCAATTTTCAATCCTTCTGCCTTGGACTCCAAAATAGCTGGAATTATAGGTAGGTTATGTGACACCAGGCTCAGTTTTGGGGGTCTGAATATTCTCCTACCTAACTTTTCATCTTAACTTTTTCTATCTTTTGATCACTGTGGCCTTAAACTTATTATTTATGGGGCTGGAGAGATGGCTCAGTGATTAAGAGCACTGACTGCCCTTGCAGAGGACTGGGGTTTGCTTACCAGCACCCACAATGCAGCTAAAAACTGCATGTGGGTGCTGGTAAGCCATGTCCTTAACTCCAGTTTCATGGGAATCTGAAGCCCTCTTCTGACCTCCATGGCATTGCACGACATGAGTGCACTCACATATACGCAGGCAATACACTCACACACATAAAATAAAAATAACAAAATATTAAAATAATTTTATTTATTATTCTTAGTGTGTGTGTGTATGATATGTGTGTGTGCAGGTGTATATGTACCATGGACAATCTGGGGGGTGGGGGTCAGTTCTTTCCTCCAACTATGGGTTCCAGGGATTGAACTCAGGTTGTCAGGCTTGGTGTTGGAAGCATTTTACTGACTATCAACTCACCCAGGCTCTCCACTGTGGCCTTTTGCTGGTTTTACAGTCAGTACCTTATAATTCCCATGCCCTGTCTTCTAGTGCTCCACTGACCACTATGTGGCCAGTACACACTAGTGACCTGGGAGGACATTGTAGTAACTGAATCACAAGTTCATTAGTCAATGCAGAGGTGTGTTGTTGTTTTGTTTTGTTTTTTTATAATTTTCATTTTTTTTTCAACATTACTCAGGGTGACCTCAAACTTGTGACCTTCTTGCCTCTGTCCCCAGAGTGTGGGATTACAGGTACAGACCACCTAGCATAAAGCTGAATGGTGACAACACAAGCTTTTTGTTCACTGTGCTGTACTCCAGCTTTAGGTTTAAAGAAATGAAAAAAGGAGAGGAGAGGAGGAGGAAACGGCGGGCCAGAGGGTTCACTGTTGTGTGAGCAGGGAAGCCCATCCCTGCTGTGGCATGCTGGGTCCCCATGGCCAGCTTACCCTCTTCCCAGCCCTCAGCAACACCAGCCAGCTCGTAGTGCTTTTTCCGAAGTTCTCCTAATTTCAGCCGCTCCTTCTGCAGGTCGTTTTCCAGCTCCAGCACCCTAACCTGTTGGAAAAGTTAGGGAAATTGTCTTATTTCTTTTTGGTCCTGGGGATCGAATCCAGTGTCAAACACATGCTGAGTGGGTGTCTGTTCTACTAGTGAGCTATGACCCTACCCTCCTCTGTATCTCTTGGTCTCTCTTTCTCTCTCTTTGAAGCAGTGGAAATCGGACCCAGGGCCTCATACATGATAGACAGGTGCCCTACTGCTGAACCACATCCCCAGTCCTTATTGGGGGATTCTAGGCTGGTGTTCTACCACTGAGTCATGCCCCCATCCCCTCACTGGGGGAGTCTAAGCAGGTGCTCTATACTGAGCCATGCCCTCAGCCCCTCACTAGGGGATTCTAGGCAGGTTTTCTACCACTGAGCCATGCCCCCATCCCCTCACTGGCGGATTCTTCAGGATATTCTCGTAACTGAAGAGGAGGTGTGTTCATTGAGTCCATGTCCTATCCATCCTATTTCTATACCTGAATTCTCAAGTTCAACCCAATTTTGAGACAAAATCACATGTAGCCCAGGCTGGCCTGGATCTTGCTATATAGCTGAAGCTAGCCTTGAACACTTGTTTCTCTTCCCTCCACCTCCTCAGTGCCAGGATTAGAGGTGTACCACCACACTCAGCCATCTCTCTTGTTTTTTTTAATTAAAAAAAATTGCGTGTGTGTGTGTGTGTGTGTGTGTGTGTGTGTGTTGGTTTCAATAAGTGTCCTCCACAGGCTCAAGTATTTAAACACTTGGTCAGTTGGTGCTGTTGTGGGAAGGTCCTAGAATCCCTAGGGTACAGCCCAACTGGAGGAAGCTCATCAGTGGGGGTAGACTTTGCAAGTTCATAGCCACCTCCTATTTCCAGTTTGTCTCTCTGCTTCCTGTGCCTGCTTGAAGATGTGAGCTCTCAGCTCCAGCTGCGTCCTGCCATGATGGCTTCTTATCCCTGTGGAACTGTAAGCCAAATAAAGTCTTCCTTCTCTAAGTTGCCTTGACCATGGAGTTTAATTATAGCAACAGAAAACTAATACAGGGAGTGGTTTATGTGCACAGGAGTATATGTGTACATGGAGGCCAGAAGAGGGCACGAGATACCCTGGAGCTGAGTTACAGATGGTTGTGAGCCTCCAGATATGAGTGCCAAAAAATGAACTTGGGTCTTTTGCAGGAGCAGCAAGTGTTCTTAACCACTGAGTCATCACTCCAGCCCCATCATTTTTTTTTTTTGACAGTCTCACTATGTAGCCCAGGCTAGCTTCCCAAGTGCTGGGATTCTGTATGTGTGCCCCATTCCTGGCTTCACTTGTCCTTAGGTTTCTCATTCTCACTCTGGGTTTTTTTGATACACATGATACTGGGGGTTGATGTGTAAGCAGAGGAAGCCTGGCCTTGGAAGGGCCATGGTGCTCTCACCTGGGAATCCATCTCTTGGCGCTTGATCTGGGTCAGCGTCATGCTTGAGAAGTCCATACTGTCTGGAAGACGGAAACAGGAAGAGCCAGTCAGTGTCTTCCTTTGATGCTCAGCTGTGAGGACAAGGTTAGTTCCCTGCTGAAATGCTTGACCTGCCCTCTGCCCGCTGTTATGGTTGGAATCATCAATGTCCCCGCAGGATTATGTTTGGAGCACTTGTTCTCTGGCTGGGATGCTATTTTGGGGACTCTGGAATGTTTAGAAGGTAACACCTGACTGGCAGAGGTAGGTCCCTAGGTATGTCCCTGGAGCTCGCCAGCTAGCCCAGTCTAAATAATAAGTGAGTTCCAGGTTCAGTAAGAGACCCTGTTTCAAAAGATAAGGTGGAGAAGCGAGAGAGGAAGACACCTAACATCTGGCCTCCACATGCCTGCACACGCACGCACACACACACACACACACACACACACACAGAGAGAAAGAAAAAACAATTCAGAACTAAACTGAGATTATGTGCAAAAAAGAGTAGCTGAAAGGCTACCTGTCTCCTCAATCTGAGATTTGCCGGAAATGGTTGAGGCCACCACAGCAGCAGTGGCTTGGCTCACTCCCCGGGAAGCCTGCTGCAGCTGGCTCAGGTTGGCGCTGCCCTTGTTCGCTTTCACCTGCCAGGATAAAGCAGTCATGTTTGTATCATACCTGGAGCAACAAGGATGGGACCAAAGAGCTGGTCTGAGGGTTCTTGGCATACATGTGACACCCAGTCATCCCCAGTGCATCTCCGGGCTACTGCTGCCTATGGGGCTGGCTCTTGATGTGATTAGAATGGAAGGACTGACCCCTGGCCTATGGGCTTGGTGAACCCAGACTCTGCTTTTACAGTTATCTGGGTAAACTCTTCCAGTTGTGGGAAACAACTTGGGACCTTAAGAACTAAGGAAGAATAAAGGGCTCTCACTGGGTAAGGCCCTGGCTCACTGGGGAGGAGACCCTGGTCACAAGCTTTGGATGAGGATTAAAATAGGGCAGTGGTTCAAGTTTAGAGACAAATGACAGGCAGGCACTAGTTATATGGACATGGAATCTCAGAGCCAAGCCAGGCTGACGCTGCCCTTGTTAGCTTTCACCTGTTGATAGTGCCAAGCAGTTCTACCAACACATACTTTTTTTTTGAGACAGGTCTTACTATGTATGCCAGGGTGGCCTGAAACATGTTATATAGATTAAACTGGCTTTAAATTCATGGATATCTGCTTACCTCTGCCTCTTGAGTGCTGAGATTAAAGGTATGTGCCACTAAACTCAGCTAGCAGATTTTGCAGTTCTGGGAATGGAACCCAGAGCCTTGTGCCTATTAGATTTTACTATTGAGCCACGTCTGAGCCCCTCACTGGGGGAGGCTAGACAGGTGCTCTACCACTGAGCCATGTCTGAGCCCCTCACTGGGGGAGTCTAGGCAGATGCTCTACCACTGAGCCATGTCCGCAGCCCCTCACTGGTGTTGGGGGGGGGAAAGGGAGGTTCTAGGTAGGCTCTACCACTGAGCCACACTTTTTCTGGCCTCTGTGAGCTTTGCACAGATGTGGTCACGTACATACATGCAGGCAAACACTCATATATATATATAT
>NW_008351473.1:92027-169547 GCF_000622305.1 Nannospalax galili | reverse complement strand
ATATATAAAATGAAAATAAACAAATCTTAATACGTTAACTGAAAGTGGGTGTTATGGGACGTTTGAAAGGCCAATTTTTTATGTGGGACTCAACCCATCAGGGATAGGCAATGTCTTTACTGTCCTTGAATTCAGTTCCATGGCCCAAGTCTGCTGTAACCCAAACAGGCTTTAGAATGTTCTGGGGAGTCCAGTGCTGGTCCTACCTTGGATGCAGCCACAAGCTGTGCTGTGCTGGCAGCAATTTCATGCGAACACACCATCAGCTCCTCAAACTTCCCTTTGCCTTGGACCACAAGATCAGCAGCGTCCCTGACATCCCAGAGGGGACACAAAGGACAAGGTTACGAAGAGCTGAAAACCCTCATGATCCCATCTCCAACCGACTCCTTAGTCCCTGGCTAGACAAAGAAGACAGCCTGCTTGCTCTGCTCCTGTGTTGTCCTGGGAGACCCTGGGTCCCTTTCAAAGGTTCAGTCCTGGACACTTGTTTGTTTATTTATTTATTTTGGACTTTTGAGACAGGGTCTTCCTGGAACCCCAGGATGGCCTGGAACTCCCTTTGTGGACCAGGCTGGCCAGGATCTCACAGAGATCTACCCACCTCTGCCTCTGAATGCTGGGATTAAAGGTATGCACCACCATCTCCAGTTTTAGGTGCAGTTCACTTTATTTTTTGAGACAGGGTCTCTCACTGGGGCCCAGGTCTCACCAATGAAACCTAGAATAGCTGGCCAGGGAGCTCTAGGGATCCTCCTGTCTCTGCCTCTTGGAATCACAAGTGCACACTACCACATCTGGCTTTTACATGGGAGCTAGAGAATGAACTGAGGTTTTCATGCTTGTATGCCAAGAACTTTACTGATGGACCCATTTTCCTAGACCACTATTCACTTTAAAAAAAATCAATCATGGGGCTGGAGAGATGACTCAGTGGTGAAGAGCACTGACTCTTGCAGAGGACCCAGATTTGATTCCCAGAAACCACATGGCAGCTAACAACCTTCCATAACTCCAGTTCCAGGGGAATCTGACGCCCTCTTCTGACCTCTGTAGGCATTGCATGACACGGGTACACTTGCACGCAGGCAATATGATCATACACATGAAATAAACATAATAAAAATATATAAAATAAATGATGCGTTTCTATTTTTTTTCTTTTTTTTGGACAGGATCTCCTTGTGGCATGAAACTCGCTATGTAGACCAGGTTGGCCTCTATTTCACAGAGATTGCCTTGCCTTTTGCCTTCTGAGTGCTGGGACTAAAGGTGTGTGGCACCATGCCTGGATGTTTCCAGATTTGGCAGGGCTGGGGACTGAACTGAGGGGCTCCCACACATTCAGCAAATGCTCTATTACTGAGTTACACCACTAAAACAAAATGTCTCATTCTGGAGACTAGAGAGATGGTTAGCAGTTAAGAGCACTGGCTGCTCTTGTAGAAGAACTGAGTTCAGTTCTCAGCTCCCACATGGTGGCTAACAACTGTTGTAACTCCAATTCCAGGGGATCTAACACCATCTTCTGACTTCCATGGGCATTGCACACACAAGTGCACTTAAATACATGCAGGCAAAACACTCATATACATAAATTTAAAAAACAAGTCTCACTATGTAGCCCAGGTTGGCCTTGAATTGACTATGTAGCACAGGCTGGCCTTAAATTTGTGGTCTTGTCTCAGCCTCTGAAGTACCTGGATTATAAGAGGGCAGTGCCTGGCTATGAAGTAGATACTTAAATCTCTCTTAGCAACCATCTGGGGTGGATGGATGCACCAGGGGTATGGATGTGGGACGGGTTGGACCCAGACACTTACACCATGACAGTAGCTCCCCAGCCAACAGCCTTGGAGGCAGATATAAGCCCTTCTGTCCACCGAGAGTTCTTGGCATAAAATTCTTTAGGGGATGCAGTACCCTATAGAAGCAAAAATAGTAACAGCCTGTTTGTTTTTACGACAGGGTTTATTTTGTACCCCAGGCTGGTCTCTAATTCTTTTTTTTTTTTTTTCTGTCTTTTTGAGAGGGTTTTCCTGCAGCTCCAGCTGGCCTGGAACTCATTATGTAGACCAGGCTGGGCTTAATCTTAATCTCACAGAAATTTGCCTGCTTCTGCCTCTGCCTCTGCCTCCTGAATGCTGGGTCTAAAGATTTATGCCACCACGCCTGGCTCTTTTTTGTTTGTTTTTTTCAGACAGGGTCTCCTTATAGTCATAGCTGGCCTGGAATTCCTATGTAGACCAGCCTGGTCTAGATCTCCACCTGCCTCTGCCTCCCTAGTGCTGAAATTAAAGGCTTGAACCACTCCACCTGGCCCTGTTTGTTTGTTTTTCTACACAGAGAAAACCTGTGGTTCAGGTTGGTCTTGATCTGGTCATATACCCGGAGCCTAACCTTGAACTTCTGATCCTCCTGCCTCTACTTCCTGAGGAGTGGAGTAGTTATAGGTATGCATCAGCTACATCTGGTTTTATGTAGTGCTGGGGCCTGAACCCAGGGCTTTGTGCTTGTTAGGCAAGTACTCTATCAACTAAGACATATGCCCAACCCATGAAAGGTAGATTTTAGGTTTTGTTTGTTTGTTTGTTTGAGACAGGGTCTCCCTGTAGCACTAGCTGGCCTGTATGTAGGCAGCTATATAGACCAGGCTGGCCTTGAACTCACAGTGATCTGCCTGTGGGGATTAACTGCGATTAAAGGTATGCACCACTATGCCCAGCCTCCTGAAGGGTATTTTAAATTTTTTTTTTTGGTCTTTTTGAGACTTGCCTGGGACTCACTATACAGACAGGCTGGCCTTGATCTCACTGAGATCCACCTGCCTCCCAAGTGCTGGAACTAAAGGCACTTGCCACCATGCCTGGTCTGAAGGGTGTTTTTGAGAGAGAGTCTCACGTCCCACTTTAGATCTTTCTGCCTCAGCCTCTTGAGTCCTGGGCTTACACGTGCATACTACAACAACTGCTCCTCTATCATTTTATAGAAGGGCTAAGTATCTGCAAATATAAGAATCTATAGGAGTTTTAGGACCAGTTTCTCACAGATTCTGAGAGATGATGTCACAGATTCTGAGGGAATGATGGTTCCACATTTACTTCCAGGATCTGCCTAATTTCCCAAAGTCTTCAGATGTTCTCAGAGGACCCAGTCATGCAACCTCAGTGACATTTCTACAAGTCTGCATGGACTCTGGGGCTGAGGGATGGAAGGTACTCACTGCTCCCCAGAGGGGAGCCCCCAGGAGCCCTCAACTGCCCACAGTGTCAATTTCCCTAGGACCCATAGCTCTGCCTGTGATGATGTACAGTTGGAGCTGGCAGCAAATCAGACTTCAGCACATGTGTGGCAGGAGCCAGAGCTGACACCTGTCCCCATCTTAGCACCCATAGCCCCGCTCACCCTGCCACTCTCCACGATCTCTTTTTGGAGGTCCTTGGAGGTCACAACAAGGACTTTGATGGCTTGCATCAGGCTGGTACAGGAGCCAAGGATCCTGTTAGAGAGAAAGAGTCAGGAAACCAGAGACCAAGAAGAAGAAACTGTACCATTTGATTTCTCACACTCAAGCCAGACAAATGTGAGGAAGGAATGAGAGGCAGGGAAGGGTTAAGACTGCTGAGAGACCCAAGGCAAAGCCTTGCTTCACTGTGAGCATGGCTTATAAAGATCTTGCTTATCTAGTACAAACACATTCGACTCATACTGACCTTTCATTTACCTCCAACTTGACGCCTGTGTCTCCTGCTCGGGATTTACTGAGCATTTCCTACAGAAAAGAAATTGGTTTCCTTTATTCTTTCCTTTTTTTAAAAAAATATTTTTTAATATTTCATTTATTATTTTTATTTGATGTGTAGGAGTGTTTTGCCTGAATGTATGTAAGTGCACCCGTGTTGTGCAATGCCCTTGGAGGTCAGTAGAGTGTGTTGGATCCCCTGGAACTGGTGTTACAGATGGTTGTTAGCCGCTATGTGGGTGCTAGGAATCAAACTCAGGTCCTCCACAAGAGTAGTCAGTGCTCTTAACCACTGAGCCATCTCTACAGCCTCAAAATTAAAAAAAAAAAAGTGTATGAGTGTTTTGCCTGCATATATGTAAGTGCATCCATGTTGTGAAATACCTGTGGAGGCCAGAAGAGGGGCGTTGGATTCCCTGGAACTGGAGTTACAGACAGTTGTTAGCCACCATGTGGGTGCTGGGAATTGAACTTGGGTTCTCTACAAGAGCAGCCAGTGTGCTTATCCACTGAGCCATCTTTCCAGTCCAAAAGTTATTATTTTTATATTGTGTGTTTGACTGTTTTGCCTACATGTATATAAGTATACTTTGTGTGCATTGCCTGAGGAAGCCAGAAGAGGGCATTGGAGCCTATGGAACTGAACTGATGTATAGTTGTTAGCTGTCATATGTGTGTTGGGAACTGAACCCAGGTCCTCTGTAAGAGCAGCTGAGCTCTTAAATGCTGAGCCATTTCTCCAGCCTGAGCATGTGCGTGCGTGCATGCGTGTGTTACTGGGAATTGAGCTCAGGCTTCCTGCATGCTAGGCAGGTGCTCTACCACTGAGTCACACCCATAGCCCCTCATAGTGGGATTCTAGGCAGGTACTTTACCACTGAGCCACACCCCACCCCAAGAAGTATGGTTTCTTAATGCACCATAAACCTCAACATTCACCATTTCCTTGCCACACCCTGACCCATCCCTGTCTGTGGGAGTCAGGAACAATCCAGACCTCTCATCTATCTGGATAGCAGACAGCTGGAGCTGGTGGCTCTAGTCAGAGAGATTCTTGACCTTGGGACACAAGCTGATGTGTACAGAACACCCAGAGCTGTGGTATCTGACCAACATGGGCAGGTGCTCACACCATAGCAGGGGACTAGTCTTCTACCATAGGAGCCACATGAGACCTTTCCAACAGGGTCCATTTGACTTCTCCCGAGAAGTTTCTTAACATTGATTAGAGCTTCCTCTGGCTTTTTACTGTTATGGCTGTGATGCCTAGCTGTCTCTGTCCCCTTGTCAAGGTTAGCTTTCAACTTGACACAATCTAGAATCACCTGGGAAGTGTCTCAATGAAGGGTTATTCATTTTGGGCTGACCTGTGGGCATGTCTGTGGGGGAGGGTCTTAAAAGTTCATTGAGGGCTGGAGACATGGCTTGGGATTAAGAGCACTGGTTGCTCTTACAGAGAACCTGGGTTTGGTTCCCAGCACCCATGTGGGGGCTAATAACAATTTGTAACTCCAGTTCCATGGGATCCGATGCCCTCCTCTGGCTTTCATAGGCATTACATGACACGGTGCAGTTACATACATGCAGACAAAACATTCATACACATAAAATAAAAATAAATTTAAAAAATTAATTGAAATTGGGCATTGTGGCACACACCTTTAATCCTAGACTTGGGAGGCAGAGGCAGACACATCTCTGAGATTGAGAACAGCCTGATCTACATATCAAGTTCCAGGCCAGCTGGGACTATAGGAAGACCTTGTCTAAAAAAAAAAACAAGATGAAAGAAAAGATAATTAATGTGTGGGGCTGGAGAGATGGCTCAGCAGTTAAGAATACTGGCTGCTCTTGCAGAGGACCTGGGTTCTGTCCCTAGCACCACAGTGGTAGCTGACAACCATCCATTACTCTAGTTGGGGGGGGGGTCTGATGTCCTCTTCTGGTCTCTGTGGGCATTGCATGACACAAGTGCACTTACATATATGCAGGCAAACATGCATAGACATAAAATAAAAAATAAATGAAATTTCTTTAAAAGTTAATTGATGTGGGGGGACATAGTTCACTGTGGGCAGCACCATTCCCTAGGCAGGGGTCCTAGTGTAAAAGTAGAGATAGCTGGCTGAGCATAAGCCAGCAGGTGAGCGTGCACACATTCACCTCTCTGCTCTAGGCTGTGCATGTTACTAGGTTCAAGCTCCTCCCACTGTGACTCCCCACAAAGAGGGACTGTAAACTGGAATGGTAAGCTAAAAGAAACCCTTTCTCTTCAAGTTGCTTTTTGTCGACATACTTTATCACAACAGAAATGAAACTAAAATAATGGCCATCCTATAGAAATGGGATCTGAGTCTTAGCCTGGTGACCATAACTCACATAAGTCACTTAACGACAGTGTATAGCTTGAACTCCAGATATTCTGACACCAAAAATATCTGACCCTGGAGGAAACTATTTACTGCCCTCCAGCCAGGATCTTATTTTTCTTCCCTTCAGAGATGCAATGACTTTGGGTTTTAATTTCCAGGTTAGCCTCAAAGTCACTGTGGAGCTGAGGATGACCTTGAACTCCTGAATCTTCCTACCTCCACCTCCTGAGCAGGCCTGGGATCACAGGTGTGTGCCATCACACCAGGGGATTTGGGGTTGTTTGACAGGGGACTAGGCCTTGCCTGAGGGGCGATATTGCCAGGGGAATGTTGCTACAGCTGATCCTACAGAATTGTCTTACCTCTATGCGGGTGGTGGCAGCTTCGATGGCAGTGGAAGTGGCAGCCATCTCCTTATCTACCAGGTCACCCAGCTCCTCTTGTTTGATGTCCAGGCCCCTGGGCAGCAGTTCCTGTGAGCGGTAACGGTATAAGTTAAAAGGACACTTAAACCTTCTTTTTACTTTTTCTTGACCCTGTCATGGGAACCTTCTGTAAGACATGGATGTGGGGGATCTGTCATAGACTCCACCTGGAACGTTCCATGAGCTTCATGTTCCTCCTTGCTCCCCATGTACTCACAACCTCATGGTTCTGGGAAGCCATGGTGCCCATCCCCACAAGGCCATTCAGATGCAGGTGCTGGGGCCCTATGATGGATAACCTTGACTGTCAACTTCATGGGATTTATAAATCACCATGGAAACACACCTCTGGGCATGTCTGTGAGTGAGTTTCTAGATTAGGTTAACTGAGGAGGGAAGACCCACCCTGAATGTGGTGGCACCATCCTGCTGAGCACCAACAGTCATCTCTCTGCTTCCTGACTGTGGATGCAGTGTGAGCAACTGCCTCACTCTCCTGCCGCTATGCCTTCCCACCATGATGAACTGTGTCCTCAAACTGTAAGTCAAAATACCTTCCTTCTTTAAGTTGCTTTTGTCAGGCATTTTGTCATAGAAACAAGAAAAGAAACAAATCCAGGCCCTAATCCTATATTTTCAGGTATCAAATATATTTACTAATGGAAGGATTTTTGTTTTGAGACAGCAATGGGCATGCACAGACATGCATAGCTTAAATACTTGTTGAATTTATTATTTTACTTGTTTATTTATTGATTTTTGAGATAGGGTGTCCCTGTGGCTACAGCTGGCCTGGAATTCACTATATAGATGAGGCAAGCCTCAAACTCACAGAGATCCACCTGCCTCTATCTCCTGAGTGCTGGGATTAAAAAGTGTGTGCCACCATGCCTGGCTCTTGATTTGTTTTTTGGAAGCAGGATCTCATATAGCCCAGGTTAGCCTCACACTCTTTATGTAGCCCAGACTGGCCTTGAACGCCTGGTTCTCCTGCCTCAGACTCCTGAGTGCTGGGATTACAGACATTTACTAACCTGCTCAGCCACCAAACTCTTAAAATAGATCTATAGGGCAGCTCTGTCACACTGTGCAGAAATAATTGCTCCTATTTTTCTTTCTCATTGAGTTCATGGTTTGTTTTTTGTTGTTTTGTTTTGTTGGATCCCCTGGAACTGGCATTATGGATGGTTGTGAGCCACCATGTGGGTGCTGGGAACCAAGCCTGTGTCTTCTGGAAGAGCAGTCAGTGCTCTTAACTGCTGAACCATCTCTCCAGAACCCCCAGCTTTTTTTTTTTTCATAGGTTCTGGGGGTTGAATTCAGGTCTTCAAGGTTTCAAGGCAAGCACTTTACTGACAGCCATTTCCCTAGCCCTGTCTAAAGTAATTTCTCATATAGCAGGCACGCACACACTGTCACAGAATGAATGAATTTACTCTGTGCTGAAAGGTGCTATCCTGAACCAAACTGCTGCTATCTTTTGAGAGTCCATCACAATTGGGCTTGCTGACTGCTGATTTTTTCACATAGAAGGGGCTGGGGAGGGTCAGTGATTGCTTTGCTCAGCCACTCATAAGCAATTCTGCCCGAATTACACGTGGCTTTGGGGTCTCAGGAGGTGCTAGAGTATATACTCTGCAGAAGGTAACTAAGGGGGCTCCATCTATGCAGTCAGGGGAAGCCATCCTCCATGTGGGTGAATACCTTCCCCGTGACTGCTTTGGGGTTCCCTACACTCTGTCAGTGACTCTTCATCATGCGCTATAAGCAAGCCCAATGCACTCACTGGTTCCCCAGGGGGAACTGTGGTGGGATCAAACTTTGGGTTGTCATTCAAACCTTAGGAGGAGGAGGGGATAGGCACTGTTTATGGCTCTGCGGGGGAGGAATTCTCAAAACACTGTCTGTATCCATTTTAGGTGTTATCTGCTAACCAGGTAACAATACCTGGGGAACTGCTCATTCCATAAGTCTGAGGACAATGGTGCTATGTGAGACGTGTCTCAGACAACAAAACAACAGACCAATATCTTCAAGTGTATCAGTAAAAATACCTCGCCAATGGCCTTGATCTTGCTGAGGCACTCCCTTATGGCTGTACTGTCAGCTTTCTCCAAGGCTCCCTCTTCCTCCAAGGAGGACAGATAGGCCAGAGTTGTCCTGCCACACTGCTTACAGGCCTCATTTAGGGCTGGAGACAGAGGAGACAGATGTTTAAGTGCCCATAGCTTCCCTCCCTTTCAGTGGGGCCCTGGATCTTGGTACTCACAGTCGGCAGGATCTGGTGGGGCTCGGAGGCTGGTGGTGCTTCCCTGAAGGATGGTGTCACTGGTTAGGTGACCAAGCAGGGTGATAGAGTGCAGAAGCCCACTGATGTCTGCAGAGAATGAAAGTCGCAGGCCTGGTGGAAGATATCACTTTTTTTTTTTAAAAAGATTTATTTTATTTTTGTGTATGTTTATCTGTGCACATAATGTAGCACCCTTGGAGACCAGAAGAGGGCATCAGATCTCCTGGAGCAGGAGTTGCAGATGGTTGTGAGCCACCAGCTGTGGGTGCTGGGAACTGAACTCTGGTCCTCTGGAAGAGCAGCAAGCACTCTAAACCTCTGAGTCTTCTCTCCAGCCCTCAGGGTGCCCTTTCTGACTCCCTTTGTTCTTTCCTTCCTTCTTTTTCTCTCTTTCTCCCTCTGTCTCTCTCTCCCTCCCTTCCTCCTCCCCCCTCTGATTTATTTTTATTTTATGTGTATGAGTGTTTTGCCTGTATGTAAGTGCACTGTATGCATGCAATGCCCACAGAGGCCAGAAGAAGGCGACAGATCCCCTGTCACTGGAGTTACAGAGTGTTGTTAGCTGCCTTGTGGGTACTGGGAACTGAACCAAGGTCCTCTGAAAGAGTAGTCAGTGCTCTTAACCCCTGAGTCACCTCTCCAGTCCGTGACCCTCTTCTTTCATATTGAGTTATATATATACATGTCTTCCTTGGGGCACAGGAATCTGTCCACTATTCCTACATTTAACCATTTTTTTTGGTTGTTGTAATTGAGATAGGGTCTCATGGGCTGCTCTTGCAGAGGACCTGGGTTTGGTAGATAACAAATGCCCATTAACTCCAGTTCCAGGGGATCTGATGCCCTCTTCTGACCTCTACAGACACTGCACACATGTGGTACACAAACATACATGCAGGTAAAACACTCATACATACATAAAAACAAAATAAAGAGAGATAGGGTCTCATGTAGCCCAGACTGCCACTGAACTCTTGATGTAGCTGAAGATGACCCTGAACTTAAGATCTTCTTGCCTCCACCTCCTGAGAGCTGGGATTACAGATGTACACTGCCACTCCCTGTTTATGGGGTGCTGAGTATTGAACCTAGGGCCTCCTGCCTCCTAGGCAAGGAGACTTCCAACCCAGCTACATCTCCAGCCCTGAGTGTTTTTGTTTTGAAAGACTGAGTTACACTAGGTATTCTAGACAGGCCTAGAACTTGAGATCATCATGCCTCAGTCCCTCAGGTGCTAAGATTATAGCCATGCGTCACCACACTGGACACTGAGCATTTTTTAAAAAAGCATTTTGTGTGTGTGTGTGTGTGTGTGTGTGTGTGTGTGTGCGTGCGTGCGTGCGCGCGCGTGCACGCATGTGCAGGACCCGCAGAGGAGGGCATCAGATCCACTGGAGCTGGAGTTACAGGTGGCTGTGAGCCACTGACCTGGGTGGTGGAAACTCAACTCAGGTCCCCTGCAAAGAGCAACAAGTGCTCTTAAACACTATGCCATCTCTCCAGCTCCCATTTGAGCATTTCTGAGCCCAGCCCAGTTGGTCCTAGGGACCCAGCCCATGTCCCTTGCATCGCTTTACCTTCTGGGCAGGCCAGATATTGGCTTCGGCTCTTTTCCAGTTGTTCGAGGCAGCTAGAAACAGACTTGACCTTGGAGAGAAGGTGATCTGTGAGAGGGAAGACAAGGTCAGAGGAAGAGTTCTCCTGGCTTGCTCTAAGTAAGCAGCTAGATGGATGGGCTGAGCCCCTGAGGAGACTTGGCCCCAGAGGCTTTTGCTTAAGCTGGAGAAAGGGAGAGCAGGCTATTGGCTATGTTGACTCTCTTATGATTGGCTTTATGTCTTTTTTCAAAGGTAGAGTCTCATGTAACTCAGGCTACCTGGAACTTGCTATATAGCCAAGGGTAGCCTTGGATTTCCTACCTCCTCATCCTCCTATGTGCTGGGATTATAAGTATGCACCACCACCACTAAGGTTATCTGTGGTGCTGGGGATGAAACCCAGGGCGTCATGCATACTAGGTAAGCACTCTACCAACTGAGCTACATCTCTAGCCCTCCAGAATCCTTTTACCTTCATTATTGTTTCAGAGTTCTGCTCACAGTTCAACTCATAAATTTTGAATCTGAGTGCCCCTTATAAGTTCATGACTCACTATGTAGCCCTGGCCGGCCTATAATTCACTGTATAGACCAAGTTGGCCTTGAACTCACAGAGACCCACCTGCCTCTACCTCTTGAGTGCACATTCATATTCTGGATGCTTAGTTTCCTAGCAATTGGTGTTATTTAGGGAGGCTATAGAAATGTGGGGAGGTGGGGGTCTATATGGAGGAAGCAGGTTCCAGGAAGGCAGGTTTTGGGAGGATGTTATCCTTGCCTATTTCCTGTTTTGCTCTCTGCTTCCAGGTCTGTGATGATGTGAACAACATCTACACAAATTATCATAGCCATGAATTGAGCTGCCCCATCATTTCTCTTCAGTGTTGACTGAAACCCTCTGATACTGTGAGCCAAAATAACTCTTTTTTCCTTTAAGTTGTTACTGTCAGGTATTGTGGTCAGAGCGACATGATGTAACTAATACACTGTCTAAAGTCATAGGTATTAGGCCTTTAGAAGGCTTTAGAAGACAGGATTTCCTAGGCCCTATGTCACAGAGCCTCTGATCTAACTGACCTAGGATGGACACTGGGTATATCCTAGCATGCAGCTAGGCAGAGAACCCTTGAGTTATATTTGCCATGGGCTTCAAAGCCAACAGGTAGCACCAGGCAGCAAACTCTGGCACCAGCAGTGGGGCACAGGGAAGAGTACCTGTGGATCCTGCACAGCTGATGAGGGCAGGCTCGTCAAGCTGGCTCAGCGCCTCCTGTACCTCCTGCTCTGCAGCCTCCCTAGACCCTGCCAGGAGCCTTTTCCTCTGGTCTTTTGTGTGCTGGCACATAGATTCCTAGAAATAGTGGGGAAGGTAAGAGTTGGCCACCCTTATGTAATGAACTGCAAGCAGCACCCAACTGGGAATACACTGGGCTTCCCGGTCTCTTGGCTCATGTTAGCACCAATGTGATCCAAGCTGGCTAGCTCCATGCAGAAAACAGTTTCTGAGCTTGGTCCACTAATGTGCAGAACCGACCAGAGGAAGCTATGGGATGGGCCAGTGGCCCATCTTCACTCCTAAGGTGGAAGTCAAATTCAAATTGCTTCCTGCCATTGCTAAGCTTGTCTTCTTGGGTTATTTTTTTGTTTTGTTTTGTTTTGCTTTTATTTTTGAGACAGGGTATCCCTGTAGCCCCTGCTGGCCTGTAGACCAGGGTGGCCTTCATCTCACAGAAATCCGCCTGCCTCTGCCTCCTGAGTGCTGGGATTAAAGATGTATGCTATCAAGCCTGGCTGTCTTGATTATTATTATTTTACTTGTTTATTTTTTTGGTTTAGTTATTTTTACTTTATGTGTATGAGTGTTTTGCCTGCATATAAGTATACCTGTGCAATGCCCACAGAAGCAAGAAGAGGGCGATGGATCCCCTGGAACTAGAGTTACCCACTGTGGTTAGTTGGTATCACATGTGGGTGCCAGGAACTGAACTCAGGTCCTCTGCAACAGCAGCCAGTGCTCTTAACCACTGAGCCATCTCTCCAGTCTCCTCATCTTGATTATTAATGGATACAGAAGGGCCCAGACCACTTTGGGTGGCATATCCCTACGTAGTTGGTCCTCGGCTATAGAAGGAAGCTAGCTAAGCCTGAGCCTGAGTGAGTCAGAGAGTGAAGCCAGCAAGCGGCGCTCTCTGATTTCTGCTCCAGGTTCCTGCTCTGACTTCCACTAATGATAGACTATGACCTGGAAATGTAAGATAAAACAAACCTTCCCCACCCCCAAGGTGTTTTTGGTCATGGTATTTGTCACAGCAACAGAAAGGAAACTAAGAACACACCCAAGGTTTGTCAATCTCTCACTGGCTCTGATTACTTGCCTGGGCATTGGCCAGTTTGATCTGGGCACTTTCTAGCTGCTCTCGAAGGGTGGATAGCTCTTCCTCTCGCTGAGCTGCAGCACTCTCCAAGCTGCCCCGTTCCTTTTCCAGTTCGGCAATCTGAGTCACCCACTTTGCTTCTGACTGCAGTGTTGACCATGTAGGAATACAGAGACGCTGGGGAAATGAAACTGTCCTCTTCCCAGAGCATCAAACCCACCTCCAGGGGGCAGAAGGTGATGTCTCTTTCACATGTCTCTCATTGGGTCAGAGCTGGGGCTGGCCTGGTCATGAGAGAAATCAGAGAGGGGCGCAGGGAGTGGCTCACCTGGGCAGAGGTTTCCAGGCTGCTGTGGAGGACCTGCAGCTCCTGTCTGCTGGTGGCCAGTTCATGCTTCAAGGTCTCTAAGACTTCCTGTTGTTCTTGTGTCTGAGAGAAAGGCAAAACAGGAGGGCTTGGAGCTGGGGAGTTATTAGAAGGACTATGCACATGCATATGCTCCCCAAGATATTAATAGAGACTGTGCACTTCTATTGGGTCTGTTACAAGTATGTGCGTAATAGGGGCAGGGAGGAGGAGGTGATATCCATGTGTACCAAAGACATATTTTCCCTCAGTAATAATTCCTTCCTTCCTTCCTTCCTTCCTTCCTTCCTTCCTTCCTTCCTTCCTTCCTTCCTTCCTTCCTTCCATCTCCCTCCCTCCCTCCCTCCAAAACACTTTTTCTCTCAGTAATAATTTTCGTCCTTCCCTCCCTCCCTCCCTCCCTTCTTTCTTTTCTTTGTTCTTTTCATTTTGGTCTTTTTGAGACAGGGTCTCCCTATATCCCCCAGCCGTCCTGGAACTCGCTATGTAGGCCAGGCTGGCCTGAACTTACAGAGGTCTGCCTGCTTCTGCTGGGATTAAAGGCGTGTGCCACCACATCTGGATATCAGTAATAATTTTCAAAGACTAGGTTGCTATTCATTAGTAGGAATTCAAAACTAATAACTAACTATATAAAGATATATTTTATTTTGGGGGCTGAAGAGATAGCTCAGCAAACTCTGGCTACTCTTGCAGAGGACCTGGACTCGATTCCCAGCACCCACATGGCAGCTAATATCCATCTGTAACTCCAGTTCCAGGGGATCTGACGCCCTCTTCTGGCCTCTGTAGGTATTGCATGCATGAATGCACTTACATACATGTAGGTAAAATACTAATACACATAAAATACAAATAAAAATTAAAAAAAATTTTTAAAGGCTATTTCATTTTTATTTATGTGTAAGTGTGTGTATCTTTGTCACTATATGCCATGTGTGGGAGTGCTCAAGAAGGTCAGAAGAGGCCCTTGGATTCCCTGGAGCTGGAGTTACAGGTGGTTGTGAACTACTTGATATGGGTGCTGGGAACTGACAGGTCCTCTGGAAGAACAGCATGCACTCTTACTTCTGGCCATCTCTCCAACTCCCATATATTTATTTTTTGAGATAGGGTCTCATGTAGCCCAGGCTGGCCTTGAACTCATTATGTAGCCAAGGATGACCCTAAACTTCTGCTCCTCCTACCTCCACCTCCCTAGTACTAGGATTATAGACATGTACTACCATGCCTGGCTTATGTGGTACTAGAACTGGAACCCAGGGCTTTCTAGATAGTAGGTGAGCACTCTACCAACAGAATGACATGCCCAGCCCCCAGCATCCTCCTCTTCTGTATAGCTTCCAAAGTTACTCCAGGAATCACCTATGGAGCATATGATAAAGTCCTTTGATTTGCAAGATGGCTTAGTAGCTGGAGGTGCTTACTGCCAAGCTTGATGATCTGAGTTCAATCCCTGGGACCCACATGATAGAAGGAGAGAATTGTCTCCTGAAAACCGTTTTCTGATCTCCACAGTCAAGTACCTTGCCACCAGATAATGAATAAAACATAATTTTAAAAAGCCCATGTCCACTAGAGAGCTCCCCTTCCCCATCTTCCGAGCGAATCTCCTTCTTACCTTCCGCTGGGCTTGGTCACTTACACGAGCAAAAGAATCTTCCAGATCTTTTTTTTCTCTTTCCAAATCTACCTGTGCTTGCCTGGCCATGGACACCTGCTTGGTCACCTCTGCATTCTGTAAGGGAAAGACTGTCTTTTTAAAAAAGATTTATTTTTATTATTCTTAAAAAATCTTTTTTGGATTTTTTTTTTAATGTGTGTGTTTTGTATGCATGTATGTATGTGCACCAATGTGTGCAATGTCCATGGAGGCCAGAAGAGGGCATCAGATCACCTGGAACTAGAGTTATAGATGTAAGCGCTGGGAATTGAACCTGGGTCCTTTGCAAGAGCAGCCAGTGTTCTTAACTGCTGAGCTGTCTCTACGGCCCCTATTTTTATTATTCCTAATTATGTATATGTATATGTGTGTGCATATGTGCACATGAGTCCAGGTGCCAGAGGAGGCCAGAGGCATTTGATCCCTTGGAGCTGGAGTTACAGGTGGTTGTGAGCCACCTGATGGGGGTGCTGGGAACTTAATTTGAGTCCTTTACAAGTGTAGTATGCCCTCTTAACTACTGAGTCAGCCCTGCAGCCCATGAAGAGGGTCTTGACTTGGTGCTCTTGGCTCAAATCATGAACCTCATCAGACTGTGAGTGCCAGAAAGGCAGACACAGGAGTCTTTTCCTACCTAGAAGAAAGCCAGAATCAAGCCATGACCTTCAGATGTTAGACTTTCAGGTATTACCAAAAATAACACAGATTGGGAGTGGGAGGATGGGACTTGTTTGGTGCTGTATTTTTTAAAATACTTTATTTATTTAAAATAAGTATTTTATTATTATTTTAATCTTATGTGTTATGAGTGTTCTCTGCCTGCATGTATGTAAGTGTACCCGTGTTGTGCAATGGCCACAGAAGCCAGATAAGAGCATCAGATCCCCTGGAACTGGAATTATGGACAGTTGTTACCCACGATGTGGGTGCTGGGAATCAAACCCCGGTCCTCTGTAAGAGCAGCCAGTGCTCTTAACCACTGAGCCATCTCTCCAGCCTACATTTATTTAATTTTTTTGAGACCAGTCTCACCATGTAGACCAGGTTGGCCTTGAACTCGCTAATATCTACCTTCTTCCCAAGTGTTGGCATGCACCACCATGCCTGGTTATCTATTTATTTTTTGAGACAAGTTCTTGCTATGTAGCCCAGGCTAGCCTCAAACTCTTCTCCTGCCTCTACCTCCTGAATGCTGGGATTACAGGTGTGTGCCATCACGCCCAACTCAGATGAGGGGTAATTCTAAGTGGGGCTGGCATCCAAGAGAGAACTCAAGAAGACTTGAAAAGTTGGGGTTACCCAGAAATCGATGTGCAGGACTTGGAGAACCTGAGGTCTGCACTGTTTCTCATGTAATGTGGGGTATGTGGGGTGTTCAGAGGGTCAAGGGTCTTACCTTCCGCAGCAGGTCAGCGTGGTTCTGAACCAGCTCACTGTATTTCTCTTTTAGCTTGCTATACCGCTGTTCGTTGGCCTGGGCCTTCCCTGTATTATGAAGGACTGAGGTGAGAAGTGACTTCCCTGACTGGAACGCCTTTACCTTCCTTCCAGTATGCTAGGGACCTGAAAGATGCTTTTTTTTTATCTAAATATTTTTCTTTTTCCTTTTGGTCTTTTTGAGACAGGGTCCCCCTGTAGCCCCAGCTGGCCTGGAACTCACTATGTAGACCAGGCTGGTCTCGAACTCACAGAGATCCACTTGCCTCTGCCTCCCAAGTGCTGGAATTAAAGATGTGCACCACCACACCTGGCGAGATGTGGTCTTTTGCCAGAGCAGTACATGCCCCTAACTGCTGAGTCATTTTTCCATTCCCTGTGTTCTTCTCAAAAAATTTTTTATTTGTTTTTATTTTATATGTATGAGTGTTTTGCCTGCATGTATATAAGTACACCACATGCATACAGTGCCTGCAGAAACCAGAAGAGAGTGTTGGGTCCTCCGAAATTGGAGTTAGGGATGGTTGTTACCTGCCATGTGGGTATTGGGACCCTAACTCAGGTCCTCTGCAAAAGCAGCCAGTGCTCTTAACTGCTGAGCCATCACTCCAACTCCTTATTTTTCTTTTTAAAGACATGGTCTCATGTGCCCCAGATTGGCCTCAAACTAGCTATCTCCAAAGATGACCTCGAACTTCTGATCTTCCTGCTTCCACCTCCTGAGTTCTGGGATGACGGGTATGTACCACCATACCTTCCTTGAGCAGCTGTTTAAGTTTTTGAGACAAGATCTCTCTCTATATAGTCCAGTCTGCCTCTAACTTGGGATCCTCCTGTTTCTGCTTCCCGAACGCTGGGATGACAGGTGTGCACCACCACATCCAGCTATAAGTTATTTTCTAATTAATTAATTTTGGTTTTTTGGTCTCACTATGCAGATTAAACCTATGATCCTACCTTTACCTCCCTAGTGCTAGAATTATAGGTATATTCTACTACATCTGGTATTAGCATTGTCTTTTTAAACAAAAGTTCACTGGATTCAAATTTCTGTACTGACTGATGCCTCCCTAGCACTTGTTCTTTATTTTAAAATGTATTTATTTGGGGCTAGAAAGATGCTCAGCAGTTAAGAGCACTGGCTTGCAGAGGACCTGATTTGCTTCCCAGCACCCTTGTGATGGCTCACAACTGTCCTTAACACCAGTTCCAGGGCATCTGATGTCTTCTTCTGGTCTCTGTGGGCATTGCACACACATGGTGTGCTTACATACATGCAAGCAAAACACTCATGAACATAAAATAAAAGTAAATAAAAAAAAACTTTAAAGTATTTATTTTTATTTATGTGTATGTGTATGTCTGTGTGAGTTTTACCACATGGGTGCAAAATGCTGGCAGAGGGCAAATGCCCTTGGGCTGAAGTTACAGGCGGTCGTGAACAACATGGGTGCTAGGAACCAAATTCTGGTCCACTGCAAGAGCAGTAAGTGCTCTTAACCAGTGAGTCACCACTCTTGCCCTGTCCCTAACATTTATTAACAGAATATTCATGTTATTGGGGTTTTTAGCTTTTAGCTGTTTTCTCCCCCCTTAGGTATCTGTCCTGCTTCCTCTCCTAGGGAAGTTCCCTCACCCAGTATGGTAGCTCCATCATCACTCACTGTGTCCCTGGTGTCCTGGACCAAACTCTGCCACTAAACCTGTCCCTGTACCCAAGGACAAGAGCTGGCATCTCCTGCTGCACTTCTGGGAGTACAAGAAGTGACATGCCTTTATTCCTGAGGCTGCATAGACCCTGTGCTCCACCCGGTACCTTCAGACCCAGGCCCAGGTCCCCTCACTTTCTATCTCGGTCAGGCTCCTCTGTGCTTTCTCTGTGTCTTCTCGCTGCCTCTTCAACTCATCCAGCTCCGTGCGTAGGAACTCGCAATCATCTGTGGCCTGTCGCCCCAGGTGCTGCTGCTCTGCCAGCTCTGCCTCCAGCTCACTCACACGGCCCTTCAGCTGCAGCACAGCCCGCTGGCTCTGTGAGGGGGACCTGGGGTGAGAAGCCTGCCACCATGCGGCTGCCCCATGGAGGCACCAGGTAGGACAGGAAGGATGTACCAAGTTGTTTCTCAACTCATAGATCCAACCAACAATAGAAAAAAAATTCTCTGTACTGAAATGTACAGATTTTCTTTTTCTTCTTGTTTTAGTACCCTGGGTAGGGAACCCTGGGCCTTGCTCATGCTAGGCCAGTGGTTGTACAGCTAAGCCATACCCCTAACCCCATACTGGGAGATTCCAGGCAAGTGCTCTACCATTGAGCCATACCCCCAGCCCATCACTGGGGGATTCTAGGCAGGTGCTCTACCCTGAACCACACCCTCAGGCCCCTCACTGGGGGATTCTAGGCAGGTGCTCTACCACTGAGCCACACCCCAGCCCCTCACTGGGGGATTCTAGGCAGGGGTTCTACCACTTGAATCATGCCCCAGCTTCTAAACCAAATTTTCTCAAGGACTGTGTGAAAAGAACTGGTCTTTCTCATTATTGTATATGGGCCAAATGGTAACCATACTCTCTGAGTCTCACAGGGACACTGGTTTTGGGGTTAACTGCTGTACTAAAGCCATGTGCTATGGAAATATATTCTAATGGAGACTTTAAAGTGACCAAGTTCACTGATTTAGGCATGTCTATTAATTAACCTGCCTAAGGATGTGGTATCCGATCAGGACAGGGAGACATGACTATTAATACCTGCCACAAGTTGGCGGCACCCAAGCACAGATGGATTCTAGAACGTACCTCAATCTTCATGTTGTCCAGCTGTCCTGTTAGTCCACTGATCTCTCTGTACAGGCGCTCAATCAAGTGGTCCCTGGGGAGAGAACAGGTTTGCTGCTACCATATCTTGTTCCTCTCCCCCATGTAAGCTGAGAGATTAGGAAGGGAGGAAAAAGCTGGTGTTAACTTGGGCAATTCTTTTTCTTTTTAAAAATTACTTTTCTTTTATGTGTATGTTTTATCTGCATATATGTAAGTGCACTTGTGTCATGCAACTCCCAAAGAGGCCAGAAGAGGGCAGAAGATCCCCTGGAACTGGAGTTACAGACCGTTGTTAGCTGCTATGTGGGTGCTGGGACCTGAACCTGGGTCCTCTGCAAAAGCAGCCAGTGCTCTTAACCTCTGAGCCATATCTCCAGCCCCTTGGGCAATTCTTTTTTATTTTTTTTCTAATTGTTTTGTTAATAGATATTCATTGGGGGATGATTCTTCCTCCATTTTCTCTTCCTCCCTCCCCTCCCTTCCTTCCTCCCTCCCCCTACAGACCCTTCCTTCCTTCCTTCCTTCCTTCCTTCCTTCCTCCCTCCCTCCCTCCCTCCCTACCTCCCTTCCTTCCTCTGTCCTTTTGCAGAGTCTCATATAGACAAGGCTGGCCTTGAACTCAACATGTAGCAGAGGATGAACTTGAACTTGAGTCTTCCTGCCTGTGCCTCTAGACTGCTGGGGTTACCTGCCTAAGCTAACATTTGCTTTATGTGGTGCAGGCAATGGAACCTTGGGTGTCCTTCATGCTAGGCAAGCACTCCACCAACTGGGCCACATCTCTAGCCCCAGGGTTAACTTTTCACACCTCCAGGTTCCATATTCATGGATTCAAGTACTGGAGATAGAAAACATTTTGGGTGATAAAATGCATGTGTACTGACCACGCAAAGACATTTGTTCTTGTCATTACCGCCTAAACAGTACGGAAAACCAGAGGCTGGTGAGATGCCTCAGCAGGCAAAGGGGCTTGCTGCTAAGCCTGATGACCAGATTTAGTCCCAGAACCCATATGGTGTAAAAAGAGAACTGATTCCTGCAAGTTGACCTCTGACTTCCTCCCACATGTCATTGTGTGTGTGTGTGTGTTTGTGTGTGTGTGTGTGTGTGTGTGTGTGTGTGTGTACACAACCAAAAGAAAACAAAACAACTTCTCTGGGGTAAATGCAGAAGGCAGGCTGAGGCTTCATTCAGCGTCTGGACTATGTGCTTCAACCCAGCTGAACTCACTTTTCATTCTTGTTCACACCGTTTTGGTTGTTGAAATTGAAGGGATCGCTGCTCAAGGAGCTGCCGAAGATGTCATCAAACTTGTTGTCAAATAAATTCTGCAGTGATCAGTGGGGTGGGGGGTAGGATGGTGGGTGGGGGGAAAACACATCAGAGACTTAGAAAACTCCCTGTAGGGGTCAAATGAATGGCGTGCAAGAATCCTCCCTCCTTACTCTCTCTCCTTTTTTTCTTTTGAGACAGGGTCTCACTATGCAGGTCTGCCTGGCCTGGAACTGGCTATGTAGACCAGGCTGGCCTCAAACTCACAGAGATCTACTCGCCTCTGCCTCCCCAGTGCTGTAATTAAAGGCATGCACCACCATACCTGGCTAAAGTGTAGCCCAGGTTAGACTCATGATCCTGCTTCTGCCTCTTCAGCATTTCCTACCAGAGTCTTTTTGACACAGGGTCTCCCTGATCTAGCTGGCCTGGAACTGGCTATGTAAGACCAGGCTGGCCTCAATCTCACAGAGATCTGTCTACCTCTGCCTTCTGAATGCTGGGGTAAGGATGTGAGCCACCATATCAAGCTCTTTCTCTTCTTTCCTTTTCTTTTTTTTCAGACAGGGTTTCACTATGTAACCCTGTCTGGCCTGGAACTTACCACATAGACCAGGCTGGCCTCAAATTCACAGAGATTCACCTGTCTCTGCCTCCTGAGTGCTGAGATTAAAGGTGGGTGCCACCATGCCTAGCAGTTGTTTGTGTTTTGGAGGCAGGTCTCACCATGTGGCTGAAACTGAGCTTGGAACAACTGAGCCTCCTGCCTCCTACCTCCTAAATGCTGGGTTGACAGGTCTGTGCTACCATGCTCTGTTTCAAGAATCTTTCTTGAGTTGATTGAGATCCATCTGTGCTCCCTCCAGGATCTACAGAGCAGGGTGCTGCATGCACATATGATTCCAGTCATCTCAGATGCAGAGGCAGAGGCTGGAGGATTGCACCAGCCCAGTTTTGAATCCAGCATGGGGAACACTGAGACCCCATCTCAAAACATTCAAGCCTGGTCTGAGAGGATGCACCAGAGCTGGGGACTTCTCCCATGCCTTTGTCTGTACTTGGGGACAATCAAAGGGCCACATTCCTCTCCTAAGGGGTCTGTACCTGCTGGGTGGCATCCATATTCATGAGGTCATCTTTTTCCAGGACTGGTTCGCTGTCTGGGGACGACGTCTCAGTGGGGATCACCACCACGGGGCTAATGTGCTCTGACAGGGCTGAGGCTCGTAGGAAGTTGGGTGGGTTCTGTAGAAACAGGACACACTCTCAACAGCTGCTCACCTGCCAGGCCTTAAAGCCCCACAGAGCCCAGGGCATGGTGGTCACACTTACCTCAGGCAGTTGGGGAATCTGAATGAGCCGCTTAAAGTACTGCAGATTACTGGAGCGGTGGAACAGATCTTTCAACCTGGGGGTCAGAAGGGTCTCAGGTCCAGCATGTTGTTACCAGACCCAGGAAGGGATAGGCTCCCCAGCACCCCTACCCCCTGAAGGTACAAGCTGCTAGGAGGCTGGCCTCCATGATCTATCAATTATGATGTTTAAAAGGCTGGCGAGATGACTCAGTGGGTAAAAGCATTCAAGACCTGAGTTCGATTCCTAGGATACCCATAAAGGTAGAAGGAGAGTACAGACTCCACAAAGTCATCCTCTGACCTCCACATGTATGCAGCTGTGGTACTCACTACCCCCCTATGTTAATAATAAAGACTGAAAATAAAATTTTAAAATGTTACAGATTGGGATCATGTACAGTCTATTATCAGTCATCGGTAAAAAGAAGAGACTATTTCACACTGCAGATCGAGGCTGGACAATTCCTGGGACGACTAATCTCTACCATTAACTTGAAGAGATTTAGAAATATCATGGAGATACACCTCTGGGTGTCCATGAGGATTTTTCCATACGGGTTTAACTGAGGTGTGAAGTACCCACTCTGAATGTGGGGAGTATCATCCCCATGGGCTGCATCAGAGGGAGAAAATGAGGTTTTTGAGAGGGCTCAGTGGGTAAAGACGCTTGTTACCAAACCTGACAACCTGAGTTCGAGTCCCACAATGGACACAGTGGAAGGAGAAGAGAACTGATTCCCTCAATTGTCCTCTGACTTCCACATACACATTGTGTTATTGCCCCGCACCCTCAAAATAAATAAATATGAATTTTTTTAAAAAGGAGAAAGTGAGCTGAGCACCAGCATTCATCTCTCTCTGCTTCCTGACTGTGGATGCCATGTGAGCAGCTGCCTCATGCTCCTGCCGCCATGCCTTCCCACCATGATGGTCTGTGCCCTTAAACTGTGAGCCACAGTAAACCCTTCCTCCCTTATGTTACTTCTGTCAGGTCTTTTGTCACAGTAATGAGAGAAGAAACTAACAAAATTCCAAAACAAATTTCTCCATCACTGTGGAATGCCTACTGCTGTCAGCAGATTTCCTAGGAATAGGTAGCTTGGAGGAACAGGAAAAGGAAGTAATTTTCTCCAAAAACATGTCAAGGAGCCACAGAAGGGAAAAGAACTTAATGACTAAGAACCCCTTTCAGTGAATTCCCCTTTCTTTAAAAAAATTTTTTTGTTTCTATTTATTTTTATTTTATGTGTATAAATGTTTTGTCTGTATGTATGTAGTGTACCATGTCATGCAATTCCCATGGAGGCCAGAAGAGGGCATCAGATCCCCCTGGAACTAGAGTTATGGACAGTTGTTCACCACCATGTGGATGCTGGGAACCAAAACCAGGTCCTCTGCAAGAGCATCCAGAGCTCTTAACTGCTGAGCCAGCTCCTCCCCTTGTTTTGATTTTGTTGTTTTTGTTTTTGAAACAAGGTATCATTGTGTGGCCCTGGTTGGCCTCATAGAGATTTGCATGTCTCTCCCTCTGCCTCTGTCACAGCAACTGGAAAAGTAATCTATTATTTTCTGCTAATTTTTCTATTTTATTCCCTTCTGTTTTTCTCTATTCTAGCCCATTCCACTCCATTTTTCTATTCTTCTCTGAGATGCTGGGGATGGAACCCCAGGCTTCATGCATGTTAGGCAAGTGCTCTCCAGCTGAGCCAATGTCCAACCCCAGAAACCAACATCTTCCTCCTCATGGTCAAGTCAGTAATCTAAGTCAAAACACTGAAGGCCAAGAAACTTAACATGAAGGGGTTGGAGAGATGGTTCAGCAGTTAAGAGCACTGGCTGCTCTTGCAGAGGACCTGGGTTCAGTTCCCAGACCCACACGGCAGCTAACAACCATCTGTAACTCCAGTTCCAGGGAATCCAATGCCCTCTTCTGGTATTCATGGGCACTGCGTGGCACAGTTGCACTTACATACATGCATGCAACACATATACACAAACTGGGCATGGTAGCGCATGCCTTTAATCTCAGCACTCAGATGGATTTTTGTGAGATCAAGGCCAACCTGGTCTAATATACCAAGTTCCAGGCCAGCTGGGGCTACAGAGAGACCCTGTCTCAAAAACCAACCAACCAACCAACCAACCAAACAAACAAACAAACAAACAAAACCCTCATACACATAAAATAAAAATAAATAAATAAAAAAAAAGAATCCTGGAACTGGAGAGACAGCTCAGCTGTTAAGGGCACTGGCTGTTCTTGCAGAAGACCCTGGTTCAAATCCCAGCACCCACATGGCAGCTAACAATCTTCCATAACTCCAGTTCCAGGGGATCCAATGCCCTCTTCTGTCCTCCACGGGCACTGCATGATATGGGTGCACTAACACACATTCAGGCATAACACTCATACATGTAAAATAAAAATAAATAAATAAATGAAGGAAAGAAGGAAGAAAGGGAGAGAGAGGGAGGGAGGGAGAGGGAGGGAGGGAGGGAGAGAGAGAGAGAGAGAGAGAGAGAGAGAGAGAGAGAGAATCCTGACATGAAAAAGCAGCAGGAATTTCAGCAGCCTTTTCAGCACAGGACTTCTACTAGCTCAGTCCCAGAAACTAACCCCTCACCCTGGTTCTCCTTAGCCTCCCAGATCCCAGGACTCAGGTTTCCCTGTCACAGTGCCCTGCTTTCCCAGAGTTCCAGGACATTGAGGCCCCCAAGAACAATCACATCTGTGTGGAAGAGAAAGCAAGGTGGCTACTCACGGGAGTTATTTTTATAAACTATTAAAAAAAAAAGTAAGGAAATAAAACCAGCTGACCACACACCCTATCTTTCTGGGCTAGAGCCAACAGTAATGACTTCAGTGTTTTGCAAGCCACTAGAATGTAATATTCCAGGAAACTCACCCCAGGGCCTGTCTCTGAGGATCTCTAAGTCTTAGAGTACTCACAGGCTTTGCCAGCAGAAAGAGGGAAATCAGGGTGAGTTCAACCCTGTCTGTACTTTGACTGCTCTTGGGGGAACCAAGACAAGCACCAGTGAGGGACTGAGAAGCCATGGTCAAATGAAGAAATGAATGGAGAACAAATTAAGTCAAAATGCCTGCCTCAGTAATGAACAGTTCTCAAAAGAAGAAATACAAATGGCCATCTGTGATGGTTGGTTCCACCAACCTGACACAACCGAAAATAACCTGGGATAGAATGTCCCAATGAGGGATTATCTAGACCAGGTTGGTCTGGGGGCATGTATGTGGGGGAGTGTCCTCATTTGCCTTCATTGATGTGGGAAGATCCAGCCAACTGTGGGCTGCACCATTCCCTATGCAGGGGGATCCTGGACTGTGTGAGACTGGAGAGCTAGCTGAGCTACAAGCATGTGTGCTTTCATGCTTTCTGCAACTGGAGGTGATGTGACTAGCTGCCTTGAGCTCCTGTCCTGACGTCCCCAAAATAATAGACTGTAACAAGTGAAATAAACCTGTTCCCCCTAAGCTGCTTTATGTCAGGGTATTTTATCACAGCAACAGAAAGGAAACTAAACTACCAACACATACATACATATATACACACAGACATATGTGTGTGTGTTTGTATATGCTCAATATCCTTAGCTACCAGGGAAATACCAATTAAAACCACATTGAAAGCTGCGTTGTAGCATATGCCTTTAATCCCAGGACTCGGGAGGCAGAGGCAGGCAGATCTCTGTGAGATTGAGACCAGCCTGGTCTCCATATTGAGTTCCAGGCCAGCTGGAGCTACAGGAAGACCCTATCTCAAAACAAACAAACAAACAAACAAACAAACAAAAAATCCCCCAAAACAAAAACCCTACTCTGAGAGGAGCTGCAGAGATGGTTTAGTGGTTAAGAGCACTTGCTGCTCTTCCAGAGGACCTGAGTTAAGTTCCCAACACTCACATGAGATGGTTTGCAACCACCTGCAACTTCAGTTCTAGGGGATCTGAATCTGATACCCTCTCTGGCCTCCTTAGGCAACCACATACACTCAAACAGACAAACACATATACACATAAATAAATAAAACATCAATAACAAAAACATTACACTGAGAGTTCTCACTCAAGTGTGAATGCCTATCATCAAGACAACAAACACAGAGGTTGGAGAGATGGTTCAACTGTTAAGAGCATTGGCTGCTCTTGCGGAGGACCAGGTTTAATTCTCAGCACCCACATGACAATTAACAACCATCCGTAACTCTAGTTCCAGGAGATCAAACATCCTCTTCTGGCCTCCACAGGCATTCCATGACACAGATTCACTTACACACATGCAGGCAATATATTCATATACATAAAATAAAAATAATAAATAAATATAAAAAATTAGAAAAAAAGAAAACAAACATGGGGGTAAGGATGTGGGGACAGAGACATTCTAGTACTCTGTTGGCAGGAATGTAAACAGGCGCAACCACGCTAGAGTCAGTATGTAGTTTCCTCAAAATCCTAAAACCAGAACAACCATCTTGTCTGGCCGTAATACTCCTGTTTACATATCTGAAGGGATCTACTTCAGCACAGCAGAGATATCTGCACATTAATGTTCCCTGCGCTGCTCTTCAAAATAGCCAAATTTAGGAGTCATCAACAGATGAATGGATAAAGAGAATGTGGTCTCTACACATGGAGTTTTATTCAGCCATAAAGAGGAATGAATTATAGGGTCAGCGAGATGGCTCAGTGCGTAATGGTGCTTGCTGCCAAGTCTGACAACCTGAATTCGAGTCCCAACACTCACATGGTAGAAGGAAAAGAACTGACTCCTGCAGGCTATCTTGACCTTCACATGTATGTTGTGAGTGACACACATATACATATACACACACTAAATGTAGTAATTTTTTTTTAAATGATGCCATTTGAAGGAAAATGGATGGAACTGGACATTATCATGTTAAGTAAACTAAGCCAGATTTAGAAAGACATATATTTGCATGTTTTCTCTAATACATAGACTCTAGATTTAAATATACGTATGCATAGGACATGTAGTAGAGGGGGTAGGAAGGAAACCAAGGGGAGTGGGAAGGAAAGGGACAAGAGAAGGTAATGGAGGTAGTGTATGATGGTCAATTCATATTTTCAACTTGATTGGATTTAAAATCACCTAGGAGACACACTTTCGTACATAGCGCTCTGTGAGGGTGTTTCTAGAGGGTTTAACTGAGGGAAGAGAGGGAAGACCCACCCTGAATATGGGTGGTACTATTCCAGCGGATGGGGTCTGAGACTGAATACAAAGCCAAAAAGGACAAAAGTAACTGAGCATCACCAGAGAAAACATTGCCTGTCTGTAGTCTCAGGGAGCGGTGGGGCCTTCTGGGCCCCTTCCCCCTAGCAATCCTGAACTACCTATAAATTCTCAGGAAGGGGTAAACCTTTATAAGCCCTTCCCCATACCATAGTAAAGTGTTGAGGACTTTGTGTGTGCATGGAGGGGGTACACCTGCAAGGCCAGAGGTCAACATCAGGTGTCTTCCTCTGTTACTTTACATTTCAAGACAGGGTGTCTCATTGAACCTAGCGCTTACCTAGTCTGGCTGCTACTGAGCCTCAAGGATCCTTGATCCTCCTGTCTCTGCCTCCCAAGCACTAGTGTTATATATATGCTCTGTTGTGCCTTGCTTCACATGTATAATTTATTTTTTATTTTTAATTTACGTGTGTGAATGTTTTGCCTGCATGTATGTAAGTGCGCCATGTGCATGCAATTCCTGCCGAGGCAAGAAGAGGATGTTGGATCCCTTGGAACTGGAGTTACAGATAGTTGTTAGCTGCCATTGGGTGCCAGGAACTGAATCCAGGTCCTTTGCAACAACAGCCAGTGCTCTTAACCACTGAGCCATCCCCTGCCCCAAGGTGCCTGGCTTTTTATGTGAGTGCTGGGGAGCTGAACTCAGGTCCTCATGCTTGCATGGCACAGCAGGCACTTTACCCACTGAGTCATCTCCTCAGTCCCCTAGAAGACTTTTTGATTGGACTTTATCCCCTATCCATGAGCTACTTACTTGGTGAACTGCTCCATGAAGCGGTCTCGGTGGCCCTGCAGGGTGTCAGCTGGTAGACCTGGAGGAGATTGGAAGGAATATGTGGATACAGGAGGACCAGAGGGCAGCCAAGCCACAGCAAGGATCTGATGGAGGGAGGGGCCAGCCATCCCCAGGAACCCCTGGCAGCTCCCGGTTGAGATGCTCCAACGTCTGGTAACCAAGGGAACATGTCAGGGACAGAAGGACTGTAGCCCTCCGAATCCTTCCACTTCACTATTTGAGCCCAGTGAGATGGAAGTTTCGCCCCCTAAGAAGCCATGGCTTTGTCAAGCAGCAGGGTAGCTGAGGGAAGGCTCAGGGGAGGGGGCTCTCCCTCAACTGTGGGATGCACCTTTAGATGCAGGACTCGGTCCCTAGCTAACTCTGTGATACTTTAGGGCCAGTCCTTTTTCTCTATCCCAGACTATGAGTGGCTGTGTATTTTGGCTACAAATCAAAACTCAGTTCTTATTTTACTTAGAGACAAGGTCCTGCTATCTAGACCAGGTTAGCCTTGAACTCATGATTCTCCTGCCTCAGCCTCCTGAGTGCTAGAATTACAGGCACAAGTCATCACACCTCACTTGATTTTATTTTTTCAGTTTTATTTGGAAGCCAGGCATGGTGGTGCACACCTTTAATCCCAGGACTTGGGAGGCAGAGGCAGGCTTATCTCTGTGAGTTGAGGCCAGCCTGGTCTATATAGCGAGTTCCAGGACAGCCGGGGTTACAGGGAGACCCTGTCTCAAAAACATCAGAAAAAAATTATTTACTTGTTTGTTTGTTTATTTATTTATTTTGAGTCAAGGTCTCACTGTGTAGTCCTGGCCGGCCTGGAACTCTCTATGTAGATCAGGTTGGCCTTGAACTCACAGAGATCCACCTGCCACTGCCTCCCAGTGCTGGGACTAAAGGCATGAGCCATCACACCTGGCCTAAAATTTTAAAATATTATATCCATTTTATTTTGTCACTATGTGTGAGTATACATGTAGAGGTCAGAGGACAACTTGTGGGAGTCAGTTCTCTTCTCCACCATGTGGGTCCTAGTGACTGAATTCAGGTTGTCAGGTTTGGCAGCTGGTGCCTTTACCTTCTTGCCTTAGCTTCCCCTATATGTGGAAAAACAAATACCTGGATTATTCTATCTTTATTTGAGACACTGAGACTTGGGTCCTGAAACTCACTATGTAGCCCAGGCTGTCCTTAAACTTAGGGCGATATCCCTGCCTCTGCCTCTCAGTGCTGGGATTATGGGTGTGTGCCACCAGGCCTAGTTTTTTTTTTGAAACAGGGTCACCCTGTAGCTCCAGCTGGCTGGCCTGTAACTCACTATGTAGACCAAGCTGGCCTTGAACTCACAGAGATCTGCCTGCCTCTATCTCCCAAGTGCTCGGACTATAGGCATGTGCCCCACAACAGGCGAGGCCTAGTTTTTAATCATTTTTGAATGATTGACATAAACAGAAAGTTCATATATAAATTATGATTAGTGAAAATGATAAAAGTGAGCGAGTGGATGGAGAGTTCGAAGGTCAGCCTGGGTTGTATACAGAGTCCTTATTTCAAAACAAACCAAAAAATTTAGAAGATAAAAGTGGCACTTAATTTCTTTGATCCCCCCCCAAGAAACCCTTAATCTCAGTTCTATTATGAGGAAAACATCAGAAAAAGCTGAATTAAGGAAGATTCCATAAAAAAACTTGACTAATACTCAAAGCTGTCAAGGTCATCAAAAACAAAGGAAGTCCGATTAGCTGTCACAGCTACCAGGAACCTAAGAAGAAATGACTATTATGGGGTCTAGATGGATGCCAGAAAGGGAAACTGGGTAAGAATGGTGGAAATCTGAGAAGTTTGGACTTTAGCTTAAAGTAAACTATAAGGTGCTGGGGTCAGTGGTGGGTGCCTGCTGGAATCCTCTAGTGAGGTGCTGGGGTGTGGCTTGGTGGTAGAGCGCCTGCCTAGAATCCCTCAGTGAGGAGCTGGGGGCGTGGGTCAGTAGTAAACTGCTTGCCTAGTGTGCATAAGGCACTGGTGTCCAGCCCCAATAGATCACACACAAAAGTATCAACACTAGCTCATCCACTGACAAACTTATCATGCCAATATATTAACAGAGGGTTGGGGGTGGTGGTATATGCTTGTAATCCCACAATCTGGGAGGCAGAAACAGGAAAATCAAGAGCTTAAGGTTATCCTGAGTTGCACTGTGAATTCAAGGGCAGCCTGGGCTAATGAAACTCTCTCTTAAATAAACCTAAAAAAGAAATACACAAATAAAATAAGTTCATTTAAACTTGCTTATTTTAATTTTTAAAATATTTCATTCTTTATTATTTTTATTTTTTTTTATGTGTATGAGTATATTGCCTGAATGTATGCAATGTGTACCCATGTTGTGCAATGCCTGCAGAAGTCAGAAGAAGGAGTCAGATCCCCTGGAACTGGAGTTATGGACAGTTGTTAGCTGCCATGTGGGTGCTGGGAACCAAACCCAGGTCCTCTGCAAGAGCAGCCAGTGCTCTTAACTGCTGAGCCATATCCCCAGCCCTATAGCTATTTTGTTTTTTATATATTTTATTTATTATTAAATTTTTTTGTGTGTGAGTGTATTGCCTGTATGTGTGTAAGTACACCCATGTCATGCAATGTCCACAATCAGAAGAGGGCATTGGATCCCCTGGAACTGGAGTTACAGAGTTGTTAACCACCATGTAGGTGCTGGAAATTGAACCTGGGTCCTCTGGAAGAGCATCTGGTGCTCTTAACTGCTAAGCCATCTCTCCAGCCCTGTTATTTTGTATTTTATAGTTCTCCATAAATTCTACCTGGTTTGATAAATGGTTTGGAAGTCACCGCATTAGCACATGTGAGTCTGAGTCAGGTCTGGTGCCCTTTGTGTGCATCTAGGAACACATGATGCTCTTGGTGAATGGTGACATGGTAGAGTTGGAGGTGGATAGGAACCATTCTAGGACACAGGACTGGAAGGTCAGGAGCTAGATGGGCAATGTAAAGCTTAGGTTGCTTCCTGTTTTTCTCAGCTGACCAAATGCCCCAGAGCTTTTGGAATAGAGGGAAAGGTCAAGGGTACTGAGTGGGACTGCCTGCATACCTCTGGGCACTAACTGAGGCTGGGACCCTTCTCTAGGCTTGGAGCTCACATCAGGTGGTGCAGCTGGCATACTCACAGGAGTGGAGCTTGAAGAGTAGCTTGACAGTGTAGTCATAGAGGTGGCTGCAGTCCAGAATGACCTGGATCAGCGGTGCGAGGCGGCACTGTCCGGCTGTTGTCACTGACACTGAGCGGGACATGTCCAAGGAGTTGAACACTGTGCAGGAAAATAGGGAGAAAGGCCAGAATGAGGTAAGAGCCTCTGCAGGGGAGCAGGAGCAGGGGCCTAATAAATACCCAAGACTCATTCTGTGCATGTATTTGCTCTGTTTTTGTGGCACTAAGAATGGAACCCAGGGCCTGTGTATGTAAAGCAGGTGCTTTACCACTGAGCCTCATACCCAACTCCTCACTGGGGGATTCTAGGCAGGTGCTCTACCACTGAGCCTCATCCCCAACTCTTCACTGAGGGATTCTAGGCAGGTGCTCTACCACTGAACCACACCCCGAGCCCTCACTGGGGGATTCTAGGTAAGGGCTCTACCTTTGAGCCACACCTCTAGCCCCTTACTGGTAGAGTCTAGGCAGTGTTCTACCCCTAGCAGTAATTTTTTGTTTGTTTGTTTTAGCAGTAATTTTTGTAATTTTATGTTCAGATAAAACCTCATTTTGTAGCTCAGGCAAGCCTTAACATTTCCATCCTCTGGCTTCAGCCTCCTGAGTGCTGGGCTGACATGCATGCAGGTCAGTTGCTTTTTCTCATGTAATTATTTAACTCTCATGATACTCCTGTGAGTCAGGAAAGGGTATTTCCACTAGGTGAGGAAATGTACCTTAAGTCCCTTGAATGTGGCCACAAAGCCAATAAGTAGTTGTGTTGAACCCATGTGGCCATTAATAGCTAGACCAGGTGCCTCTACTCCTAATGGCCAAAGGCTTGGTATATCATGACCAGATGACAGAGGCTCTACTTTGTGCAAGGCCCCAATTTTTTTTTGTTTTTTTTTTGTTTTTTTGAGAGAGGGTCTCATATAGCCCAAGGTGGTCTTGAACTTGCTGTGAAGCAAGGATGACCTTGCATTTCTGATCCACTTCTTGAATGCTGGGATTACAGGTATGGGCCACCCAATTTATATGGTGCTGGCGATTTGAACTCAGGGCTTTGTGCATGCTAGGCAAACACTCTACCAACTGAGCTACATAACCAGCAGTTTCTTCAGTTCTATACTCCAGGCATCCACCTACATTATATCATCTTTTACACCCAGCTGCTGAATGCTGGCCTACAGGCCCTCAGCTCACTGGCCAGGACTGACATCCTTCTTGTACCTGCTCCCACTGTCCCTGGAGACTCTATGTGCAGTGTGCACCACACTAGTTCTCTGATGTTTCTTCATGCACAGACCCACCAAATACCAAGTCCCCATGTGGTTCACCTCCCCTGTCTGCACACATCTCTATAAGTGGATTTGTCTGGCGGGTGAGACGGAGGGGGGATGGGAGCCACCCAAACTGTTCTAATTAAAAGGCAGCTTTTTCGTCTTGACACAAATTAAAAGTAGCTGTCATTGCAAGGCAGCCATCTGTGACTATTGGCTTCTTTGGTCTCCACTCTGGCAAGGACTGATAGCCAGCTCCATTGCCTGGGTTTCTCCAGAAGATGTCCAGGAATGTGTCTTGGCCCACAGCAGTAGCTATAGCAGTGTGACTGAACAAGTTTCTCAAACTGCCTGAACTTAGGGATGCTCTGCTGTGAAGCATGACGATTTTGACAGCTCATGTCTCTCAAGGATCTGGTAAGACCCATGAGGTCAGGATGACAAGCGCTGTGCTTCTCTGCTTTGTGTGTATGTGTGTGTGTGTGTGTGTGTGTATACATGTGCATGTGGGCATGTGCATGTGGAGGCCAGAGGTCAACCTCAGGTGTCTTCCTCAGTTGCTTTCTACTTTGTTTTTAAGACAGGGTATGGGGTTGGAGAGATGGCTCAGGGGTTAAGAGCACTGGCTGGCCTTGCAGAGGAATGGGGTTCAAATCCCAGCACCCACATGGCGACTAAAACCATCGGTAACTACAGTTCCAGGGAATCTGATGCCCTCTTCTGTCCTTAGCAGGCACTGCACAACATGGGTGCACTTATATACATGCACTCATACACATAACATAAAATAAAAATAAATAAATAAATATATATATTTTTTAAAAAAGGACAGTAGCGGGCATGGTAGCACATGATCTCTGTGAATTCAAGAGCAGCCTGGTCTATATAGCGAGTTCCAGGTCAGCTGGGGCTACAGAGAGACCCTGTCTCAAAAAGACAGAAAGGAAAAAAAAAAGACTGTATTAGAGCTGGAGAGATGGCTCAGCAGTTAAGAGCACTGGCTATTCTCACAGGGGAACTGGGTTTGATTCCCAGCACCCACATGGTGGCTAATAAGTGTCATAACTCCAGTTCCAGGGGACCCAATGCCCTCTTCTGATCTCTGCAGGCATTGTATGCACATGGTACACTTACATACATGCAGGCAAAATATTCATACACATAAAAAAGAGTGCAAAGTGTAGAGGACTGGAATTCAGTTCCCCCCACTCACACTGGAGAGCTCATAACTGCCTGTAACCCTAGCTCCATGGGCACTAATGCCCTCTTCTGGCCACTGCAGAGAATTGCACTCACCTGCACATTACTGTTACATAGATACACATAATAAGAAAGAAAGAAAGAAAGAAAAAGAGGGAGGGAGAGAGGGAGGGAGTGAGGAAGGAAGGAAGGAAGGGAGGGAGGGAGGGAGGGAGGAAAGAAGGAAGGGAGGAAGGAAAGGAGAGGTCTCTCATTGGCCTGGAGCTTACCAAATAGGCTAGGCTGGCTGGCCAACACACTCTGGGAATCTCTACCTCTTGTTGCATTCTGACATGCAAGTCTGGGGTGGGACTTAAAAATCCTGTCTTTTGTTTTCTTTTGTTTTCTGAGACAGAGAGAGTCTCATGCTGTCATGGATAGCCTTCATGTTACTATGGAGCAGAGGATGACTCTGAATTTCTAATCCTTCTGCCTCCAACTCCCAAGTTCTGGGATTACAAATGTCAGCCACCATACCCCATTTTATGTAGTGCTGGGGATGGAACTCAAGGCTTCTCTGTATGCTAGGCAAGTATTCAACCAATTGAGCCACATCCCTAGCCCAAGACAGGCTCTCTTTCTGAGCAGAAAGCTTGCCTGAGTGGAAGTGAAGGTCCAATCACAGACAAGACTGGCTGGGGCTGGGGCCACTACCCAATGGCTATCAGAGAAGGCTGAACCCTCTCTGTGTTCTTGGGAGCCTGGACTTCAGGAAGGAGGCTCTAAAATAGGGGTAGTGACATCTCCCTGTCTGAAATGAAATAACTGGCTTCAGAAAGATGCAGGAGCTTCAGATCCTTCTGCGAGAAGAACACACAGGCTGCTATGAACAGCTCTGCTTTGATATTCTTGTGTTAAGCAGAGATGGAGAGATAGGGCTGTGCTAACTGGGCATGGTGATGCATACCTATAATCCCAACACTTAGGTGGCTGAGGCAGGAGGTCTGCTGTGAATCTGAGGCCAGCCTGGAGTACAGAGTGAAATCTTGTCTCTAAAATACAAAAAGAGAAAAGCAGGGCTATACTGGCCACATCACACAGAATCAGTCTAGGAATCAGGTGAACAATTCCCCTGACAGCCTGGGGCAGTTAATAGGGAAGAGCCTTACCAGTTTGGAAGAGGTTCAGTTCACACTCCAGGTAGTCAAACATCTCTACTGTGAGCTGAAAACTATATAGAAGAGGAAACAGCTTAAAATCCACAGGCCTGATGCCCCTGTCCCCCAAGTCCTGCAGATGGAACCCAGAGCCTTATACATGCTGGCTAAATACTCTACTGCTAAGCCATACCCCTAGCCCCTCACTGGGGGATTCTAGGCAGGTGCTCTACCACTGAGCCACACCCCCAGCCCCTCACTGGGGATTCTAGACAGGTGCTCTACCACTGAGCCACACCCCCAGCCCCCTTACTGGAAGATTCTAGGCAGGAGCCCTACCACAGAGCTATACCCCAAGCCCCTCACTGGGGGATTCTAGGCAGGAAGCCCTACCACAGAGCTACACACCCAGTCCCTCACTGGAAGATTCTAGGCAGGAGCTCTACCATTGAGACACACCCCCAGCCAACAAAGCTAGGTTTTTACCTGCCCTTCCCCCTGCCCTGTCCTCTTACTTCCCCACTCCTAGGGCCCCTATGTGAGCACAGATGCATACTTGCCAGTACATGAACACACCCTGGCTTTGTCCCAAGTATGTATTATGAAAGCCATTTAAAGACCAAGCTGGTCGAAGGGTCCACAGTGATGGGGACAGAGAAGACAGGGACTGAGGCAAAGAAGCCATCAGGGTATGGTCAGGCAAGAGTTCCAATGGATGTGCGCTAGCAGTAAGTGGCCCCAAAGCCAAGTTACCCAGGGGCTTAATTCCCCACCCCAGCCTCTGTCCCTTATCATAAGGCCTTTTATGACCCTAGCCAGGAGCAACAAAAATCACAAACGCTTCCTTCCCTACTGGATTTGGAGCTGGAGGATGGCCACTTACAAATTGTTAACATCACTTTCTCCAGCCTCATCCAGCTGTCGATCACTCATCTGAAGATTGCCTGGGAACCTGGGATTCTGAAAGGGAATTTGGAGGAAGAAAGTTAGAATGAGGCAGAAGAAGGAGGAGGATACAGCTTGGTGGGTGGAGTGCTTGTCTGTGGATGCAGCTCAGTGAATGGAATGCTTGTTTGGGGGAAATAACTCAATGGCAGAGTGTTTTCCTAGCATGTACAAGAAGCAAGTTTCAATCTCTAGTACCACCAAAATAAAATTATCTCTCTCCATCCATCCATCCATCCATCCATCCATCCATCATCTATCATCTATCTATCTCCCAAAGAAAGCAGTGCTGACAAGCTGTCTCCTCTGAGCATGTGCGGCAGGCCCTAGTTCAATGACACTCTTCTCAGGGAGGTGGGTCAGTTCATAAGGCTCACAGGAAAGAAAGCCTGTGACTCATCCTCAGGGCTGAAGGTTGCTCTCCCACATCCTCAGGCAGCAGACACTTAGTTATCAGTGGTCCCTTCCTGACTTCCACCCAGACTTCCTGCTGTCCTTTGCCATTCACCAGAGTTCCTACTTCATGCTCTCAGAAGTCCAGGAAACACAGATGCATGTTCTTGACTTTTTTTGTTTGCTTTTTGTTTTGAGACAGAGCATCACGTAGTCCAGGCTAGCCTTAAACTCACTATATAGCTGAGGATGACCCTGAATTTCTGATTCTCCTGCCTCCATCTCTCAAGTGTGGTATGCACCACTGTGCCTGGTTTGTGTGGTGCTACGGATGGAACCCAGTGCTTCCTGTGTGCTAGGCAAGCACCAGTGGAGACACGTTCCCAGCCTCCTCTGCTGGGTTCAAGTGATCCTCCTGCCTAGCCGCTAGAGTAGCTAAAGCACTGTAAGACAGAAGAGATCACAGAAAGATGGGTAGATTGGTGGCTACTGAATGAAGGGACTTTTAACTTCCACAGTCAACGCTTTGACCTGGAAGAAGGTTGTCAACTTGATGGGGGGCAAGGAGAGTTCCTCTTTCTGATTGGCCCGTGGGAATGCCTGTGAGGAATTTTCTCGATTGTTGAGTGGTACAGTAGGGCCCAGCTCATTGTGGACAGTGCCACCCCTGGGCAGGTGGTCTTAGGTTGTATAAGAAAGCAGGTTGAGGGCTGGAGAGATGGCTCAGCAGTTAAGAGCTGGTCTTGCAGAAGACTCAGGTTCAGTTCCCAGCACCCACATGACAGCTAACAACCATCTGTAACTCCAGTTTCAGGGGATCCAATGCCTTCTTCTGGCCTTCATGGGCCAGGTAAAACACTCATATACAAAGAATAAAAATAGATATGAATAAACAAATAAATCTATCTTTTAAAATGTAGGCTGAGCACATGCCAGAGGGAGCTGGCAAGATGGATCAGCTGGTAAAGGCGCTTTACCACCAAGACTGAAGACCTGAATTCAGTCTCTAGTACACACATAAGTGGAAGGAGAAATAGACTCCTGCAAGTTGTTCTCTGACCTCCGCATATGTGCCCTAACATTCCTTCCCCCTGACATAAGATGGCTCAGGAGGTACAGGTGCTATTGACCAAGTCAGATGGCCTGAGTTGGACTCCCAGGGCCAACACAGTAGGAGAGAACTGACTCCTGCAGGTTGTGCTCTGACAAAACCCTCCAACACACACACACATACAACCCCTATTCCTACCCACACAACCCCCACCCCAACAAGAAATGCAATACTGGTGCTGGCAGGATGACTCAAGCAGTTAAGGGCACTTATTGCTCTTCCAAAGGACCTAGGTTCAGTTTGTAGCATCCACATGGCAGATAACAACCATCTAATAACTCCAGTTCCAGGGTATCTGATGCCCTCCTCTGGCCTCCTCAGAGATTGCATGCACAGGTGCACTTATATACATTCAGGCAAAACACTCAAACATAAAAAAAGAAATAAACCGGGCGTGGTGGCACATGCATTTAATCCCAGCACTCAGGAGGCAGAGGCAGGTGGATCTCTGTGAGTTCAAGGCCAGCCTGGTCTACATAGCAAGTTCCAGGACAGCTGGGGCTACGGGGAGACCCTGTCTCAAAAAATAAAATGCAATAAAAGCAACAATAAATAAATCAATGCTTTGGCACCATTTCCACAAGGCACCACCACCTAATGGATGGTGTTCTACTATTTGGGAAATGAGAAACAGAAGAGCCTAGGGGGAGTAGGTCAGAAGCCTGAGTACAGGCCAGGCATGGTGGTGCACATCTGTAATCCCAGCACTTATGAGGCAGAGGCAGGCGAATTTCTGTGAGTTCAAGGCCAGACTGGTCTACAGAGTGAATTCCAGATTAGTCTGTTTTTCATAGTTTGACCCTGTCTCAAAAACGAAACAAACAACAAAGCCTGGTCACACCCTGAGCTTCTGACCACTGTTGCTCTATCAACTGATTGTCCCTCACAGAGTGGGGCCGTGGTGCCTCCACTCCCTGAAAGCCCAGGCTGTTGCCTAAAGACATGGTGGTAAAACTAGGGCTGGAGGGAGAGCTGGAGAAGGGAGGAGTTGGATGAAGGAGCAGGAGCCTGGATGGTGGCTGACTGGTACTGACACTCACTTTGGTGTGGTAGTCCATCTTCGTTCTCAGCAGTTTGAGGTAGATGCTGCACAGCTGTCCATACCCCTCACTCAGGTGGCCCTTTAGAGAAGAGTAAAGGAAGAAACATCAGCATTCAAGCAGGGCCTGCAAGATGGCTCAGCAGATAAAGGCACTTGCTGTCAAGCCTGATGATGTGAGTTCGATTCTCAGGATCCACATAGTGGAAGGCAAGAACCGATTCCCATAAGTACCTTCTGACTTCCATTCATGTTTGGTGGCATGCGTGCGCCACCATGAATAAATATAATAAAAAAATAATTTATAAAGAGACCTTGCCTACCCCAGCACTCTTGTATAGAGGGAATTCTTCCAAGACTTTTGAGACTATCTAATTTGGGGGGCTGGAGAGATGGCTCAGCAGTTTAGAGCACTGGCTGTTCTTTCAGAGGCTCCAGGTTTGGTTCCCAGAACCCACATTGTGGCTTACAACAGTCCATAACTAAAGTTCCAGGGGATCTGATGCCCTCTCGGACGCCACACATGACCTCCATGGGCACTGCACATGTGGTGTACTTACATATATGCAGGTAAAATACTTATACACATTTTAAAAAAAAGAACATCTAATTTCTTCAAACCAGTCCTGTGATTGGAACAAAGTAAAATTTACTCCTGGGAATGTGACTCTTCAAGGGAGCTTTCCAGAATTCACAGACCTCCGGCTGAGAGCTTTCATTGAGAGTGGTCTCCCTGGAGGAACCTGCCTTTGTTACAGACTTCAGAGAATTGTGTTGAGAAATACTGAGTAGCTGATGGGAAGGAAAAAAAAAAAAAAAAAAAAAAGCACAGCACAAAAGAAAAATGGGAAGAATAACCAAAATTCATCAGAAATGCCAGATGGCTGAAACAGATCTCTCAGGACAAATGATGGAATTATAAAATGTGATTTATGACGTGATTATAATGAATTGCTAAAATATTTGTAAGACATAAGATATTGTAAAGGGGGCTGGGGAGATGGCTCAGCAGTTAAAAGCATTTGCTGCTCTTGCAGAAGATCTGAGTTTGGTTCCCAGGACCTACATAGCAGCTCACTACCACCTGTAACTCCAGGGAATGAGACACCCTCTTCTGGCTTCCATGGACACTGCACCCCTCCACACACAAATAAAATATTTTATATACAGATTACAATTACTGGGGGTTTTTTTGGGGGGGGTGTTGTTGGTTGTTTTTTTGTGGTTTTTTTGAGACAGGGTCTCCCTGTAGCCTGAGCTGTTCTGGAACTTACTATGTAGACCAGGCTGGCCTTGAACTCACAGAGATCTGCCTGCCTCTGCCTCCCGAGTGCTGGGATTAAAGGCGTGCGCCACCAGGCCCCGGCTTAATATCTTTAGGGGGCTGGACGGCTCAGAGGTTAAGAGCACTTGCTGCTCTTATAGAGGACCTAGGTTCCATTCCCAGCACCTACATGGCAGCTGACTACTGCCTGTAACTCTAGTTCCAGGAGATCCAATGTTCTCTTTTGGCCTCCATGGGCACTGCATGCACATGGTGCACTTACATACATGCAGGCAAAATGCTCACTACATAAAATAAAAACAAATTTTAAAAATTAAATCTTAAAAAAAAAGATATTGTACAGCTGGGTGACACACATTTTTATTCCCACCACATAAGTACAGGTAGGTGGATCTCTGTGAGATTGAGGCCAGCCTGGTCTACATAGCAAGTTCCAAATCACCTGGGGCTATAGGGAGACTGTCTCAAAACAAACACACACACACACACACACAAACAAACAAACAAACACACAAACAAACAAACAAACAAAAAAGATGTTGTGAAGGAAGCCAGTCATGGTGGTATACATTTGTAATCTTAGCACTAGGTAGGTTGAGGCAGGAGGATCTTGAGTTTGAGTCTAGCCTGGGCTACAAAGTAAGACCCAATCAATCTAGAAGAATGCAAATAATGAGAAAAATAGAATAAGAAGAGTTGGGGAGATGCTCAGTTGATGGGGAGATGGCTCAGCTGATGAGGAGAGGTGGTAAAATGATTGTTATGCAAGCTAGAGGGTTGTAATCCCAAATCTGGAGGGCAGAGATAGGAGGCTCCCTGGGGCTTACTGGCTAGCCAACCTAGCCTAACTAGTGGGTCCTAGGTTCCAGTGAAACCCTGTCTCAAAAAACAAGGTGGACAATTTCTGAGGAACGACACCTAAGCCTGACTACTGGCTTCCACACACAGGTACATATGCATCACCTCCCACTCAGTACACACATACACACACACACACACCACACAGAGTGCATGGCTATAACCCCAACACTCAGGAGACTGAGGCAGGAGGAACACCAGTTCCAGGCTAGCTTGGGTTATACAGAGAGACCCTGTAACAATCAAACAAATGAACAAAGAATTAAAAGTGCCAATTCTCAATGTACTGTTATCACGAAGGGGAAAAAACAGTGTTGAGTTCCTGTGACGGATCCAAACACTGGGACATCTTTGAGACATGGGGTTCCATTGGCATTTGAGGCTCTTGGGCCCTGGAACTTTTCAGTAGCTTTCAGAAATTCAGGCAAGACAGTGGACATAGTGGTACTATTTGGAGATACTATTTAGCTCCCCTCCGAAGCTCAGATGAAAATATAAACAATCGAGAAATGGGCTGGTGATGCAGCTCAGTACTAGAGTGCCTACCTAGCATGCATGGAGTCCTGAGTTCCATCACCTAAACCAGGTGTGGCAATGAATGCCTGTAACCTCAGGAGTTGAAGGTAGAGGCAGGAGGATCAAGAGTTCCCTGTCATCTTTGGGTACATAGTGAGTTTGAAGACATCCTGGGCTATATACTATGAGACCCTGACAACCAAACCAAACCAAACCAAACCAAACCAAACCAAACTAAACCAAACCAAACCAAACCAAACTACAAGAGATACATCCCATCCTGTTCCACCCCATCCTCCATGTCTGATCATGTCTGGGGATGAGGATGCATCCCAGATGCATCTCCACACTCACCCACATCCTGCTCATGTCACTTAATTCATTTTTGTATCTTAGAGAGTCTTTTAGCACCTGGAGAGGGAAGAAAGGAATCCATTAGTGAAGAAAGGGGTGATCAGAGAAGAGTGAAGCTGGGCCTGGAATGGGGAGAGACCCACGAGGAGAGGCACACCTACCACCCATAGGAAACCAAAGAGAAAGAGTGCAACAGCCAGCCACCTTTTTAAATTGTGTGTGTGTGTGTGTGTGTGTGTGTGTGTGCGTGTGTGTGTGTGATGGTACACACATGGAGGTCAGAGAGACAACTTTTAAGTTAGTTCTCCCTTTCACCTTGGGTACCACAGATAAAGCTGAGGACATCAAGGCTAGGGTGACAAGCACTTTTACCCACTGAGCTGTGTCACTGGCTCAGTTACTTTTGATAGGGGCACCTTCATATTCTATGTTATAAAGACACACTTTGGGGCTGGAGAGATGACTCAGAGATTCTGAGTTTGTTGCTCTGAGGGGACCTGAGTTTGGTTCCCAGCACCCACATTGGGAAGCTCACAGCTCCAGGGGCACTTTCTGGCCTCCACAGGCTTCTGCACACATGTAACACACACACACACACACACACACACACACACACACAGATAGCAAAATGAAAAACATTTAAAAGGCACACTTGCACTCCACATTGCAGAAAGGAATCTGTACACATACACTGTTAGTAGCTTAGCGCATACACACTGTTAATAGTTTGCTCCTGTGGAGGAGACCCAGGCCAATACCAGGAGACACTAACTTGACTCGGTATTTTAACAAACTCCTGAGCCCAGGCATCAACACCTGATCCCAACAAACACCTGAGCCAAGAATGAGGGAAGAGTGCAGGGGTGATAACCAGAGAGACACACACAAGTCTAAGAAACATGGCTGACCACCTAACCAGAGGGGCAAGACTGAGCTCTAGAATGATTGACAGCCTTTGCCCTGTCCCCTTCTCCCTATATAATCTTCCAGCTAGAGATGAGAGAGAAGGCAGATCTTTAGGATATTAATCCACTATCTTCTCAGATTGCTGGCTCTTTGAATAAAGACCAATTGTAAAGATTAAATTCCTGGGGCTAGAGAGACAGCTCAGTGGTAAGAGCACTTGATGCTGTTGCAGAAGACCCGAGCTCCATTCCCAGCACCCACACTGGGCGGCTCACAACCATCTGTAACTCTAGCTCCAGGGGATCCAACACCCTCTTCTGGACCCCATGAGCATTACACACAGGTGGCACACACTCACACATACACATAAAAATAAATCAAAGATTCAATTCCCACTTCTGCTCACTGGCATGTGTAAGTAGCAGGCAGCAGGACCCGAGCTCCAGTTTCACTTCCCCAGATTTGGGTCCTGCCCTGAAGCCCCAGGGACTTACATTTGGATGTCCGTCTCGGAGGAGTTTGTGGAAGACATGACAAAATTTCCAGCAAAGCATGGCATTGCTAGAGAGAGGCAGCCGGTTGACCACAGACCAAAAGGTCTGCGCCCCTTTCTCATGGTGGGTGCCCAGGATGCATGGTGAGAAGAGTCAGGGAAAAGAAAGGACTGGAGGGAGGTGCTGGCTGAGTGGGGACACTGCTCATTACTAAGACCCCAAAGATCTAGACATTTGCCCTGGTAACATGGAGAGTGATAATAATAAAATACCTTGTTCTATAAGATCTTTTTATGACATGGTTTCCCCCAAAAGGAATAGTTATTTTTTATTTTATTATTATTTTTTTGAGACAGGGTCTCTCTGTAGCCCCAACTGGCCTGGACCTTGCTATGTAGACCAGGCTGGCCTTAAACTCATAGAGATTGCCAAGTACTGGGATTAAAGGCATGCACCACTATGTCCAGCAGAATTATTTTTAAATTATATTTAAAAATTACATTCACACACACACGCACACACACACACACATATATGTATATATATAAATTGTGTGTGGGTTGCATGTGTTCCAGAGTGCATGTGTGGCGGTCAGAAGACAACTTGCTGGAGTAGGTTTCCTCCTTCCAGCATGTGAATCCTGGGAACTGAACTCAGGTTGACAGGCTTGGTGCCAAGCGCTTTTACCTTCTGAGCCTCTTGCCAGCTCTTTCTTTTCTTTCTTCCTTCCTTCCTTTCTCTGTCCCTTGCTCTCCCTTCTTCTCCCTCTCCCCCAATGCTCTCGTCTTTGTTTTCCTGTTCTTTTGAGACAGTCTACATTCATGCCGCCCTGCCTGGTCTGGAACTTATGTTAATAAAGGATGTCCTTGAACTCCTGATCCTCCTGCCTCCACCTCCAGAGTGCTAGGATTACAGGCATGCACCACCACACCTGATATATGTGGTGCTGGGGATGGATGGAAGGAACCCAGGGCTCTGTGCATGCTAAGGAAGCACTTGGCCAACTGGCCACATCATCAGGCATTTAAAAAATAATTGGCATTAACGAGATAGTGTCTCACTCTGTAGCCCAGACTGGTTTCTGACTCATGATAATCCTCCTGCCTCAGCCTTCCAATGGCTGAGATTATAGGTTTGTGCCACGTTGGCTCCCAGAAATGGAAGTGACTTGAGAGAGGAAGTCTCTTTTTAATTTGTACAAGTGGCCCTGAGCCAGAGTCGTCTTGGCTTCTCTGGGTATGCCAAATGGATGGTAAATGCCCAGAGCTAACATTTTAACAATACATGGTTTCCTTTTTACTTATTTTTATGTGTGTCTAGTACTCTATGTGGGTGAAATGCCTGTGGAAGCCAGAAGATGGCATTGGAGCCCCTGGAACTAGAGTTATGGATGGTTGTTAGCCACTATGTGGATGCTGGGAACTGAACCCAGGTCCTCTGCAAGAGCAGCCAGAGCTCTTAAGTACTGAGCCAACATTCCAGCCCTGAGGTTTTCTTTTTAAAATTTGTGTGTGTGTGTGTGTGTGTGTGTGTGTGTGTGTGCGTGTGTGTTTAGGTATCAGTGTTCTCAGAAGTAGCTTCTCTCCTTTCACCATGGGTCTAAGAATCAAACCCAAGAAGTCAGGCCTGCGAGGCCAGGCAAGCACCTTTATCTGCTGAGCCATCTCACTAGCACTTTTTTGTCCTTTCTTTCTTTTTTTAAAATATCTTATTTATTATTTTTATTTTATGTATATGCAAGTATTGTCTGCACGTAGGTAAGTGAACCCGTGTTGTGCAATGCCCGCGGAGGACAGAAGAGGCTGTCAGATTTCCTGGAACTGGAGTTGAGGACAGCTGTTAGCTGCCATGTGGGTGCTGGGATTCAAACCTGGATCTTCTGTAACAACAGTCAGTGTTCTTAACCTCTGAACCATCTCTCCAGCCCTGACCCTACTTTTTACACATCATTAAAAGTAAGGGTAGGAGCTGGGCCTGGTGGCACACAGCTATAATCCCAGTGGGAGCTTGAAGCAAAAGAATCCCAAGTTCAAGGGTACCTGGAAGACACAGTGAGACCTTGTCTCAAAACAACAGAAAGCCCCAATCAATCAATCAATCAATCAATCAATCAATCAATCATAAATAAAACGTAAAAATGTATCTCAGTTGGTACAGCATTTGCCTACTATGCAAGAAGCCCTGGGCTCCATCTCCAGAACTGCATAAAACCTGGATGTGGTGTATATGCCTTTAATCCCAGCACTCAGGGAGTGGAGACAGGAGGATCATAACTTTAAGGTAATCTTCAGCTACATAATGAGTTTGAGGCCAGCCTGGGCTATATGACACTGTCTCAAAATTTAAAAAATAAATAAGTAAATATAAAAAAGAATTAAATGAGTCTTAAAAAGTCCTCGGCTTAGGCTGGGTGTGGTTGCTCTTGCTTTTAATTCCAGCCCTTGGGAGGCAGAGGCAGGTGGATCCCTGTGAGTTCGAGGTCAGCTTGGTCTACATAGCCAGTCCCAGGCTAGCCAGTGCCACATAGTGAGACCTTGTCTCCACAAACAAAAACAACAGGGGCTGGACAGATGGCTCGGCGGTTAAGAACACTGGTTGTTCTTACAGAAGACCCAGGTTCTAATCCCAGCACCCACATGGCAACTAACAACTGTCTATAACTCCAGTCCCAGGAGATCTGACAGCCTCTTCTGACCTCCGAGGGCATTGCACAACATGGGTGTACTTACCTACATGCAGGCAATACATGCATACACATGAAATTAAAAAAAAAAACACCCCAACAACAAAAACCACAACCAAACAGTCCTGGGTTTGATGGCTTCCTGTGTCCCTTCAACCATGACAGGCTGGTGTCTCTGAAACTAGTGCTGTCTGGGTCTGCCGCTGGTGTTGGAAGTGGTTTTCATCTGCACATGCCTCTCCCTGATAACAGTTACTCTTCCTGTTGGGGAGTTAGGAGCCTCCCTCCTGACCTCCATTGACCCCATTATTTGACCCCCTTCTAGGGTCTGCCTTCCAAGGATTCCATCCAAAAGGATATTTCTGGCGTGTTTTTCCTTCACGGCAACTTCCTGGGTATTAATGGCTTTATTGACGCTGACAGTCTGCAAAAACAAGAGGTGGGAGAGGAAGAGGGGTGACATAAATAAGCCTTAGAGAGTGGTTGAGACCCTCCCGACATCCTGCCCCTTCTTCCTCTTCCTCCTTCCCCTCCCCTCCTCCTCCTCCAATGATCCTTGGGTTCACTCACTGCCCTGGGACCATCCAGGGCCTTCTGGATCCCCTGTGGGTGCGCAGTTGGGGGGACGGGGTGGGCAGCACTCCCAGGCCAGCTGTCCCAGGCTGTCCCAAGGGAGCGGGCTTTGCTGCCTGGCATTGGCTGTGCCCAGCTGCTGCACCCGCCTGCCACTCACTGACTTTGGCATAACAGCGTGGTAATTAAGGAGCCACACAAAGGAAGGTTTCTTAGTCCCCAGGGAAACATTATTCCTCAGGGTACAAGAGGAAGAGATGCTGATGAGACCAGCCAGCTATGCCTCTGCCAATAGAGGTCAGTAAGTTGGCTCAGAGGATAAAAGGCACTTGCCTTGCAAGCCTGGTGACCTGAGTTCGATTCCCAGGATCCATGTGAAAGGAAGGAGAGAGCCAATTTCAGTACACATACCACTTCCACAATTGTAATAAATTAGAAGAATAAATGAACCTTTTAGTGGGCCTTCCCTGGCCCACCACTCTTGGCCATTTTCCAACTTAAAAGCAAATTCCCTTTCCTTTCTTAAGTACATGGAAAGATATGAAATGTTATTCCTTTCCAGTTTTTTATAATCATAACACTCCTGCTAACTTTAACAAAGTACATACACACATGAATAAATATGCACAAGCCCTAAACTGTATCATATCATGTAGGCTATTTGGTTGTTGTTTAGATCAAAATTTTGTTTTGCCAGATATAGTGGTGCATGCATTTAGTCCCAGAACTTGGGAGGCATAGGCAGGAAGATCTTTGTGAGATTGAGGCTAGCTTGGTCTACAGAGTGAGTTCTAGGCCAACTGGGGCTACAGGGAAACCCTATCTCAAACAAACAAGCAAACAAAGAAACAAACAAAACCAAAATACAAAATTAAAAAAAACTTAAACATACATAACCTAGGCTGGCCTTGAATTCACTATGTAGTTGAAGATGATCTTGACCTTTTGATCCTCCTGCCTCCACCTCCTGGATACTGGGAGTATACATGTTCACCATCAGAGCTGTTTATATAGAACTGGGGATGGAATCCAGGGCTTCATGCATGCCAGGCAAGCACACTACCAACTGAGCTACAATCTCCAGGCCCTTAAATTTTCATTTTCAAAACCAAGTGATGAAGCAGGGCACACCTGTAATCCTACACTGGAGGCAGTAGGAGCAGGAAGAAGTTCAAGGTCATCCTCAGTTACAGAGGAGGTTGGAGGCCAGCCAGGGCTCCATGGGACCTTGTCTCAAAAACAAAACAAACAACATAGTGGCTGGAGAGATGGCTCAGTGGTTAAGAGCACCAGTTGCAGTTCTCAGCACACACATGGAAGCTAACAACCATCTGTAATTGCAGTTCCAGGGGATTCGATGCCCTCTTATAACCTCCGTGAGCATGGTACACAAGTGGTGCATTTACATATATGTAGGCAAATACTCATACACATAAAAATAAATTTTCACTGGGTGTGGTGGCACACGCCTTTAATCCCAGCACTCGGGAGGCAGAGGCAGGCAGACCTCTGTGAGTTCAAGGCCAGCCTGGTCTACATAGTGAGTTCATCCAAGGGCTGGAAAGATGGATCAGAGGGTTAAGGATGCTTGCCACTAAGCCTGAGGACCTAAGTTTAATCCCTGGAACCCTCATGGTGGAAGGCCAGAACTTATTCCTCAAATTTGCCCTCTGATTTTCCTATGTGTACACACACACACACACACACACACACACACACACACAAAATGTAAAATACAAAAAATTAAAAATTTACAAGTCACTTGTTAAACCAACAGCCACAAGGCACTTGTGGGCCCCACTGATCCTTGCTGCTGCTCCAGGTCCCATGCCATGGGGCAGCGCCAACTGGAAAGCTCACAGAGCTCTTGTTTGGTGTTACCAGTGGGTCTAATGTCCTTCCAGCTATGGCCCAGAGGGGCTTCTGCAACTCGGTAGAGTGCTGGAATTAAAGTCAGGACTCAGGGACACAAGGCAGGTCTAAGCTTTAGTATTCTGGAGCCTGTTGTTTTTGTTTTGTAAAGACAAGGTCTCATCTATCCCGGGATGGTCTCAAAATCACTATGTAGCTAATGATGACCTTGAACTTCTGCTCTTCCTGCCTCTGCCTCCTGATTGTTGGGATCACAGGGATGCCATACCCTATAACAGGGATAAACCCATGGTCTCGTGTGTACTAGGCAAGCACTCTGTCACCTGAGCTGCATCCCTAGCCCGCGTTTTGGACTTTTGGGCCCTGTTTATTTCTGTTTGTCTTTTTTTAAAAAATATTTTATTATTTTTATTTTATGTGTATGCATGTATTGCCTGCATGTAGGCAAGTGCATCTATGTCATGCAATGCCCGAGAAGGACAGAAGAGGCTGTTGGATTCCCTGGAACTGGAGTTATGGACAGTTGTTAGCTGCCATGTGGGTGCTGAGATTCGAACCCGGGTCTTCTGCAAGAACAGCCAGTGTTCTTAATTGCTGAGCCATCTCGCCATCCTCTGTTTTTTAGTTTTTTGAGGCAGGGGCTCACTGTATAGCCATGACTAAGCCTAGAACTCACTATGTTGACCAGGCTGGCCTTGAACTCAGAGAAATCTGCCTGCCTCCATCTCCTGAGTGCTGAGATTAAAGTCATGAACCACCACACCCAGCTTGGCCCTGGTTTTGAGACAGAATCTCACTATGTGGCCCAGAATGACCTTGAACTCACAATATTCCAGCCTTAGATTGCTCAGCATTAGAGTACCAATGTGGGTGACTTATACTGGATTCGCTAAAGCAAGCTGTGGCCAGGTCTGGAGGTGCTGGCCTGTTATTCCGGCCACTCAGGGAGGTTAAAGCAGAACAATCAGATTGCTTGGGCAACAGAGTTAGTTCAAGACCATGCTGGCCAATTTACTAAAGAAAAAAAACAAAACAAAAAACAATGAAAGAATGAAAGAAGCAAGGTCAGGGTCACACCAAACCCTCTTGAAGTTTCTGGGGCAGACAGTCCATGAGGACCAGTTTCCTACTGTTTCCATAACACTTTGTACCCAGGACAACACCTTCTTGTCCCAGCCTACCTCACATGTCTATATCTGTCTATACTGCTAAATCTACATTTGGGGGCTGGCGAGATGGCTCAGCAGGTCAAGGCACTTGCTGCCAATCCCAATGATTTGAGTTTGATTTGTGGAATTCATATGGTAGAAGAAGAGAACCAATTCCTCAACAAGCATGCCCCAGTGTGCACATGTTTTCCCTCCCAAAAGATAGATAAAACCCTCAAAGATTACATTTTACCATATTTTTTTGGAATTGCTAAGCTATGAGCTATGGGTCAACAACTCTTCTCTCTTTTCTCCTTCCGCCCCTGTCTCTGTCTCTCCTCTGTCTGTCTATCCTTTCCTTCCCTGTCCCTCTGTTTTTTCAGAGACAGGGTCCTCTCATTATTAAACCCAGATTGCTCTGGAAGTCACTATGTAGTCCAGCCTAGCCTGGAACTCTTAGTCCTCCTGCCTCAGCCTCCTGAGTGCTGGGATCATGGGATCACAAGCATGCACCATCATCCCAGCTAACCATAAAGTGTACCTATTGCCTCTCTCTCAGCAAGATTAAAATCCAGGGGGCTGAGGGAGATGGCTTAGTCGGTAAAATGCCTGCCTGTCATGTAAGCATGATTCCTGAGCACCCAGGTCTGTTGCCTATTTTGTAACCGTAGCTTTAGGGAATGAGGGCAGAAATGAGCAATTCCTAGAGTTCAATGGCCAGAGATGAAATCCAGGTTCAGTGGAAGGCCCTGTCTCAGGTCTGGAGAGATAGCTCAGCAATTAAGAGTACTGGCTGTTCATGCGGAGGACCTGGGTTTGCTTCCCAGCTCCTACATGGTGGCTAACAACCATCTTTAACTCCAGTTCCAGGGGATTTAATGCTCTCTTCTGGTCTGCACAGGCACTGCATGCACATGGTGTACTTACATACATGTAAGCAAAACAGTTGTACACATTGAAAAAAAAATACTGTCTGGAAAAAATAAGGCTGAGAGAAAGAAAGGCATTTAATGTTGACCTCGGCTTCCAAAGGCACACACACACATGCACAGGTACCTGCATGCATAGTCCTGTACATACACATACATACAACACACACACAGACACATACACACACGCGCACACGTGCGTGCGCACAAATTCAGAGAGTTGAGACCCCACTTTCCCTATCCATATGGGCCCATGCCTTCTAAGACACAACAGGACATTCTTCCTAAGTCCCCAGGCCCCAATGCTCCCTGCTCCCCGACAACACTCAGTAGATTCTCCTCCCTGTCCCTGTGGCCCAGACTCTCTGAAGAGTCTGAATGGGTCTAGTTCTTTTGCAGACTGATGCCAGCAGGACAGAGGGAGGGGGTGCTCCAAGGGCAGAGGGTGGAAGTTGGGGGCTCTGAGTCTCACCTCTGGAGGGGGGTCTAGGTTAGAGAACATCCTCCGAGAACAAGCTGTTCTCTTTCTTTCGCTGGAGTCACACGGGACCAGCAGCGGCTCTCCTGAAAGAACAGCATTGTACACTTCCTGGCCCAGCTGGCCCTTGTGTCCCCAGCCAGTCCCGGAGAGCCAATTATCAACAGGCACCACAGGAAGGGAAGCTTTCTCCCAATCTCTCTTCCTCCCTCCCTGGTCCTTCCCATTTCCAGGCTTCCTCAGGGCAGATCAGTCTGGATGTGGCCAATGGGAAACTTTTGGGCTTTGCTACTGGAAGAGGGGAGCAGGACTTGGGCTGCAGGGCTCTCAGGGCACTGTCCTGTCACGCACACAGCTCTGGGCTGCAGCCCAGCCCTTGAGATGCCAAGGCCATGCTAGTTCGCCAAGGTTCCATGGCAGGGGTTGGCAGAGAGGATGTGCCCTGTGTGGGGGTGGCAGTCCTGAGGCAAGGGGCCAGAGGAGGACCAATGGCCAAAGGCAAAAAGAAAACTCAAGAAAAGGGCAGGGAAGCAAGGAGGCAAAGAAAACAAGATAGAAAGAAGAAATGCAAAGAACAGAAGCTGGGGTGTGACTCAACTGTAGAGCACCTGCCTAGAATCCCCCAGTGAGGGGCTGGGGTATAGCTCATTGGTAGAGCAACTACTTAGAATCCCAGAGTGAGGAACTGGGGGATGTGGCTCAGTGGTAGAGCACCTGCCTAGAATCCTCTAGTGAGGGGCTGCAAGGTGTGTTTCAGTGGTAGAGCACCTGCCTAGAATCTCTCAGTGAGGGGCTGCAAGGTGTGGTTCAGTGGTAGAGCACTGGCCTAGAATCCCCCAGTGAGGGGCTGGGGTGTGGTTCAGTGGTAGAGCACCTGCCTAGAATCCCCCAGTGAGGAGTTGGGGATGTGGTTCAGTGGTAGAGTGTCTACCTAGCACACTAGAGGCCCTGGGATCAATTCTCCTATCACATACATACAAAGGAACCCATCCATTCTTCTTTAAAAAATGTTTTTTCATTTACCTTTCCCCTTCTCTTTCCATGCTTCTTTTTAACAGAAAACAATAAACCCAGAGCAAGGCAACACAGGGGTCAAGTTGGAGATAAACAAATGCTATGTGGTTGCACTAGATAAGCAGGATGCTTATATACAACTCCATGTGCCACTTTGATTTTGGGGTGGGCCTTCCCACCTAATCTAGAAACGCCATTACAGACAGTCCCAGAAACTTACCCCCTAGGTGATGCTAGATCCCTGTTGACAGTTAATATTAACCACCACATCATCTGTCTGGAGAACTGGAAGAGGTTCTGATAATATCTCCATTGGCATCTTTTACCATCATCGCCATCCAAGAGTCTGCTGCTACCCCCCCAATAGCCTATTATGGTGTGAAAATGTCTGCCATACAGGCTTCTGTGTTTAAACACTTGGTCCTCAGCTGGGGGCACTGTTTGGGAAGGCTGTGGTACTTTTAGGAGGCAGTCTCTTTGAAGGAAAAGGGGGGGGTGATGTTTTATACCTCAGTTCCACTTCCTGTTTAGACTCTGCTTCCTGACTGGGGTAGAATGGGAGCAGCTGGTTTACTACTAAGCCTCTGTGCCTGCTGCCTTGTCTTTCCCACCATGATGGATTGATCCTATCAAACTGTGAGCCAGAATAAGCCCTTTCTCCCTTAAGCTGTTCTTATCAGAGTATTGTATCACAGCAACAGAAAGGAACCAATACAGACGTGGAATATTCCCCCAGGCACTCATGTGTTTTCATACTGGGCCACCAGCTGGTGGCACTCTATTGGGAAGCTGTCAGAAGTTGGGGAGACAAGGTCTCACTGGAATAAGTAGATCTCTGGGTGTTGGGTGGGGGGGTCTGACCTGGAGGTTATAGCCTGGCTCTACTTCTGATGTGATCTCTCTGCTTTCTGGTCTACAGGATTATGATGAGTCCTGACCACAAGTTCCCACCACCATGATCTTTTCCATGCCCTCCCCGAAATGGTGGACTGTACCTCCTCAAACCATAAGCCAAAATCAATGTTTCTACCCTTAAAAGTTGTATGTATCCAGTATTTGGTCACAGTGAGAGAAAAGTAAGGCATAGCCTGAGGCAAATATTACCATACTTCTAGCACTTTGCTCCCTAACCTTAAAATCAGGGCTTAGGGGGGCTGCAGAGATGGCTCAGCTGCTAAGAGCACTGGCTATTCTTGAAGAGGACCTGGGTTTGGTTCCCTGCACCCACATAGCAGCTAGAAACCATCTGTAACTCCAGTTCCAGGGGATATGACACCTTCTGGCCTCTGTAGGCATTGCATTCATGGAGGCATATACATACATGCAGGCAAAACACTCAAATAAAAAATAAAAAATAAATATTTTTTAAAAGTGTGTGGGATGCAGTGGTGCACACCTTTAAGCCCAACACTCAGGAAGCAAAGGCAGGTGAATTTCTGTGAGATGGAGGCCAGCTTGATCTACATAGCACATTCCAGGCCATCTAAGGCTATGGGAGACCCTCAAAAAGACAAAAAAAAAATGTCTGCTATTCTTACAGAGGATGAGAATTCCATTCCCAGCACCCACATTGAGCAGTTCACAACTACCTGTAACTCCAGCTCCAAGGGATATAATGCCTTCTTCTGGCCTCTGGAGGTACTACACACACACACACACACACACACACACACACACACACACACACACACACAAATAAAAATAAATCTTAAGGAAAAAAAAAACAAAAACAGGGCTCAGGGCTGGGAAGATGGCTCAGTCATAAAGTGCTTGCCATGCAAGCATGAGGACCTGAGTTTGATCCTATAGAACCCGCATAAAACCACCCAGAGCTGGGGAGGCAGAGACAGGAAGATCCCTGGAGCACCCTGTCCAGGCAGTGTAGCTGAATTGGTGAGCTCCAGGTTGAGGAAGAGACCCTATCTCCAGAAAGAAAAAAAATTAGGCAGAGACTGAGGAGAATACCTTGGACATCAACCTTTAGCCTCTACCTGCATGTGCACACATGTGCATACACATACACTGAGAAAGAACTTGACACTGACTAATGGCCTCCTCATGTATGTATATCATTGTGTGTGCGTGCACACACACACACATACACACACATGCACACAAAACAACACAACAACAAAAAAAATAGGGCTCATGTCATCTGCTTTAATTTCTCATGCAGTTTTGAAGTTACCCCTGTACCCAATATGCCATCTGCCTCTTCCCCACAACAGAACTTCTGGGACAACCTTGGTGGATTCACTTAGACCTTCAGAAAGCCCCAAGATGTAGGGTGAGGGTAATCCACTCGGAAACTAAACCATAGGGCACACAGCAAGCTAGCTTCTGTTTCATAAGCCCATGGGGTCTTTCTGATGAAAGAATCCCTGGCTCCTGTGTACAGTGTCCCCAGGCAGGGTCACCAACCACAGCCCATTTTGGGTTGGAGTGGTCTTCCTCAGTGCCCCTTGCTGGGGCTTCTGGGAAAAGTGTTCGAGATGAAGAAAACTGCTCCATGTTACCCACAAACCACTATGTTGCCTAACTTCCTCTCTTCTGCTCCACATGGCCTCTGCCCACACCCCAGCTGCTTGGGAGCTTAGCCTTGTCTCTCCTCTCATAAGGACATAGACCATCTTTGCTCCAACAGTCTCTCAAAACAAAGGGGGTAGAGGGCTGAGTGACAGGTGGCACAGGAATCTTAGGATCCAGCTGCATCTCATGCAGAGCTGATTCATCAGTGACCCTTTTGTTCCAGGACTGAAGCAGGGAACACTTGCTACAGCCCAGCAATGCCGATGTCTACCACTTCTTCCTCTCAAATATCCTCTGCCTTCCTATCTCTTGTTCTACAATAAGCATCCCTACTTTATACACATATTACTGTGGAACCTGAACTCTACCTCTGCCCTCCAGAGTCAGCCCTCAAGAAAGAATAAAGTCCCTAAGACTGGAAGTATGGCTCAGCAGTAGAATGCTTATCTACAAACCCTCAGTGAGGGGCTGGGTGTGTGCCTTAGCCATTGAGCACTTGCCTAGAATCCCCCAGTGAGGGGCTGAGTAAGTGCCTTAGTTGGTAGAGCACTCACCTAGCATGTGCCAGGCCCAGGGTTCCAACCTCAGGACCATACCAAAGGAAAAGGGGGGAAAAAAAAAGAGTCCAACTTTTCCTACTAGCAGATGCAATGGCCTTTTTTGGTCCAGTAAGAAACAAAAAAGGCAAAGTCTGTCAGACAATCTAGAACAAGAATCTGAAGATCAGATAAAAAGCTGAACAACCTCCAAACAAGTTGACCTACTGTCTTCAAGGACACGCACGGTATGGTTGCTCACATATCGGCCAGAACCCCAGTATGTCCCACATGCAAATAGTACTTGGTTGTCACTTTGGTCAGTGGTCCCCAAACCTGTCTGTGCCTGGATATCACCTGGAACTTAACTCTGTCCCCCTAGTATGCACAGATCCCTGTCCACAAATAGATCTCTTTGCCCCCTCCCCCTTGTTACATTCATCTGGTCTGAGAAGAGGACTGCCATACATCATGTCTTTTTATGTCTTTGGCTTTGATACAGGGTCTTGCTATGTAGCCCAGGCTGGCCTGGAATGTGCTGTGTAGCCAAGGATGACCCTGAACTCTTGATCCTTCAATGCCTTCACCTCCTGAGTACTGGGATTATAGGCATGTGCTATCAAACTTGGTATATGTGGTGCTCAAGATCAAATCCTGGACTTCATGCATGCTAGGCAAACACTCTACCAACTGAACTACATCCCCAGACCCATGGCTTGGAATTCTTCTCATTGTTCCTCCCTGCCACAACCTCCAGACTCCCTAGGATTATGGGCACACTCCGCTCCCAGGCTCCCTAGGATTATGGGCACACTCCGCTCCCAGGCTCCCTAGGATTATGGGCACACTCCGCTCCCAGGCTCCCTAGGATTATGGGCACACTCTGCTCCCAGGCTCCCTAGGATTATGGGCACACCCCACCATGCCTGGCTCGAACATCACTCTTGCTTCCAGTCTTACTTCAGAAGAACATTTCTTGAGTGAGTGTAAGAACTCAGCTCAAAAATGGCAGAAAGCAGGGGGGGTGGGCTGGGGGGATAATAAGAGCCAAGAGAGAAAGACAGAGGAAATGTGGAGAACAGAGCTTCCCTCATCTCAGACAAGCATACCTTGATTCTTTTAGGAAAAATGGAACTTCTCTGTGGAAAATACAAATTGACACCAAGCACAAATGAGATGATTATTCGCTTTATAAGAGAGACTGGCATTGCATTCATTTAAATAACAATCTCTGTTAGTACATTTAAAATTGGGTTGAATTTACAGAAGTGTGATTTATACAATTCCACACCTATTGTATAAAGCTCAGAAAAAGAGTGTCCCTCCCATGGAGCTTCTAACTATAGGGCCAGCCCAGTACAAATGGTCACCTACTTTGTTCTACAAGGTTGTTAGCCTGGTTCTTTCGCCCACCTCTGGGCAGGGTCTCATGTAGACCAAGAGCTTGCTCATATTGCTCATCTGGCTAGCCAGCTTGCTCTAGGACTCTCTCCTCCTTCACACTAGGATTTCAGGGTGACTGCTATGCCCACCTGCCTGTTCCCTGGGTGCTGGTGACCTCCAGTTCTCTACTTCACCTGCTGAGCCATCTCCCTAGCCCTAGAGTTTTTCTAATTTGTTTTTTTAAGACAAGGTCTCCCTGTAGCCTCAGCTGGCCTGTAACTCACTATGTAGACTAGGCTGGCCTCAATTTCACAGATTCACCTGCCTCTGCTTCCTGAGTGCTGGGATTAAAAGCATGCACCACCATACCCAGCCTAGAATTTATTTTTAAAGTAGAATTCATATAGAATTTGTTGATAGGATAGTTCTGGATGGAAGGGAGAGGGGAATTATTGTTCTTCTAGAACAAACGGATCAAGTTATCATTAAAAAGATGGAGAGATGGGTATGGTAGTAGAGGTATGCAGTTCTAGCACCCAGGGGTGCTGTGGCAGGAGGATCTCAAGTTCAAGGCCAGCATGGGCTACAGAGTGTGAGGTCAGTCTGGGTGATACAGTGAGACCTAATCTCAAAAATAAATAAAGATGGAGAGAACAATGGTTGTTCTACCTAAGTAGCCTATCAGATGTCCTCAAGGCACCATACATAAACAAACTAGGTAAGGACTCTACCAACGGAGCCAGCCCAAAGTTTGCTGGTCTCAAATGGAGAAATGAGCAAGTAGTGTATGCCACATAGGGAATTCAGAAGACTTGCAGCAGGGCTGTGGGTATGGATCAGCAGTAGAGCACCCGCCTAAAATCTCTCAGTGAGGGGCTGGGGTGTGGCTCAGTGGTAGAGCACCTGCCTAGAATCCTCCACTGAGGGGCTGGGGGCATGGCTCAGTGGTAGAGCACTCGCCTAGAATCCCCCAGTGAGGAGTTGGAGGTACCATCACCACCAAAAAGAAAAAAAAAAAAAGAGAGACAAACGAGCTCCAAGTTAGATTCATAAGTTTCATCTATATCAACATAGAGATGGAGTTTAAGGATGGATCACATCTCCAAAAGAATGGGCATAATGAGAAGTCTGGGGACAAACTGTCACCCAAACATTCAATAAGGAGATAATAGAAGGGGATGAAGAAGGAAGGGAAAAGAGAAACAGCTCATAAGGAAGGGGAAATGCCAGGCGTGGTGGCTCATGCCTGTGGTCCCAGCACTTGGGAGGCAGAGGCAGGCAGATCTCTGTGAGTTCAAGGCCAGCCTGGTCTACAGAGTTCCAGGACAGCTGGGGCCACAGGGAGACCCTGCTTCAAAAAGACCAAAAAAATAAATAAAAGAAAGAAAGAAAGAAAGAAAGAAAGAAAGAAAGAAAGAAAAAGAAAGGAGAAATCTAGAGGGTGAGGTGACGGGATCCCACATGGAAAAATGTCTTTCAACTGGAGGGATCAGTGCATGGGATATGGCTGACAAGTCATATGGAGTAAGAGCTGAAAACTGGCCTTGGTATTTATAGTCCTGGTGAACTTGAGCACAGCTGCTTGGGTCCTGCAGAAGGACTGAAGGCTCCCTCTCAGAGGGGGACCATGAAAGACACAGGAAGAGGAAAAGTGCAGGAAGCTAGGGCTTCTAGGTGTTTCTATTGCTTGCTGGGCAGAGTAAGAGGACAGGAACTGGAAGAAGGTGGGTCAAGATTTGCTGTTTCAAATGGAGAAATGATAAGATGTCTGAACATGCAGGCATCTCAGGGGGCCCAGATAATAAACACTGTGTAGACTCCCAAGGGTTTTGTATTCAGGGAAAGAGGAAGTAAGGCTGAGCATCAAGGGAGGCACATGGTGCTGGTAGCTGCAGAAGGGTCCTGCTGGGTGAAACTGAAGGGAGGATGTGGGGTCTGCCTGAATGCCCTCTGCTCCAGCCCAGTTTCTCCCTGGTCCTTTTGGGTTTTTATCCTCTAGCCAATGTGGCTTCCTCTCACTCACTCTCTCTCTCTTCAGCTTTTAAAATACTTGGGGACCCTAGTGGATTAACATTCAAACACATTGGTCACTTTTGTATTCTTCTCCAAGGAGAGCATTAAGGAAGAGGGGAGATGGAATTGGATGATGCTTTTGGAGGAAACAAGCAGCAGGAATCCCCCAGTGAGGGACTGGCTCATTGTCAGCCATAGAACAGTCACCTAGCATGGGTGAGGTCCTGGGTTTGACTCCTACACCATTAAAAAAAAATGAGTTCAGCCAGGAGTGTTGGCGCATGCCTTCAATCCCAGCACTTGGGAGGCAGAGGCAGGCGGATCTCTGTGAGTTCAAGGCCAGCCTGGTCTACATAGTGAGTTCCAGGAAACTGGGGCTACAGGGAGACCCTGTCTCAAAAAGACAGGAAAAAAAAAAAGAGTTCAAGAGATGCCCAGAGGTTAAGAGCACTGGCTGCTCTTGGAGAGGACCTGGGGTTCAGTTCCTAGCACCCATATGATGGCGCACAACCATCTGTAACTCCAGTTCCAGGGGGATCCAATGCCCTCTTCTGGCCTCTGTGACATTGCACACATAGGTGCACTTACATACATGCAGGCAGAACACTTACACACATAAAATAACAAAACTTTTAAAAAGAATAACCAGGTGTCAGTACATGGCATGTAGTAATCCCAACACGTGGGAGGTCACAGGAGGATCAGGAGTTCGAGGTCAAAAGAGAGAGCGGGAGGGGAGTGGGGGAAGAGGGAAAGAGAGAGGAAAAGAGGAGGGGATGGTTGGGGAGATACCTCAGTTGGTAAACTGCTTTGCAAGCATGAGGACCTGAGTTTGAGTCCCACAATGCATGTTTTTTGAAAAGTGGGGTATGTAGCACATATTTGTAATCCCAGCATTGAGTAAATGGGAATGAGTGGATCCCTACAACCTGAGGGTCTGCTACCCTAAATGGTAATCACCAGGCTGGTGAGAAACCCTGTCTCAAAGAAACAAGGTGGATGGTGCCTGAGGAATGGCACCTCAGGTTGTCCTCTGGTCTGTACACACACACACACACACACACACACACACGCACGCACACACACACACACACACACACACACACACTGTGGGGGGGCGCTCATGCACACAAAAAGGGAAAGGAAAAGAAAAAAGGAGAACAAGTGAGCCAGTAGTACAGGGCATGGTCACCTTTAGGAGGCTATGGAACGTCACATCAATAAGGCAGGCACAGGATGGACCCACGAGAGTAAGCATAAGTTGGGGAGAATATTCTAGAGTTCTCTCCAGTGAGGAAGGATTGATGTTAATTCTGGAACTGGATTTCATCATCAGCTGTAGAGCTGAGATGTGACTTCCTCAGAAAGCAAAGCCACCAAGAGCTCTCAGTTCTGCATCTCAAGAGGAAAGGGCAACACTGCCTTAGAAGAGGAGAGGAAGAGTGTACAGGAGTGTAGGGGTGAGGTAGGGGCATCTCTGCAAAGGGCCCTAGGCAGGGACTCTCACCTGGACTTCCAGGCCCGTAGGTCTGCTGGCTATCTGCTCCTGGCCAGCCACCAGCACCGGATTCTATTATCTGTCTATTTATCTGTCTATTTATCTGTCTATTTATCTACCTACCTACCTACCTACCTACCTAATCTATCTATTAATCATCTATCATTACTCATCTCTATCATCTACTGATCTATTATTTATCATCTATCTTTTTTCTTCTTCCTCCTTCCCTTTCTTCCCTCTTCTTTCCTTCTTTCTGATGGTACCACATAGCCTAGGCTGGCCTTGAACTCGCTATGTTACTAAAGATGAGTTTGAATTGAATTCCTGATTCTCCTGCTGCTATCTCCTGAGTGCTAGATGCAGGTGTGTACTATCATGCCCCGTTTATGCAGTGCTGAGGATGGAACCCAGGGAATTGCACATGCTAGCCAAGCAGTCTACCAACTGAATTGCGACCCTGACCTGTTTTTCTAAAGCACAGCTTTGGGTTGATAAGATGGCTCAGTGGATAAAGGCACTTTCCCCCAAGTCTGATGATCTGAGTTTGATCCACATGTTGGAAGAAAAGAAAACACTGCCATAAGAAAAGAAATCACTGCCACACCTCCAAATCCATGTGTATGTGTATCCACAAACACATACATGCATACACAGAGCACACTATAAAAAATTTTTAATGTTAGGGCTGGAGAGATTGGCTCAGTGGTTAAGAACACTGGCTGTTCTTGCAGAAGACCTGGGTTCAAATCCCAGCACCCACATGGCAGCTAACAACTGTACATAACTCCAGTCCCAGAGGATCTGACAGCCTCTTCTGTCCTTCACAAGCATTGCACAACACAGGTGCACTTACCTACATGCAGGCAATATATGCATACACATAAAATAAAAATAATAAAATTAAAAAGATACTACATGCTATGGTTTGGACAAGAGTCTTTCAAAGGCCCATGTGTTGAAGGTTCCCAGTCTGTGAGGACAAGGTTTTTTATTTTTTAAGGACTGAGATTTGAACTCAGGGCCTTGCACATGCTAGGTAAGCATTCTACCACTGAACTCTCCTTCTTGTAAATCTTTTTCCTTATTTATCTATTTTTATTGTATGTACATGAGTGTTTGCCTGCATGTATGTAAGCACACCACGTGTGTGCAATGCCCACAGAGGCCAGAAGAGGTTATCAGATCTCCCTGGAACTGGAGTAATATACAGTTATGAGCTGCCATGTGGGTGCTGGGAACTGTACCTGGCTCCTCTGCAAGAGCAGCAAGTTTTTTAAATGCTGAGCCATCTCTCCAGCCCCTCCCCCCTTTTGAGAAAGCATCTCATGTAGCCCAGGCTAGCTCACAATCACTCTGTGGTAGGATTAAGAGGCAGAACTTTTCAGAAAGTGATTAACTCATGAGGTCTCTGCCTTTGTGTGTGGGATACAAGTCCTTAAAGAGGCTTAGGGAGCAGCCTGGCCCTTCCTTCTCTTGCTGTAGACACAGCACACATCTCTTCTATTATCTCCAACACATGAGGATGCCATCAGAAAATACCATACATGGAACAGGCCCTTAGAAACCCTTTTCCCCATCTGCTGACTCTGTGATCTTTGACTTACCAGCCTCCAGAACTATGAGAGAGAAACTTCTATTGCTTATAAATTAACCTGTCTTAGGAATTTTGTCATAATAGCAGGAACAGACTAACTGAAGGGGCTATTTTATTAGGTTACAGGGCAAAATGCAAATTTTCCCTGTGCCTTCACTATCTAGGTCAAAATATATTATAAAAAGAATACTTTCTTTATGTTTGTTTGTTTATTTGAGTCTGTATACATGCATGGGCCAAAGTGCTCATGTGGAGGTCAGAGGACAAGTTGTGGGAATTAGTTCTCTCCTTCCACTAAATGGGTTCAGGAGAGTGAACTCAGGTCATCAGGCTTGGCAGCAAGCACCTTTACCTGCTGAGCCATCTCACTGGCCCAATAAAAAGAATTCTTAAAAGCTGAAACCTTGGGCTGGGAAGGTGGGCCAGCAGGTACGAGTGCTTGCTATACAAGCATGAGGACCTAGTTTAGATCTCCAGCATCGAGAGAGAGAGAGAGAGAGAGAGAGAGAGAGAGAGAGAGAGAGAGAGAGAGAGAGAAAGAGAAAGAGAGAAAAGAGCTGGGCACTCAGCACTCAGGAGACAGAGGCAGGTGGATTTCTGTAGTTACAGGCCAGCCTGGTCTACATAGGGAGTTCCAGGCTAGCCAAGGCTGTATAGTAAGACCCTGTCTCAAAGAAAACAACAATAACAGAAGCAAAAACCACAACTGGGTACAGCTGTGTACCCATCTATAACCCCAATTGGGGGGATACAGGGAGGGACATGGAGACAGGAAGCTCTTTAGCTTGTCTGAAAAAGGCAAGTTCCAGGTTCAGTGTGCTACCACATCTTAAGAGAATAAGGCAGAGAGTGACAGAGACCTCCCAATGTCCTCCTCTGGCCTCCACAAGTGAATGTATAGGCATGTGCACAAGCAAACACACATGCATATACACCACACACACACACACACACACACACACACACACACACACACACACTTAGAAAAAAGCTGAAATCTTAAGATGAGAGTCTTATTATAGAGAGAATTGGGTTTAGCTGGGTGTGGTGGTACACACCTTTAATCCCAGCTAAGGCAGAAGGGTCTTGAGCTTGATGCTAGCCTGAGCTACAGAGTGAGACCCTGTCTTATGAAAAGAGGAAGCAAATGGTAATCTTAGATATATATGTTTAGGATCTCACACAATAGTGGAAAACATATTCACAGAAGAGTCAAGATGAAATAAGATTGCTGTTGCTTACCTGAAAATATCAAGTCACTAACTTTTTTTTTTTGTCTTTTTGAGACAGGTCTCCCTGCAGCCCCAGCTGGCAAGGAACTCACTATTTAGACCAGGCTGGCCTCAAATTCACAGAGATCCACCTGCCTCTGCCTCCCAAGTGTTGGGATTAAAGCGTGCACCATGATGCCTGGCACAAGTCACTAACTTTTTACTGAGCACTTGCTTTGTGCCAGGTATCTAAACAACTTCAAAAAATCATGAATGTACTCACCTACCCTGGAAGGTTCTATGACCTCAACAGGAAGACCCCAGCACTTAGGAAACAGAGGTGGGGGTTCAGGAGCTCAAAGTCATCCTTGACTATAGAGTGAATTTGAGGCCAGCCTGGGCTCACAAGAGACCTTTTTTCAAAAACAAACGCAGGGCAGGAGATACAGCTCAGCAGTTAAGAGCACTGGTTGCTCTTACAGAAGACGTGGGTTGGGTTCCCAGCACCCACATGTTGGCTAACAATTGTCCATAGCTCCAGTTCTAGGGGATCTGAAGCTCTCTTCTGGCTTCCACAGGCATTGAACACATGTGGGTGTACTTACATACATACTGGCAAAACACTCATCTACATAAAATAAAAATAAATAAAATTAAACAAACAAGAGCCAGCAAGATCACTCAGCAGGTGAAAGAGTTTGCTGTGCAGCCTGACTACCTCAGTTCCAGGCCCCAAACCCAGGAAAAAAGTGGAAGGAGGAAGCCAACTCCACAAAGTTGTTCTCTGACCTCCACATGTGTATTGTGACATGCATGCCTACATACTACCCCCCATAAACACACATGCAAATAAGAAATCTAAAACAAAATTTAAAAAAAAAAGTTTGTGGCTGGGCATGGTAGTGCATGCCTTAATCCCAGCTCTCAGGAGGCAGAAGCAGGCAGATCTCTGTGAGATCAAGGGCAGTCTGGTCTTCATAGTGAGTTCTAATTTCACTATGGGGCTCCAGGGAGACCCTGTCTCAAAACAAAACAAAACAAAACAAAACAAAACCAAAACCAAAACCAAACAAATAAAAAACCCCAATGTAGCTGGGTGTGATGTGGCACATACCTTTAATCCCAGTACTAGGGAGGCAGAGGCAGGCAGATCTCTGTGAATTTAAAGCCAGCCTGGTCTACATAGTGAGTTCCAGGCCTGCTGGGGCTACAGAGAGACCCTATCTCAAAAAGACAAACAAACAAACAAACAAACAAACAAAACCCCCAAACCCAACATATAAAAAGAGGTATGTGTGGGGAGAGGGGGATAGAGAGGAAAGAGGGAAGGAGGGAGGGAGAGGAATAGAGACGGGGGAAAAAGAGCAAGAGAGTGAGCGAGAGAACGAGCGAACTGGGTATAAGGCCTGACTCTGCTAGTCTTCCTGTCTGTAAGATGTAGCTAATTATTTCTGCTCTGTCTTCCTTCAAGGTTGTGGTGAATCCAGGTTTGAAAATACTTCATGTCCTGTTGGGCACCGTGCAGTTACGAACTTTTCTATATGCTCCCCACTCTTTTGCAAGTGGATCATGTTCAGTCTGTCCCCCAAATGACAGCACTGCACTTTCTCTGTGCAGTCAAGGCAGGCTCCATCATCCACCCCCTTAGATGGAGTCTGTACTTCAGCCAGGAGTACAGCATTCACCTCCTCTCCCGTGGGCAGATCTCTGATGTCATCAAATATTCATCAGTGGCAGCAGCTGGTGAATCTGCTGTCTCCATTCATTTGTACCACCATTCAGAAAGACAACTGAGACCTAGGAGAATCGGTCCCCAGAACCGTCAACTGAAACACATCCCACACACAGCTCTTCAGGCAGATAGAGGAACTAAAGGGTGTGGGGGAATCAGTCACCTTGGGGTCAGATAAGGCTTTGAACATCATACTGTTGCAATAATCACTGTATAAAAGGACTTTCTACTTCAGATCTAGCTGGGCATGGTGACACTTAACTGTAATCCGAGCACTCAAGAGTCTGGGCTACATGGTGAGACCCTGTCTCAAAAAACCCAATGATTAGAGCACTTACCAAAAACCCCCCAGCTCATGGCTCAGTGGTAGAGCCACTTGCCTAGAATTCCCCAGTGAGGGGCTGGGGGCATGGCTCAGTGGTAGAGCACCTGCCTAGCATGTGCAAAGTCCTGGGTTCCATCCCCAGTAAGAAAGGAAAAAAAAAAAAAGATAAATAAAATGATTTCCGATGATGGTAGTTTTGTCTTACAAATTTTTCACAATCAATCCAAATACAACTGTTAAGAACACATGCATTAAGTTCATATAAGTGGAGTAAAAATTTTGTGAATGGAAGAAAAATTATTTGTAACCTGTACTAGGATCATATAGCAAGAGATTTACTCACAATTATACAGGGGACAAGGTAAGATGGTCCAGCAGGCAAGGACACTTGACCTGAGTTCAATTCCAGGGATCCACGTAGTAGAAGGAGAAAACTGACTCTCACAAATTGTCCTCTGATTTCCATACATGGGCTGCGGTGCACATGTGTGCATTACGTACGCACACAAAAATTTTTAAAATGTAATTAAAATTTTTGTTTAAATCATTGCAGGGAGTCAGGTGAACTTTAACCTGGGTTTTCTTTCTTTCTTTTTTTTTTTGTTTTTTTAGACTGGGTCTCACTGTGCAGCCTTGGCTGGCCTGGAACTCACTATATAGATCAGGCTGGCTTTGAACTCACAGAAATCAGCCTGCATCTGTCTCTGGAGTGCTGGGATTACAGGTGTGGCCTAGCCTGGCTTTCTTATTCAACAATGATCAAGGATTTCAAATCCTTAATGCTAGTAATATCAGACTGGGTCAAGGATATGGCCTGAATTCTGGGTTTTCGGCCAACTCTCAAGTTCCAGGCTCTCAGAGTGAGGCTTCCTACCAAAGATGGAAGAGTCAGGACAGAAAGCATCTTGGGCCTCCTGTGGGAATGGGAAGAGGTTGCCAAATGCTCAGGGTTGGGGAAGGTTCTCTGGCCGACACAGCCCAGGGTCTGTGTTTTCTATGAAGAATTGGGGACAATGGTTTGTGGGTTGGGTGCTGGGCTGCTCAATGATTAATGAGAATCAAATATCACTTTTGTTTAGGCTCCAGGCTAAAAGGGGGAAAGAGGCCATAAATGTACAAACTCTGTGCTCAAAATTCCCCAGAGGTTTCCTGGTCCCTGCAGGCCGGGGTCTGAGTGCCTTGGATGGCATTCAAGGCTTCTTGGGCTGGCCACAACTAACTAGCCAGCTATTTCCTGATTTTGAATCTCTGCCCCAGCCAAATGTGCCCAGCCTCACCCAAAGGCCTCTGTCCATTTGTCTTCCTGCGACTCTGCCAATGGGCAATGCACTTTGCCACTCAGGCAGAACCAACTGCACCCAGCCTTCTAGAGCCAGACTGGTCCTTTTATTACTGTGTGTGTATGTGCATGTGTGGGGGTACATGTGCACATGTGTGTACACATGTGTGGGCCAGGGGACTACTTCAGGTATTGTACCTCAGGAGCTGTTCACCTTAAGTATATATGTGCATGTGTATGTGTATGCGGTGTTACGTGTGTGTGCATGCAGGTCTGTTCATTCAGGTGGGGGTATGTGGAGGTTAGAGACTGATGTAGGAATGTCTTCGTCACTTGCTTGGCATGACCAAGTCAGTGAGAACCTGGCTGGGACCCACCCACTCCTGAGTAGGTGCAGCCTTCCTTAGTGAGACTCAGGGGTAGCTGCCCCACTTAACAGGTGCTCAGAAAGAGCAGTGCTCTTTCTGTTCCCTGCCTTACTTAAAAAAATGTTTTGTGTATAAGGGCTCTAGTGGGGGGAGGGAGGCTATGGGAGGGTGCTACCTGGGAAGTGGGTATAAAAATAAAAAAATAAATTAAAAAATTAAAAAAATTCTTCAAAGCATAAAAAAAATATTGTGTGTGAGTGTTTTGCCTGCATGTATGCAGGTGCACTACATGTGTTCAATGCCCACAAAGGTCAGAAGAGAGAGTTGGATCTCCTGGAACTGGGAGAGTTATGGACAGTTGTTAGCTGCCATGTGGGTGTTGGGAACTGAACCCAGGTCCTCAGCAAGAGCAGCCAGTACTCTTAACTACTGAGCCATCTCTGCAGCCCCAAAGGTTGCTTTTTTTGAGATAGGGTCTCATTATGCATCCCAGAAACTCACTATGTAGACCAGGCTGGCCTCTAACTCACAGAGATCTACCTGCCTCTGCCTTCAGAGTGCTGGGATTAAAGGTATGTACCACTACACCCAGCTTTCCATCTTGTTTTTTTGAGACAGGGTCTCTCACTGGCCTGGAGTTCACTGCTTCAGCTAGGCTGGCTGACTAAGTGAGCCCCAGTAATCTCCCTGTCTCAGCCTCCCAAGAGCTGGGATTATAAGTGCATACTACCACACCTAGCTTTCCCCCTCCCAGCCTTATCCTTACACACCATCTGAACTCTGCAGTTGAATACCTTATCATATCGCTGGCCCTTGAAAACTATGACCTTCTGATTAGAGCCTGCATGGATAGCATCTTGTGCCTGGCCTGTCATCTGTCTACTGACTCCTTACTTAGACCCTAAGAGCTCCAGGGAGCAGGAGGGCTTGGGTTATATTTCTATGTGGCCATCACCCCAGCACTTGGTACAGAAAGGATAGGGATTAAATGAACACTGGAATTCAAGGAAGATGGAAGGAGATGGAAGTGTCAGAATGAATGGGACTATGTAAGACAGAGGTGGGCTGGCGAGATGGTAGAGGAGCTTGCCACCAAGCTTAAAGACCCGAGTTTGATCCCTGGGATCCACATGGTGGAAGGAGAACATCAACTCTTACACATTGTCCTCTGACAACCACACATGCTCTATGGCACACATGTACACACACACACACACATAAATAAATAAATAAATAAATAAATAAATAAATAAATAAATAAGGTGGGAAAAAGAATTTAAAGACAGAGGTCTCTGGTCCTTGTGTGCCAGTCTTTGGAGGGAACTTGAGTGTAGACAGGTAGGTGCTCTGGCACCATATGAAGTAGCAGCCATGGGACCCTCAACTATAGCCCAGACAGATGACTCTAGTGTTGATCTGACACCTGTAGGAAATGCCTGGCATTTTCCCACCTTGCCACCTCTTTAGCTGTAGAGAACAACCTGAAGGAGTCAATTCTCTCCTCCTACCATGTGGACCCCAGGGATCGAATTCAGGTCATCAGTCTTGGCAACAAGTGCCTTTACCCTCTCAGCCACTTCACCTGCCCTAAATTTTTATTTTATTTTTATTTTTTTATTATTGTGTGTATATATGATGTGTGAGTTCAGACATGCACATGTCATGGAGCAGGTGTGGAGCTCAGAGGACAACTTTGTAGAGTTGGTAACCTGCTTCCACCTTTACATGGGTTCTGGGGATGGAACTCAGGTCATCAGACTTGGGTGGCAAATGTTTTACTGGCCAAATCACGTCATTGGCTCTCTTTCCCCCTCTTCTTTTTGTGTGTGTATGTGTATATATGTGTTCACAGTACATGTGTATATGTGCAGGTACACATGCATGTGGAAGCCAGATATCTACCTCAGGTATGTGCCTTAGGTATTGCTTATCTTGTTTTATGAGACAGGGTCTTTCACTGGGCCTGGAACTTGCCCCTTAAGCTAGGCTGTGTGACCAGTAGCCCCGGGAATTCACTTGTCTCTACCTCCCCAGTATTCTGGGGATCAATCTCAGGTCCTGGGGCTGAAGAGATGGCTCAGTGGTTAAGAGCAGTGACTGCTCTTACAGAGGACCTGGATTTAGTTCCTAGCACTTACATGAAGGCTAACAACCAGCCATAACTCCAGTTCCAGGAGATCCTCTTCTATGCTCCTCAGGCATTGCATGACACAGGTGCACTTATATACATGCAGGCAAAACACTCATATACATAAAATAAAAATCTCAGGTCCTGGTGCTTGCACAGTAAGCACTGTATAGGGCTTCTCTGAGGAAGAGTTCTCACAGTTGTCTACAGTATGCACATAGGGGGTAGGGGGAGTGGTAGAGAGTCCAGCCTCCCAGCACTGTCCCATCACTAGCAAAATTTGTCTTCCTAGGAAGACAAATGCCCAAGAGACCTCACACCCTGCCTGAAACCACAGGGTTGTGGAGACACAGTTATTTGGGTCTCTTGCTAGCAGAAGAAAATTCTCACCTGCTAAGGGTAATTCTCACCTGCCCTCATTCCCTAACCAAGACAGAATGCCAAATGGGAAGCAGGGACCAGAATGGACCTCTCTTTGCTAGGGTATGCTTGCGTCCCCAAAGGGTGCTCTCTGGGGGAAAATTAGCCTCAAACCTCTATAAGATTCAGGTAGACTCAGGCCCCAAGTCACCCATGGTCACATACAAACTCCTAGTCCATTCCTTTCCACTGCTTCCTTGGGTCTCCCACAAGCACAGGCCACCCTTGGGAGGGGGGGCTCACCCTGGTCTAAAGTAAGCCAGGGTGGTAGCCCTGTTAACAGTAACCTGCAGTCTCCCTGGGAAAACCTGCAGTGCCCAGAACCCCTCAGTCCTCCTTGAGGGTCTTCCACCCCTTCAGGACCCCCTAAATGCCATCCGGTGACCGGCTGAAAGCCAGTTGTTCTCAACCCCGATGGGTAACAATTTTGACATCTCCCCACAGTATTTGAGATGGGGGCGGGGCTGCTCTGGGACTGGGCAGGGACCCCTCTGTTCTAAAGGAACTAGATCACATGCTTTAAAATGGCCAAAGAAAAAGGGTCCCTGCTCCCCGGGCCAACCTTAGCTGAGGTTTACAGGTGACCAACCTAGAACATGGCCCCTCTGTGAGCAGGGGGTTCCGGTCGGCTCCCCCCTCACTTTGGCCCAATCCCAGGTCAGTCGTAAGGAACACCTGTCCCTCTCAGCTCACAAACCAAGCAGAGATGTCCAGCCCTGTGCCAGCAGAGGGTTAGCAGAAAGCACTTCTTGCAGGGTTACCCTCCCTCCTCCACCCGACAGGTTGACTAATTTCAGAGGGGGAACCCTGTCCCGGGGCCGACAGCTGGCACGGCGGGAAACCGGGAGCCCCATCCCTGAGGGCCAGCCGCCTCCAGATCCCTGGCCCAGTTCTCCCTGAGCAGGGCCAACTGGCAGGAGGGATCAACAATCCAGAAAACTTTCAATGGATCAGGCTGCTGACAAGGAGGGAGGGGGGTGGGGGAGATGGGTTGGGAGGCCAGTGGGGGCGGGGGACTTGGGGACCGAGCCTCAAAGCTCTGACTTACCATCTTGTTCACATCCATGACGGAGGCTGCGGGGTGTTTCCCCGCCCCCCACACCCTTGGAGAGCCGGGGTCCCCACTCGCCGATTGCAGATCGCGTTACAGCAGCCCCGGGGGTGCCATGGTGCTAGCAAGCAAGGGCCGCCGGCGGGGGCCCTGGTGGTGGCCAGAGGCACCGTGACTGGATAGAGGATGGCGGGGGTGGGGTGGAGAGGGGAGGGAGGGGATGGTAGGGGAGGGGACAGGAGGGGACAAGCACTGAGCACAGAGCTGCAGCTAGCGCCCAGCGGGGGAGGCGCGGTCCCTCTGCTGGTGCAGGAGGAGGTGCGCCTGGGAGAGAGTGGGGGAGGGCCTGGGGAACCCCAAGATCCGCTGCAAGAGGAGGGGACACTCCTTGATGGATTCCTGGAGGGTCCCAGGAGCTCAGTGAGGGTGTGATTTGAATAACAAAAGGTTGCTTTAGGCTGCAGCCCTGGCGGACTGTGTGGGATCACTAGTGAGCCAGAAGCTGGAGGCAGCCACGGGTGTGTGTGTGTGGGGGCACACGGATGTGTGTGTAGGGTGTGCAAGGGTGTCTTTTGGTGGAGGGGTTGGTGGGACTCAGGGAGTGTGTGGTGGAGGAGGCAGAAGGGGCAGGAGAGAGGGAGGGCAGGGGTCCACTCCCTTGTCCCCTCCTCACTTGGCTTTCTCCTGGACAAAGAGGGGATTCATAGGCTGCATGGGCTTCCTTGGACCAATCCCCAGGGGTCTCCCTAAATGTGGCTGGGGGCTCCAAACAGATGGGTAAATGGAAGTGGTACCAGGTAGTTCCCCCTTGGGAGGGAGGGCTCTAGGCACAGGCCTCTGCACCTCAAGTGAGCCACTAGCTAGCCCCCTTTAGGAGGGGAGATTGGGCTCCCTGGAACATAAATTGGTGGTATCTGCATCATCTACCTCCTCCCCAAACAAAATCCCCTATCTCCCATCCCTTAGCTTTCCACTTTCTTTTTGGTTTGGTTTTATTTGTTGTTGTTGGTGTGTGTGCGTGTGTGTATGTATGTGTGTGTATGTGTGTATGTGGAGAGAGAGAGAGAGAGAGAGAGAGAGAGAGAGAGAGAGAGAGTGTCTTCCTGTAACCCCAGCTGGCCTGAAACTCTTTGTAGACCAGGCTAGCCTACTTCTGCCCCAGCTTTCCACTTTTGAGTGAGTCTCTACAGCAGAGCTCCTAGCAAAGGTGCCTTTGGAGTAAGGATTCCCAGGGGGATTAAAACAGCCTGGCACCTTCCACCTCCCAAGTCAGTGGAACAGCAAGGTTTGTTTTGGGGTGTTTAGACACCAGAGTCAGGGGCTGGAGAGATGGCTCAGCAGTTGAGAGCACTGACTGCTTTTGCAGAGGATCTGAGTTCAAGTCCCAGCACCCACTTGGCAGCTAACAACTGTCTATAACTCCAGTTCCAGGGAATATGACACCTTCTTCTGACCTTCAAGGGCACTTCACATACATTTACACACATGCAGGAAATACATCCATACACATAAAGTAAAAACTAAAAAAAATAATTTAAAAAGCACCAGGGTCTACTTAGACCAACCCTGAATTACGTAGGGAGGAAACTGAGGCCCAGAGGAAGGTGAACTGGCCCCAGGTCAGAGACAGTGTTAGCCAAACCCAAAAGAGGTTGCTTCGGTATCCTGCAGTCCTCATCCAGCTTTTAAAATCTTTATTTTTTATTTTGTGTGTGTGGTACATGTGGAGACCACATGTCAACCTCAGGTATCTTCTTTGAGCCCTCTCCATCTTATTTTTTTTTTCAATTTTTATTACCATTTATTTGGTGTATATGTGTCTGTGCATGTGTACCATGGCACACACATGCAGAGATCAAAGAACAACTTATGAGAGTCAGAGCTGTACTTCTACCATGTGGGTCCCAGGGACTGAACTCAGGTTGTCAGGTTTGGTGGCACGCTCCTTTAACAGCTGAGTTATCTTGCCAGCCCCTCACCTTATTTTGTTTTTGGGTTTGGTTTTTTGAGACAGGGGCTACCTATAGCCCCAACTGGCCTGGAACTTTGCCAAGTTGGTCTTGATCTCAGAGATATTCCTGCCTCTGCCTCAGGAGTTCTGGGCATAAAGGTGTGTGCCATCATACCTGGCACACCTTATTTTTTGAGTCAGGCTCTCTCACTCCTTGGTTTAGGGCTCACTGATTTAGCTAAACTGATTGGATAGTAAGCCCCAGAGATCCACCTGTCTTTGCCTCCCCAACACTGGGATTATAGGCACTCACTGCACCCAACATTTTGACACAAGTGCTGGGGATCCTCCTCCTTGCATGGCAAGTACTTTACTGACTAAATCATCTCCTCAGACCCCTTGTTTTGTTTTGCTTTTCTTTGAGATAGGGTCTCACTACGTAGCCCTGGCTGGCCTGGAACTCCCTATGTAGACCAGGCTAATTTCCAACTCACAGAGATCTGCCTGCCTCTGCCTCCTGAGCACTGAGATGAACAGTGAACCACCATGACCCCCCACCCCCGACCTTATATTTAGAGACAGGGTATCTCACTGAACCCAGAGCTCATGGACTGGGTAGACTGTCTGGCCTGTGAGCTCCTGGGATCCACCTGTCTCTGCCCCACTCCCAGCCCTATGATTTTTAAAAAAATATTTTACATATTATTTTTATTTTATGTGTATGCATGTATTGCCTGCATGTAGGTAAGTGCACCCGTATCATACAATGCCCGAGAAGGACAGAAGAGGCTGTCAAGAGATCCCCTGGAACTGGAATTACAGACAGTTGTTAGCTGCAATGTGGGTGCTGGGATTCGAACCTGGACCTTCTGCAAGAATAGTCAGTGTTCTTAACCGCTGGGCCATCTCTCCAGCCCCCTCCCCTTTTAAAATATTTTATTTATTATTTTTACCAGCCCTATGATTATAGACATTCACCACCAGCTTTTTAAGTGGATGCTAGAGACCCAAACTTAAGTACTCAGGCTTGCATAGCAGATACTTTATTGACTAAGTCATCTTCCCAATGCCTAGCATGAAATTTTTAAAATCCTTTCAAATGAGGAGGTGACAGGCCTCATCACTCCCAGGCAGCTAGGCCCTGACTCTGTGTACCCACATGAAAGATACTGGACTCTTGCCCTGTCAACACTGTGTGTGTGTGTGTGTGTATGGTGTATGTGCACATGGACATCGGGTGTCCTGCTCTGTCACTCTCTGCCTTATTCTCTTGAGATATGGTCTCTCCCTGAACCTGAGAGCTAGGCTAGAGCCCAGCAAGCCCCACTGATCCCCCAGTGATCTTCCTTGTCTCCACACCCCACATTGCTGGGGTAACAGGGACACATGTAGTCTCACCTAAGCTTATTGCCTAGGCACTGGAGATTCGAACTCAGGTTCTCAGACTTGTGCAACAAATGTTCTTACCCACTGAGCCATCAACACTTGATTGTGGCCCAGTGGCATAAAACTTCCAGCCTTGGGCCTCCAGAGCAGTGAGAAGACAGAATTCTAGGGGGGTTAGAGGACAACTGGGGGAATTGTTAGGAAATTAGGAATTTTAATTCTTTCCTGGGTAAATGTTAGGATTAGAAGTTGAAAGAATCACAGGAAGGGGGGCTGGAGAGACGGCTCAGCAGATAAGAACACTGTTCTTGCAGAAGACCTGGGTTTGAATCCCAGCACCCACATGGCAGCTAACAACTGTCTGTAACTCTGGTTCTAGGGGATCTGACAGTCTCTTCTGTCCTCTGCAGGCATTGCATGACATGAGTGCAATTTACCTACATGCAGGCAATACACAAATACACATAAAATAAAAATAATAAAAAATATTAAAAAAATGCAGGAAGGAAAGAAAAGCAACCAACCACATAGAATCCATATCGGCCTTTATTAGTCTGTGAGGGGTGACTACTGACCAGCATGGGAGTCTGCAGTAGCCACACAGGCCAAACAACAGGGGAGCTTAAGTACTTTTGTGTAGGTACAGAGCCATGGGGGCTGGGTAGAGATTTCAAGCCTGTATTCTTCACCAATAGATAAGGGGTTTCCATCCGGAGGGCTTATAGGAGATTTATGGTTGGGGTTTATGAGGGTCCTGGACAGGCTTGTTTGCAAAGCAAGGATTGCTTTATGGTTTTCAGGGTTAATGGAGGTCTCTCTTCAGGAACCAGTTCTTTCCTTGTACCATGAGGGTCTTGAGGATTGAACTCAGGTCCACCAGGCTTGGTGGCAAGTGCCTTTACCCACTGAGCCATCTCATTAGTCCCAGTATTTTGCTGTGGGCTTTTGGTTTTGTTTTTGTTTTGAGAGAGGGTCTCACTATGTAATCCTAGCTGATCTGGAACTCCCTATGTAGGCCAGGCTACTCTGAAACTCAGAGATCTGCTAGCCTCTGCCTCTTGAGTGCTGGGATTAAAAAAGTGGGTGCCACCACAGGCAGTGAATTCTGTTGAGCTTGTGGTCAACTTTACTTCAGCAGTTACAGGAAATGAATACATTGCTCAAAGGTCAGTAAATGCTGGTGTTGCATCTTTGGACAGGTACCCGCCTAGGGGTTGTGCAGTTTCCTACAGGGTTATCTCATCCAGCAGCTGACCATGTCACAGAGTCACAGGCTAGCCAGAGGTGGGGGAGGTTTACACCCCTGCTGCATTCACAGAGGCAGCCCCTGGCAAAGAAGCAAGTAACTATATGTAAACAGCTATGTGCAGGAGCACATCACCATGCCTGGCTTCAAAACAGCCTCTGAGGGCCAGTGAGAGGGCTTAGTGGGTAAAGGTACCTGCTAAGACTGGCAACCTGAATTTTATCCCCGAGATTCACATGATGGAGGGAGAGACTGACCCCTACAAGTTGTCCTCTGACCTACAGGGAGAGAGGGAGAGAGGGAGAAGGAGAGGGAGAGGGAGAGGGAGAGGGAGAGGGAGAGAGAGAGAGAGAATAAATGAATGTAAATAAAAAGCAAAAAACAAAAACAGTCTCTGAACTGATATTCAAGGTCCTTAATGCTATGGCCTCCTTATCCTCCTCAGTAGTGTATCTTCTAGTTCCCCCACCATCCCTCCTTCAAGCTGCTCCTATGTTGCAACTTAAAGAGACTGTGTCAAAATTAAAAGTATAAAGAAGGATGGGGGTGTGGCTTAGTGGTAAAGCACCTGCCTAGAATCCCCCAGTGAGGGGCTGAGGTGTGGCTCAGTGGTAGAGCACCTGCCTAGGATCTATAAATTAAAGAAATCTAGAGGAAGAATCCAGAGGGGGCCATTCCTTGACAGATTATTCAGTAATGAGTTGTGTGTCCTGGTGGAGGCTGACACCTACTGGTGACCAGGTTTGTGCAGCCTATGCAAACCATACCAATGGCCTTGGGTGATAAGCTAGGGCAGGGCCTTGTTACAGAGTATTGTGCTTTAAAGGTGTGCAATTTCAGTAATTCCCAGTTATTGGGAGTAATAAGTAATAAGGTTACTTATTAATAGCCTTATTAATAACCAAATAATCTTTCCTGTCAAAGGGATTTCAAAACTTTTAGTTGCTATTCTGGTGCTTAAAAACATAAGCCTAGACATAGGACTGTGATGCTCATAAAACAGTTTTTTTAATCAATTATCTCATTTAGCTCTTATAAAAATCAGGTAAGCCAGGCAGAGTGGGTACAGTTATGACTATATGAAATTTTTTTTGAGACAGGGTCTCCCTATAGCCCCAGGTGTCCTGGAACTCCCTATGGAGACCAGGCTGGCCTCAAACCCATAGAGATCTGCCCATCTTTGCCTCCAGAGTGGGGGACTAAAAGTATGCACCACCACAGCTGGCTATTTTTCTTATTTTGAGACAGGGTCTCATGTAGCCCAGGCAGACCTCAAACTCTCTTATACAGCCACGGCTGATCCTGAACTTCTGATCCTCCTGCCTCTACCTCTCAAGTGCTAGAATCACAGATATGTGCCACCGTGTCTGGCTGTTTTGTTTTTAGAAACAGTATCTATGTAGCCAGGGCTGGCCTGGAACTTATGATCCTCCTGTCTCTGTTTCCTGAGTGCTGGAATTACCAAGTATGGACTATGATGCACATGCACAGCTTAAGTTTCTTCAACTTTGTCTACCTTTCTTTCTTCCTTCCTTCCTTCCTTCCTTCCTTCCTTCCTTCCTTCCCTTTCTTTCTTTCTTTCTTTCTTTCTTTCTTTCTTTCTTTCTTTCTTTCTTTCTTTCTTTCTTTCTTTCTTTCTTTCTTTCTTTCTTTCTTTCTTTCTTTCTTTCTTTCTTTCTTTCTTTCTTTCTTTCTTTCTTTCTTTCTTTCTTTCTTTCTTTCTTTCTTTCTTTCTTTCTTTCTTTCTTTCTTCTTTTGGAGGACCTGTAGCCCCAGCTGTCCTGGAACTCACTATGTAGACCAGGCTGGCCGTGAACTTCACAGAGATCCACCTGCCTCTACCACCTAAATGCTGAGGCTAAAGGCGTTTGCTACCACACCCGGCTTTGTCTACCATGTTTTAACCTTTGCAACGAAGAGATGGGCCTGTGGTGTAGCTCACTTGGTAAATAAAGTGCTTGCTTGCCTAGCATGCTCGGGGTTCTGGGCTCCATCCCTAGCATTACATAACTTAGCATGGTATTGCACACATGTAACTCCAGCAACTAGGGAGGTAGAGGCAGGAGGATCAGGAGTTCAATGTCATCTTCAGCTACATGGTGAGTTTGAGGCCACTCTGATCTATTTAAGACCCTGTCTCAAAATATATACCAGGAGCTCAGTGGATAAAAGTTCTTGCCTAGATAAAGTTGATGATCTGAGTTTGATTCTCAGAACCCACATAAAGGTAGAAGGAGAGAATAGAGTTCACAGAGTTGTCCTCTGACCTTCACATGTGTGCTGAGATACACACACGGCCACACATATCACACACACACACACACACACACACACACACAGAGTAAATCAAATAAAGTAAAAAAAATAAGACATGCACATATGGACACACATATCAAAAAAAAAAAAGACGTGTGATAGTGAACACTTACAATCCTATCGCTCAAGTAGGACTGCTGTGAGTTGGAAGCCAGCCTGGGCTACACAGCGAGACAGAAAGAGGAAAGAAAGGGAGATAGAGCTAGAAAGATGGCTCCAAGGTTAAGAGCACTGTCTGCTCTTGCAGAGGACCCAGGTTTGTTTCCCAGCACCACATGGCGGCTAACAACCATCTATAACTCCAGTTTCAGGGGATCTAACACTCTTCTGGCCTCCACAGGCACTGCATGACAAAGGTACACTTACATATATGTAGGCAAAACACTCACACACATAAAATAAAAATATTTTTAAAAAAGAAAGGAAGGAAAAAAAGAAAAGAAAGAAGGAAAGAAAGAGGGGGAGGGAAAATGGGAGGAAAAAGAAGAAAGAGATTGAAGAGCTGCCTCAGTGATCACTGCTCTACCAGAGGACTGCAGTTTAGGTTTTAGCACCACATTAAGGCTCATAAAAGCCTAAAACTCCAGTTCCAAGGGATCTGATGCCCCCTTCTGGTCTCCCTGGGCACCTGCACACATGTGCCCCTGCCCCCACCCCCTGCCCTATGCACAATAAAATATTTTGAAAAAAAGAAAAAGAAAAAGAAGCACCCTATAGGATTAGTTAAGCGTCCCTCTAGGTGTGTCTGTGAGGAAGTTTCCAAAGACAATTAGATCATGAAGACTCTGACCCAATCAGTGGATTAGTTATTTGGTGCATTCATGAGGACATTATTAGAAAGTAAAAGGTTGGACGTGGGGCCTAGTTGGAGGATGTAGGCCACTGGGTGATGTAAGGTCTATATCTTTTCTTTCAAAATTTTTTTCATTTATTTTTATTTTATGGGTATGAGTGTTTTAAGTGTACCTGTGTCATGCAATGCCTGTGGAGGCCAGAAGAGGGCCTCAGATCCCCTGGAACTGGTGTTACAGGTGGTTGTTAGCCACTATATGGGTGCTGGGAACCAAACCCGGGTCCTCTGCAAGAACAGCCAGAGGTCTCAACTACTGAGCTATCCTTCCAGCCCATCTTTTTGGAGGAGGTGGGGAGCATCTTATGCAGCCCAGGCTGACCTCAAACAGTACATATTTGAGGATGACCTGAACTCCTGATCCTTCTGCCTCTGCCTCCTGTGTGCTAGGATTATAGTTGTCTCTACCACATCTACTTTCTGTGACGCTGGGGATGGAACCCAGTGCTTTGTGCATGCGAGGCAAGCACTTTACCAACTAAGCCATATCTCTAGCCTGCT
>NW_008351473.1:88811-91784 GCF_000622305.1 Nannospalax galili | reverse complement strand
TTGGTCTTTTTGAGACCGGGTCTCCCTGCAACCCCAGCTGGCCTGGAACTCACTATGTAGACCAGGCTGGCCTTGAACTCACAGAGATTTGCCTGCCTCTGCCTCCCAAGTGCTGGGACTACAGGCATGTGCCACCACGTCTGGCTTGCTTTCTCTCCTTTATTCAGTCCAGTACGCCGGCCCATGAAATGTTGCTGCCCGCACTCAGGGTGTGTCTTTCTTTCTTAGTGAAAGTATCCCCCAGATTCTATTTATTATATTTTTACTTTGTGTGTACATGTGTGTATCACAGCATATATATGAAGGTCAGAAGACAACCTATGGGATTTCTTTTTAACATGTGGGTCTCAGAAACTGAACTCAGGTTGTTAGTCTTGGTGGAAAGGACCTGTACCTGCTGAGTCATCTTGCCAGCTCACCTCTGATGACTCTTAATCTGGTCAAGTGAAAATCAAGATTAGCCATCACACATGGGGGCAGTAACATGTGAAGTTAGGCGACTCTCCTGGGGAAGCTGGGAGTACCTCAAGGAAGCCAGAAGGATGTCCCACACAGTCCTGGATTTCTTGGACTCATGCTAGAAGACACAAACTCAGCATTCTGAGTGGCCAGAGCTGTTACCAGTCTCATCATCCTCTGCTGTCCTGAAAAGGCAGAATGTCACGTCTCTGGTCAGAGTCCTAAGCTGACCCCATAGCAGGTGCTTGGTCTATGGGAACCCTCAGGCTGCCTGGTGACCTACAACAAACACTCATATGAGGGTAGGGCAGCCACATGTGTGCTGTGTTTGTCCAATGGACCAAACAGGAGTGTGTACTGTAATCTCCACAAATCTCCCTCCAGGGCACTGGGTATGGCACCATGAAAGTCCTGGCAAGGGCTGTTCAATAAAGCCCTAGTTACAGGGATGGAGATGTAGCTCACCCAGCACAGTGCTTGCCTATCATGCATAAAGCCCTGGGCAGGGTGGCACACGCCTGTAATCCCAAAACTTACAAAGTAGAGGCAGAAGAGTCAGTAGAGCAAAAGCATAGTGAGTTGAAGGCCAGCCTGGGCTACACAAGACCCTGTCTCAAAAAACAATAGTTGGGAGCTAAAGAGACAGCTCAGCATTTAAGAGCATTGGCTGCTCTTGCAGAAGACCTTGTTCAGTTCCCAGCACCTACACGATGGCTAATAACTGTCTGTAACTCCAGTTCCAGGGGATCTGATGCCCTCTTCTGACCTCTACAGCCATTGCACACACATGGTACATTTACATGCAGGCAAAACACTCATACACATAAAATAAATAAATATTAAAAAAAATAAAACAACAAAAAACCCCAGCAGGGCATGAGGAGATGGCTCAGTTCATAAAGTACTTGTTGTACAAGCATGAAAACCTGAGTTTAATCTTCAGCACCCATGGAAAAGCCAGGTTTTCCAGGACACACCTGTAATCTCAGTAGCTGGGGAGGAGACCAGAAGATCCTTGGGGCTCAATGGGCAACCAATCTAGCCTAATCAGTAGGTTCCAGGTTCAGTGGGAGAACTTGTGTCAAAAAGAAAGGTGGAGGGATGGCAAGATGGCTCAGTGAATAATGGTGCCTGAAGAGTTTGATCCCCATGTCCCATGGTAGAAGAAGAGAGGTCACTCCTGCAAGCTGTCCTTTGACTTCCACATGGGCACTGGGGCACACATACACTAAATAAAATGTAATTAAATTTTTTCTTTAATTTTTTTGAATTATTTATTTTTATGTGTATAAGTGTTTTGCCTGTATGTATATAAGTGCACTGTGTGTGTACAATATCCATGGAGGTCAGAAGAGGGCATCAGATCCCATGGAACTAGAGTTAGAAATGGTTGTTAGCTGCCATGTGGGTGCTAGGAATCGATCCCAGGTCCTTTGCTCTTGTACTGAGCCATCTCTCTAGCCCCCTAATTTTTCTTTTTTAAAGCAAGGCGGAAGGGCATGATTACTAACCTTTGTCCTCTACACACATGTGCACAAGAGTGAGTTTGTACACACACACACCTCAAACAATAAAACAAAGAGACCTAGTCACAGACATCTGAACACAATGGCTGTATTAAACCTCATAAAATCTGTGTAGTGTATGCTTTGCTGACTACAGGCCTCAGGAGCAAGGCACTCACCTGCACAGGCTATATCTGTTCAGCCCTGTCTCATCCACCCAACCTCATTCACAGCTAGGATGCTAAGCCACAGCAAAGCTGTTACCTCTCACAATCTCCTCATTAGTAACAAGCTTTGCTGCTATATAGTCCACATCTGTGGGGTCAACACAGCCCAGCAAGGGCTCAGATCACTTTTCAGCTAACAGTCTGTTTACCTTTTGGGAGCAAGGCCTTCAGCAAAGATCTGCCCCAGGGCACTCTCCAAGCACCAGCTGGGGATGTCAGAGCTATCCCCAGAGGAGCTCTGAGAGCTTCAGCATCAATAAGTAATGAGAAGGGGCTTAAAGCACCACTTAGAGCCCAGAAAGGTCAAGTGCCCTGCAATCATAAGAGCTAAGGTCAGTCTGGGGCACTACCCCCAAGAGCCTGGCAGCATAGCTGCCACTTAAAATGTCCTGGTCTGGCAAAGGGTTGATCAGTTCCTAGGAGGAAAGGCTGCAAAGTACCGGTGCCTTTCTTCTGACAATAATTAAAGTGTGTATAAACCCAGGAGACTTAGCCTTGATATTTTCTTGTGTGTATGTATTGGTGTACACATGTGTGCACATGTATGTGAAGGCCAGAAGTCCATCTTCGGTATTGTTCCTCATGTGCCATCCATCTTATTTTTTTTTAATAAAGATTTATTTGTTGGGGCTGGATAGACGGCTTAGTGGCTGTTCTTGCAAAGGATCCAAGTTTGGTTGCCAGTACTCTTACCAGGCAGCTCACAACCTCCTGTAACTCCAGCTCCTGGGGATCAACACCCTCTTCTGGCCTCTACTGGCATTGCACTTACACTCATATAT
>NW_008351473.1:15824-88784 GCF_000622305.1 Nannospalax galili | reverse complement strand
GGTGGTGCATGCCTTTAATCCCAGCACTTGGGAGGCAGAGGCAGGTGGATCTCTGTGAGTTCAAGGCCAGCCTGGTCTACATAGTGAGTTCCAGGACAGCTGGGGCTACAGGAAGACCCTGTCTCAAAAGAAAATTTATTTATTTATGTTTGAGTATTCTGCCTGTGTCTCTATATGTGTACCATGTACATATCTGGTGCCTGTGGAGGGCAGAAGAGGGCATCAAATCCCTTGGAACTAGAGTTATAGAGGATTGTGAGCCAACACATGAGTACTAGGAACTGAATCCTGTTTCCTTTGCAAGAGCACTATGCACTCTTAACTGCTGAGCCTTCTCTCCAGCCCTCACCTTATTTTATGCAATGGAGACGCTCACTTAGCTGGTGCTCACAGATTAGGCTAGGCTGGCAGGTTAGCAAGTCATAGACTTTCAAAGCTTTGGATTACATGCATGTACACCCAGATTTTTTTTTTTTTTAAAAAGCATGGGTGCTGGGGATTGAACTCAGGTCTTCATGCTTGTGTGACTAGCATTTTACTGCTAAGCCACTCCCTAAGCTCCTCACTGGGGGATTCTAGGCAGGTACACTATCAGTGAGCCACATTCCTAGCTCTTGCACCCAAGACTAGGGACTAACCAAATGACCAGAACTAGGATTCAGGCACCCCCACCAAGTCTTGGCTGAAGCCAAGGGGTGTAGGAGACAAGGAAGTGTTGTACTTCCCTTCTGGCCTCTCTGACACTGAGAATTTCCAAGCTTCCACCCGGAATATTCCATCCCTTGACAGCAGGCTCCATGTAAGCTGTAACCTTTGAGTTCTTTGTCCTTGGAGGATGATCTCTTTCTCCATTTTTTTTTTTTTTTTGGTCTTTTTGAGACAGGGTCTCCCTGTAGTCCCAGCTGTCCTGAAACTCACTATGTAGACCAGGCTGGCCTTGAACTCAGAGATTCGCCTGCCTCTGCTTCCGCAGTGCTGGGGTTAAAGGCGTGCACCACCATGCCCAGCCCTCTTTCTCCCTTTTATAGCAGTTCAAACATGGGTGGCCAACAGCCTTTGCTGCACATTTGACACAACAAGGAAAGACAAGCTCTAAATGGCTGAGCTATTCAGAAATGCCCCCCACAACCCTGGAAGCATTCTGCAACAGAGGTGCTGCAGGGAGGAACACAGGCTAGTCTTAGGATGCCACTTGTTACTGCCAGGTTCTGGGTAGCAAAGAAGGGATTTTGAAAGTCTTCCCATGTAGGGTGCTGGTAGCCAACTGTGGTGAGGGAATGGATCAGAGGCATGGAGACAGCTGGGAGCCACTCAGTCAACCCGAGTCATCAGCCAGCTAGAAAGTCTCTGCCAAAGACATTGAGCTCCCTGCTCCTGCCTGCCCTTCAGCCTAGGCGGAGTCCTCCAAGCAGACAGCTATTTTGAAGCTCCTAAATTGTCCAGCCCAAAGGCAATGAGCTTTATCCTTCCAAAAGGCTTTCCATGGCTCTTTCCCTAAGAAAAAAAAATTCCAGGATTCTATCTCTGTCCAGTTATCGCTCCCATTTTTTTGAGACATATGTAGCCCTGTTCTGGCCTAGAACTTACTATTGTGGCCCATGGTGGCCTCGAACTTCCAGAAATCTGCCTGCCTCTGCCTCCCGAGTGCTGGTATTAAAGGTGTGTGCCTCCATACTTGGCTTCTTCTATTTTGTTGAGACAAGGTCTAAGTAGTTACCCCAAGCTGGGCTAGAATCAGTGATCCTCCTGCCTCAACCTCAAGAGGGCTGGAATGTCCAGTGTGAACCATGACACCCACCCTCCTTTACATCAGAGGTAAACATGTATCTGTAGCAATGTGGATGGTTTGGAGGACAAGAGTTCCAGTTAAGAGATGCCTAAGATGACAAAGCACCAGTGTCCCTGCCCTAGGGAGGGTGGCAGCCAGGCTAATTCCATGTTATTACAGCTTTGCAGGAAGTAGTCAGCCTGGCCCAGCTCCCAAACAGCAGCCATTTATAGGCCTTGGGGGAGAAAGGAGGGGGAAGAGGTTTGAAAAGGAAAGGAAAACAAGTCCTACCCACCCCCCCCAATTGATCTTGGGTTATTTTTAGCTTGGTATTCATCCCACAAATGTCTTTTTAGGAGTTACAACAGGGACTTTTTGCTGTTTTGTTTTGTTTTTGAGACAAGGTCTCCATAGCCCCAGATGGCCTGGAACGCATCATGTAGATCAGGCTGGCCTTGATCTTAGAGATCCACTTGCCGTTGCCTCCAGAATGCTGGGACTAAAGGTGTGTGTCTACAGGGCTGGTCACACTCATTACTCTCTCTTGCTCCCCTCCTTTCCCAATGATCCCCTCCCTCCTCCCTAGCTCCTTTTCTACTCTCATGCCTTTTTTAAAATTTTTAAAAAATATTTTATATGTATTGAGTGTATTGCCTGCATGTATGTGAGTGCACCCATGTTGTGCAATGCCATGGAGATCAGAAGATGGCTTTGGATCCCCTGGAACTGGAGTTACAGATGGTTGTTAAACACCATGTGGGTGCTGGGAGTCGAACCTGAGTCCTCTGCAAGAGCAGTCAGTGCTCTTAACCACTGAGCCATCTCTCCAGCCCCTATTCATTCATGCCTTTTTGTTTTGTTAGGGTTACTTAAAGGGGCCTGGGGGAGGGGCTGTTTGCAGGAGCATTAGTAATGTGCAAATGGCTACACCTTTGAAGAAAATCTCCCTCTCTCAGGTCCAGTTAACTGCCTGTTTTTTTCTTTCCCATTTGTTTATTTGGGGTACTTGGGGATAGAATAGAGGGCTTGCCCAAGCTAGACAAAACTGAGCCACACTCCCAGCCCATCACTGGGGGGATTCTAGGAAGATGCTCTACCACTGAGTCACACCCCCATCCCTTCACTGAGGGAGATTCTAGGCAGGGGCTCTACAAGTGAGCCACACCCCCAGCCCCTCACTGGGGGATTCTAGGCAGGTGTTCTACCACTGAGTCACCCCCAGCCTCTTAATGGAAGATTGGCTTCTACTTCTGGTCAATCCTATAGATGGATTTAATGATTACTCCAAGGGGATCCTATGATGTCACAGTCTTGCAAATGGCTTTTGCTCCAAATCCTGAAGGCAGTGGGAAGACAGGGGAGGGGAGAGAATAAGAGGGTTGGGAGTGCTGCTCAGGTCAAAGCACCTGTGAATCATGTACAAACACAACAATGTAAAATGGAAAAGGAGGAGAGAAGGAGGAGGAAGAGGAAAAGAGAAGGAGGGGAGGAACAGGGGAAGAGAGAGGAAGGAGAAAAGAGAGGAAGGGAGGGAAGGGGAGAGAGAGGATGAGGAAGGGGAGAAGGAGAGGGAAGGGGAGGAGGGGAGTTAGAGGGGAGGGAAGGGATGAACAGGGCCGTTAAGGACCCCCATGTAGGAATACATCCTAGAGTTTTGAAGGTCAAAGTAGCTTCTGACCAGAGGCCCCAGGTTCAAGTGTTACCTCTGACTATCTTGCTGGATTTCAAATGTCTTTTATTGGAATCCAAGGAACAGCAGGGGCATGGTAGGAGAAGACAAGGATGGGGACAGACAGCCCTACAGGAAGGACACCTTGGTCAAATCCCTGACAAGAAGTCAGGGAGAGAGGGAGGAAAAACACTGAGCTTTCTGTTAGCTCTCCCCTAGATGTGTAGGGGGAGGAGAAGGGCGGTGGACTTCTCTTTGGAAAAGGCCAGTGGTGGAGGGTGGAGAACCACAGGGAAGTTTCTTAGGAGACAGAAAATCCAGAGAAGTCAATGTGGAGCTTTTAAAGTAGGGATGATTTGCACATGGGAGTGAGTGGAAGGACTGGAATGAATAGGCACTGGAGAGGGAGAGATGGTGACAAAGCAAGGTGTCCAAGGAGAAGCCAGGCCCAAAACAACAAACAGGTGATCCAGGCTCAGGGGGAGAAGGTGGGGAAGAGAGGATGAGGTCATGACATCATGGAGCCATGAAGCTGTAACAGGAACTCAGAAGTGGCTTTTGCTGGGGCTGGAGAGATGGCTTTGTTGGTAAAGTGCTACAAAAGCATGAGATGTCAGATTCCCAACACATGCTGAACTCTTGTGTATTTGTAGCCCCAGCACTGGGCAGGTGGTCACAGGCACAAGGGCAGATCCCAGAGCTCACTGGTCAGCCAGGCTAGCTGAATGAGGTTTGGTGGGAGACCCTGTCTCAAAAAGAAAGAAAGAAAGAAAGAAAGAAACAAAGAAAGAAAGAAAGAAAGAAAGAAAGAAAGAAAGAAAGAAAGAAAGAAAGAAAGAAAGGAAGGAGGGAGGGAGGGAAAGGGAGGGAGGGAGGGAAAGGAAGGAAGCAGGCAGGCAGGCAGGCAGGAGAGATGGCTTAGTAATTAAAAGTCTTGGAGCTCTATCATGAAGACCAGAGTTCAATTCCCAGCACCCACATTAATTAGGCAGCTCATAATCACCTGTGACTCCAGCTCCAGGAATCTGACACCCTCCTCTGGATTCTGCAGGTATCTACATGCATGTACACACACACACACACACACACACATATACATAAATAAAAATAAGGTAACTGGAGAGATGACTTGGCAGTTAAGAACATTTGCTCCTCTGAAGACTGGAGTTTGGATTCCATCACCCACATCAGGTGGCTCAAAAATGCCTGTAACTACAGCGCCAAGGGATCTGACACCTTCTTCTGGCCTCTGTGAGAAACTGCACATACATGTGTACATACACACACATAAATAAAATAAATCTTAAAAAAAATCTAAAAAAATATGGAGAGTAACTGAGGAACACACACACACACACACACACACACACACACACACACACACACACACAGAGTTACTTTTGCTAAAACGCACTGACCCCTGACTTGTACCCACAAGGTAACTAAAAGCAGGCTGAAAAGTGAAAAGCCTGGCACCTCCACCCTTATTCTGTAGCTGTCTTTCCTATCAGTCACCTATTTAACTCTGTACATAGGCAGCTAATCACTCAAGGAGTATCTGTGTAAAAACCACTGACACTGGGGCTGGAGAGATGGCTCAATGGTTAAGAGCACTGGCTGCTCTTGCAGAGGACCTGGTTTGGTTCCCAGCACCCACATGGTGGCTAACAGTTGTCCATTAACTCCAGTTTCAGGAGACCTGACACCTTCTTCTGAATTTGGGGGCACTGCATGGGTGCACTTACATATATGCAGGTAATACATTCATATACGTAAAATAAAAATAATAAATAACAACAACAACAACAAAACCCAGTGATACTTAACCCTGCTCATTTGCCTTTAAGGCTGAAGATACAAAGGTAAGAGTCATATTGCCAGGCAGGACAGACCACTCCCCAAAGGAGGACAATTCTCCATTGGTGACGTGACATTACAGACTCCAGAATAACAGTCATCCTCTCCTGAGAACCAGTTTGTTCCCTTAAACAAGAAGGACTTTTCTGTTTGCAGAAACAGAACTGAGATAGCAACCACCCAGAACACACCTTGACCAGGACTGCTTAATTACACACAACTCTCTTGGGGCTGGAGAGATGGTTCAGTGGTTAAGAGCACTGGCTGCTCTTGCAGAGGACCTGGACACAGTTCCCAGCATCCACATGGAAGCTTGCAATAGTCTGTAACGCCAGTTCCAGGGGATTTGGTGCCCTCTTCTGGCCTCTGTGGGCACTGTCAGGTGCATGGTGCACTTACATACATGCAGGCAAAACACATTAAAAAATATACAATTGGGGCTGGAGAGATGGCTCAGCAGTTAAGAGCAATGATTGCTCTGGCAGAGGACCCAGGTTCAATTCCCATCACCCACATGGAGGCTATGAACTGTCCTTAACTCCAGTTCCAGGGGAATCTGAAGCCCTCGTGGCTAACAACCATCTGATGCCCTTTTCCGATCTCCATGGGCATGCACAACATGGGTGCACTTACATCCATGAAGGCAATGCACTCATACACATAAAATAAAAATAATAAATAAAATATTAACAAATATACATACAATTTTAAAATTTAAAAAATAGAACTGAGAGACATAGTTAAAAAAAAAAAAAGCAAAAATGAACAAGCAGGACAAAGCAGGGCCATGGTGACAGAGTGACAATATTCATTGCTCTGTATGTCCCCTTCCCTTCCCTTTTTTCTCCTCTTCCCTTTTCCTCATCCTTTCCCCCTCTCCCTCTCTTTCTCTGTCTCTTATCTCATCATTAGCCCAGACTGACTGGGAACTTGCTACTCAGATCTGCCTGAGATTGGCCATGAAGCTGAGGATGACCCTGAACTCCTGATCCTTCTGCCTCCACCTCCTAAATGCTGGGATTACAATCCTGCACCACCATGCTCTGTTTATGTGGTACTGGGGGTGGAACTCGGGGCTTTGTGTATGCTAGGCAAGCACTCCCACTGAGCCATATCCCTGGCTCTGCTGCATGGCATATCCCAACAGTATCAGGAACTGGGCCTAGTCCACTTGGATGGGTCATGGTTAGAACAGGTATTAATGAAGCAAAGGGAACACAGCCTGGAGGATCTAAGTAAGATGGCTGAGCCAGGAGTGGTGATGCATACCTTTAATCCCAGCACACAGGAGGCAGGGGCAGGGGCAGAGGCAGATCTCTGTGTGTTCAAGGGCAGTCTGATCTATACAGCAAGTTCCAGGTCAACTAGGGCTACAAAGCGAGACTCTATCAAAAGACCAGAAGGCAAAAACCCTATTGGCCAGTGGGAGAAAGAACAGATATAGTTCGTTCACAGAAAGGTCCTGACTCTATGAACAGGGATTCTGGGGGCTGACAAGAGGGCTTAGTGGGAAAGGGTACTTGCCACCAAGCCTGACAATTTGAATTTGATCCCAGGAGCCTATATGGTGGAAGGAATCAACTCCCTCAATTTATCCTCTGACCTCCATGTGCAAGTTACTCTCTTCCTACATGCAAATAGAGGCCAGAAGATGGCATCAGATCCGCTGGAACTGGAGTTACAGATAGTTGTTAGCTGAGAGGAGGGTGCTGGAAACTGAACCTAGGTTCTTTACAAGAGCAGCCAGGGCTCTTAACCACTGAGCCATCTCTCTAGCCCTGGGGTTATATTTGAAATACGTAATGAAAATGATGTTTTAAGAAATCTACCATAGCCAGGCGTGGTGGCATACACCTTTAGTCCCAGCGCTCCTGAGGCAGAGGCAGGAGGATCTCGAGGCCAGCCTGGTCTACACAGTGAGTTCCACGTCAGCCTGGGCTGCAGGGAGACCCTGTCTCAAAAAAAAAAAAAAGAAAGAAAAAGAAAAAAAGAAAAGAAATCTACCATATGGGGGCCAGTGACATGGCTCACACATGGGTAAGGGCATAAAGAACAGATCGGAAGAGGGAAACCAGGCTACAAAAGGGTTAACTATTTCCCAAGGGCACACAGTTAACAGCTCTGGCTCCAAGGCCCAATTAACTTTCACCATCATGCTATTCTGAGCCTCACAATACCACATTGACTGAGAGAGCAGCACGCAAACCCATTTATAGAGTATGAGGACAATCTTATAAAAATGGTATAAATATACATGTGTGCATATGTATAAGCACAAATATATATTTAGAGGCAGGGTATTTTGGGGGCAGACACTGGAAAGGAATACATTAAAATGTTAACCATAGAGATTTTTAAAACCATTTTTTACAGCTTTTCTAAAATTAATGTTAATATGATTAATGGAAAATGTTATTTAAAATAGACTCAGGAATGGGCATCAAAGATAGGCTATAAAAATAGACTTTCTGGAAAAAAGGTACCTTGCCAATCTACCCTGAGAACTGGAATTAACACAGTGTTCTGCTGACTTCATGAATAATAACAAAAGGAACGTGAGATTTTGAAGACCTAGGTGCTGGTTACTCAGAAAAATGTTAACTAACAAAAGCATTCTATATAAAACTGAATATGAAAACAAAAATCTTGGGAGGTAAAGGCATTTCCTGCCATGTCTGATGACCTGAGTTCAAGCCCGAGAACTCACACAGTGGAAGGAGAGAACTGACTCCCACTAGCTGTCCTCTGACCTCCATACAAGCTCTATGGCACACACACACACGCACACAAAGGTATATGAAAAAGAAAATAATAGAGGCTGGACAGATGGCTCAGCAATTAAGAGCACAAGGTGCTCTTGCAGAGGACCCAGGTACAGTTCCCAGCACCCACATGGTGGCTAACAACCTTCTGTAATCCAGTGCCCTCTTCTGCCCTCCACAGGCATCAAACACAGGTGGTACACTTAAATAGATGCAGGCAAAACACTTATACACATGAAATAAAAAGAAATTAATCAAAAACAATAAAACTTGATTCACAAGATTTTCAGAGATCAAGCAAAACACTGCAAACACAAAGACTCTAAAATTCAATTTGACGAAGTTGGTCTGATAACATTATAACATCTGTCTTTCACATCGAAAATGCTCTGACACCAACCAAATTAAAAATTAAATAGTGGTCTTATACTACAGTGTCAATTCTAGAGTAATCAGTCAGTCTGATCTTATAAAACAGATATGCAGATCCCAAAGTAGCTGTTTTAAATGTTTTAAAATAGGGGCTGTAGAGACGGCTCAGAGGTTAGGAGCACCGGCTGCTCTTGCAGAGGAGCCAGGTTCGATTCCCAGCACCCACATGGCAGCTAACAACCATCTATAAGTCTAGTTCCAGGGGATCCAACACCCTCTTCTGACCTCTGCAGGCATTGCATGACAAGTTTAAAATAGAGCCAAGCTGTGGTGGCACACGTCTTTAATGACAGCACTTGGGAGGCAAAGGCAGGTAGACCTTTGTGAGTTTGAGACCAGCCTGATCTACACAATGAGTTCCAGGCCAGCTGGGGCTATAGGAAGACCCTGTCTCAAAAAGACCAAAAAATTTTAAAAATTAATTAAAAAAATAGAAATAAAAATGTTTTAAATAGACAATTTGGGATTGGGTATGGACAGGCAAGCGATTCTCTAGAGTTTGAGGCCAGCCCGGTCTGCGTAATGAGTTCTAGGACAGCCAGGGCTACACAGTGAGATCCTGTAAATAAATAAATAAATAAATAAATAAATAGTAAATAAATGGAGGCTGGAAAGATAGCAGAGGACCTGGATTCAGTTCCCAGCACCCACATGGTGACTAACAATCATCTGTAACTCCAGTTGCAGGGGATCCAATGCCATCTTCTGGCCTTCACTAACACTGCAAGACATGGGTGCCAGGCACTACATACATGCAGGCAAAACACTTACACACATAAAATAAAAATAATTTTTTCTAAAATTTAAAAATAAAATATCTCGGCATACACAGGTCTGACCCCACTTTACTCTGCAGCCCCATTTCCCTGTGGCTCTCTCTCCCACCTTCCCAGATCCCTGTATCTGACTGTATTCAGCACCAGGCTCTTTTTCATGCTTCTGGGCCTTTGAGGGGATGTTTTTCTACAAAGTTTTCTCTCTTTGGCTCTGGGTTATAAAAGTCCTTTGACAGCAAGCTCCCCAGGGTGCCACCCTTGCAGGCTTATCTTCCCCAGTGGAAAAGAGTCCTTAAATCCTGGGGGTGGTAAGATGGCTCAGCAGGTAAAGGTGCTTGCTGCCGAGCCTGATTACCTGAGTTTGATCCCTAGGACCCACATGGCGGAAGGAGAGAACCTACTCCTGTAAGTTGTCCTCTGACCTCCACACAAGTGCCTTGGCATGTAAACACACACAAACACACAAATAAATAAATAAAAATAAAAACAGTTTTTTATTTTATAGAGTCCTCATATCGTAATATTCTCTAGTGCCCCCTACACACCTCCACAAGGAAACTCTAATTGTTCTTGAACCTCTCCTGCTAAACAGTGCACAAAGACTGGTTTGGGGATCCACCAAGGTCACCTGCCCACAGTGCCACAATCCAGGAGAAAAAATCACCTCTGCAGAGCCACCCTTAGGCAAGGCAGAGCTAATAGTGGATGTGTGCTAGTTTGAATGAAAATGTCTCCCACAGGCTCCAAGTATTTGGACATTCTGTCCTCAAATGGTGGCGCTGTTTTGGGAGGTCTTAGAAGGTGTGGCTAACCTAGAGGAAGCACATCACTGGGGGTGGGCTTAGAGAGTTCTTAAGCCTTGCCAGATCTCCAGTTACTCTCTGGCTTCCTGTGCCTGCTGGAAGATGTAGAGCTTAGCTTCCACTCCTCCTCCAGCCACCTCTGTCACCATGCCTCCCTGCCGTGATGGACTTTAATTCCTCTGGAACTATAAGCTCAAATAAACTCTTCCTTCTATAAATTGCTTGGGTCAGTATTTTTACCATAGCGACAGAAAAGTGACTAATACAGGATGGAAACAAAGACCCTGCTTGTATCACGTGGCCGGAAGTTTCTCAGTCCCCAGGGCCCACCAAAAACATATGGACTTCATTTGAAGTCTCCAGCACTGCAAATTTGGCCATGGAGGTAGAAGAGTCCTAGGTTCGGTTTTTGCAGGGAAGATGGGCAAAGGACGGCTGGAATCACAGGAAGCCAAATTTAGATCTGCTTGCAAATGCTGCTCCATATGAGGGCACCTGGGACACAAAGCCCCACTGCCACAGCTCCATGCAAACCTCCACCCTGCTGTCTTGGGTCTGGCTCTGTCCCAGCAGCCAACAGCTGCCTCCCTCAGTGGCCTCTGGTCCTCTCCCTGAGACAGATGCACCAAGCCCTAGGGTGAATAAGCACTTATAACCATGCTCCTCCCCTCCCCCTAGCTCTGGCTCCCAACTGCAACTTTCAAATCATGGGTGCATCCTGGGTCCAGCACCAGAGTGGCCTCATGGTACCTGGGCATCCCTGACTGGGCTGACAAGCAGAGGCTGGGTGCTGCCTGCTGACCAGTTGCCCAGGGCTCTCTTCAAGGCCCCTTTTGTCTTCCCCAAGATCCCCTGGCTCACGTCCACACTGCCACCATACCAGGGACCCCTTCCTTCTGTGCACAGCCCACAGAGGACCACAGGGAAGCAGGTATGCAGGAAAAAATGCCTGAAGAGAGATGCAGGCAGGGGCTGGAGAGATGGTTCAGTGGTTTCCCAGCACCCACATGACAGCTAACAACCATGGATATGCCGCCGCCTTCTGGCCACACAAAATAAAAATAAAATACCAAAAGAAAATATGGGCACTGATATAGCTTCACCACAAAAGCAATTATCAACACACCACAAGAAATTACATGTGCATTTATGCACACACAGAAACATGTATGTATATCTACACATCTGAAGATAGCACATTTTTTTTTTTAATGTGGATTCTGGGGATTGAACACAGGTCCTCCCTCATACTTTCATGGCAAGAGCTTTATCCACTCAGTCACCTCCCCAACCCCTGATTGTTCCATTCTTGCTCAATTTGTTGTTGTTTTGTTTTTCTTAGAGTCAATATCTCCTTTGTTATTTTATTTGCATAATCATCTCTGTGTGGCATGTTCTTTCTTCAAATATGCTATTGTGTAAGATGTTCTGTGGGGTGTCTGGTTCCTAGAGGCACTCCTCAGTGCCCTTTACCCATTTGCCCTGGATCTCATGCCTCCTCTTCCTCTCTCTCTTATTTTAAAAACAGATTTACTTATCTATTTGTGTATATAGAGTGAGGGACACCACAGTGCACATGTGGAGGTCAAAGGACAACTTGCAGAAGTCAGTTCTCTCCTTCTACCATGTGGGATGGAACTCAAGTCATCAGGCTAAGCAGTAAGTGCCTTTACCTGCTGAGCCATTTCATCTTTTTTGAGACATGGTCCCCCTATAGCCCCAGCTGGCCTGGAACTCACTAGGTAGACCAGGCTGCCCTTGAACTCACAGAGATCCGTCTGCCTTTGCCTCCTGAGTGCTGGGCTTAAAGACATGCACCACCACTCCTGACTTGACCCTCCTCCTATTCTTGCCCTACAAAAGTGTATTCTATTGTAAAAAGGCTCATGGAGATAAATTTTTTAAAGATTTATTATTTTATGTGTATATATGTGGAACTATGTGAGTTTATATGCACCACATGCTTGCAATGCCCACAGAGGCCATAAGAGGGCGTTGGGTCCCTGGAACTGGAATTACAGATGGCTGTTTGCCTTCATGTGGGTGCTGGGAACCAAACCCAGCTCCTCTTCAGGAACAGCCAGTGCTCTTAATCACTGAGCCATCTCTCCAGTTCCACAGAGATGATTTTTTTTTTTTAAATTTTCATCCTTGAGTCTGAGAAAATCATTTGCTCCATGCCTGCATTTTATCTGTCACTGGACTGGGTGAGAAATAATAGATTAAGAATCATTTTCCAGTTGGGTGTGGTAGTGCATACCTTTAATCCCAGCACTCAGGAAGCAGAGGCAGGTGGATATTTGTGAGTTCAAGGGCAGCCTGTTCTACATAACAAGTTCCAGGACAGCTGGGGCAAGAGGGAGACAATATCTTAAAACAAACAGACAACCCAATCATTTTCCCCCAGAATGCTTATGGTATACGTGTCTAGTGCTGTGGTTTAAATGGCCTCCCTCAGCTTTCCTGTTCTTGTTTTTAATCTTTGTGCACACGTGTGTGTGCAGGTGTGCACACACCAACATGCTCCAGCTAGGTGTGGAGGTCAGAGGGCAATTTTCAGGTTCTGACGTTGTTGAGACAGGGTCCCTCGTTTCTGCTGTGCTGTGTGCTCCAGGCTAGCTGGTGGAGAGCTTCTAGATGATTCTCCTATTTATGCCTCCCATCTCACCACAGGAGTGCTGGGCTCAATGATATATGCTCCTGCATCCAGCTTTTTTATTTTATTTTTATATTTTATTTTATGTGTGTGAGTTAAGGACAGTTGTTAGCCACCATGTGGGTGCTGGGAACCAAACTTGCATCCTCTGCAAGATCAGTCAGTGTTCTTAACTGCTGAACTACCTCTCTAGCCCCTACTGTTTGTTTTTAAATATTATTAGTATTAATTTTGTCAGTTGCTGTGTAGATCAAGCTGGCCTCAATCTCACAGAGGTCCACCTGCCTCTGCCTTCTGAGTGCTGAGATTAAAAGTGTGCACCCAACACCTAGAAATTATTCTCTTTTTTTTTTTTTTTGGTCTTTTTGAGACAGGGTCTCCCTGTAGCCCCAGCTGGCCTGGAACTCACTATGTAGACCAGGCTCAGAGAGATCCGCCTGCCTATGCCTCCTGAGGGCTGGGATCAAAGGCCTGTGCCACCATGCCTGGAAATTATTCTTTTTTAAGTGTGTGTGTGTGTGTGTGTGTGTGTGTGTGTGTGTGTGTATGTGTGTATTTGTGTACATGAAGTACTGGTGTTACAGGCACTGTGAGCTGCATGGCCTAGATGTTGGGAATTGAACTCAGGTCCTCTGGAAGAGCAGTATGTGTGCTCTTAACTACTGAGCCATCTCTCCAGCCCCTGCATCCAGCCTTTTATGTGGGTTCTGGAGATCTGAGCTCAGGCAATCAGGCTTGTGTAGCAAGCTCTTTTACCCACTGAGCCATCTTTTCAGTCCCTTGTTTTAAGACAGGATCTCATGCAGTTCAGCAGGCCTTAAACTCACTGTTTCACTGGGAACCAAACTTGCATGAGGCTGGCCTTGAGTTCCTAGTTCTCCTGCCTCTTCTTCCCAAGTACTGGGGTGACAGGCTTGTGCCACCACACCTGCCTGCTCTCTCATTGAGGCAGCTTGTTCATTTCCTTGTTGCCCACTTCCTTTATCTTCCTGGTGATCTGAGAAGATTCCCCAGCTCTTTCTGTGCTTTTGTAGCATGTGCTGACCTTTTGAACTCTGAGAATACTATTTCAAAGTTTCTGGAGCTTTCCTCCGAACTTCGACTGTCTTTGCTTCTTATCCATTTCTTTGAGTTCTTTTGGTTCCACGGTTTTTCTTTTCTTTTCTTTTCTTTTTTTTTTTTTTTTTTTCGGTCTTTTTGAGACAGGGTCTCCCTGTAGCCCCAGCTGTCCTAGAACTCACAGAGATCTGCCTGCCTCTGCCTCCCAAGTGCTGGGATTAAAGGCGCGTGCCACCACACCCAGCTTTTTTAAATTTTTAAAAATTATTTTTATTTTATGTGTATGCATGTATTGCCTGCATGTAGGTAAGTGCACCTGTGTCATGCTATGCCTGTGGAGGACAGAAGAGGCCATCGGATCCCCTGGAACTGGAGTTACGGACAGCTGTTAGCTGCCATGTGGGTGCTGGGATTCGAACCTGGGTCTTCTGCAAGAACAACCAGCATTGGCTGAGTCATCTCTCCAGCTCCATTTCCACAGTTTCTTAACTTCCCAAGTTAGCTGAACCTTGGCTGGCAGAGTGTTCATGTTAGCAGCGAAGTGCTAGTTAATTAGAGGAGCTGGGGACATGGCTCTGTTCAGAGCACTGGCTGAGCTTCCAGAGAACCCAAATTCAGTTCCCAGCACCTTTCAGGCAGCTTACAACCATTTCTAACTCTGGCGCTGGGGGATCAGTGTCCTCTTCTGACCTCCAGGGATATTGCACTTTCATGTGCACAGATAGAGACACAGACACAAACACACACACAATTAAAAATAAAACAAGGCCTGGCATGGTGGTACATGCCCTTAATCCCAGCACTTGAGAGACAGAGGCAGACAGATCTCTGTGAGATCAAGGACAGCCTGGTCTACACTGTGACTTCTAGTCCTGCTGGGGCTACCCTGTGTCAAAAAGACAAGAAAAAAAAAAAAAAGGAAAAATGCATCCAAGGATAAATTTCATTTTGAGGGGGTGGGCAGTGAGCCAGCCATCTTCCTAGAAGCTCCCTACTATCAGTTGTGCTACACCTTGGGATTCTCCAGAAATTTCCACAGACCTGCCCCCATGGGTGGCACACATCTGATGGCTCCCAGGTGGTTCATCTGGATGGAGAGAAGGTTCCAGACTTCCAGTTAATCCACTTGTTTTCAGCACTTGTTCTGTCTTATTCTCTGCCAATATGGAGTCTTGGAGTTAGGCACTTGTACCAGCTCCTCCACAGCTGCAAAAGAGATGCCTGCCTGTTGGCCTTCAGTGGGGGTGAGAGACACCAATATTCTTGGGTTTTAGTGTTTTCTGTGTGTGTGCACATGCATGTGTCATTATGTGTGTGCAGGTCTAAGTGTATGTGCAAGTCAGAGGTAAACCTCAGTTGTCATTTCTTACACTCCAGGCACCTTGGTTTTTTTTGTTTTGTTTTGTTTTGTTTTTGATACAGGATTTCCCTGTAACTCTAACTCCAACTGGCCGGGAATTTGCTCTGTGGACCAAGCTGGCCTGGATCTCACAGAGATCCGTCTGCCTGTGCCTCCCAAGTGCTGGGATTAAAGGCATGTGCCATCATGCCTGGCATTTATTTATTTATTTATTTATTTATTATGTAGTCTTTTTGAGACAGGGTCTCCCTGTAGCCCCAGCTATCCTGGAACTCACTATGTAGACCAGGCTGGGCTTGAACTCACAGAGATCCACCTGCCTCTGCCTCCCAAGTGCTGAGACTACAGACGTGCGCCACCATGCCTGGCGTTATTTTTTTTTTTTTAACACAGGTTCTCACTATGTAGCTCTGGCTGGCCTGAAACTTACTATGTAGACTAGGCTGGCCCCAAACTCACAGAGATCAGCCTGCCTCTGCCTCCTGAGTTCTGGGACTAAAGGCTTGTGCCACCATGCCCAACCCATTTGTTTTAAGACAGAGTCTCGCTATATAGCTGGTGACCCTCCTGCCTCAGCTTCTCCAGGGCTAGAATTAGAGGTATGAGCCACCACACCAGAAGGACCCAGGTTTGTCCTCTCTTTAGTCCTGTGTCCTTCTGTTAGGTCACTCCCCACTGTGTCTCTGTTCTGAGGTCACCATCTCTTCACTCCTTTCCAAAATGTGCTGATATAGCTTAATGCCTAACGGTGCCTTTATCATTCTCTGTCCTTGTAGGTCTCTATCATTCTTAACTAATTAATCAATTAATTAATTTGTGTGGGGGAAGCAAACATGCCATGATGCACATGTGGAAGTCAAAGGACAACTTATGGGAGTCGTTTCCCTCCTTTCACCATGCAGGTCCCAGGGATTGAACGCAAGTCATCAGGCTTGTGCAGCAAGCACCTTTATCTACTAAGCCATATTGGAAGCCCAGTCTCAGCCTCTTGAGTGCTGGGATCACAGGCATGTACTACCACCAGGCTCTGCACTTTCTAATACACCTTAAAGATGGCTGATGTTATTGACTTGTACACACCTAATTCCCAGCACAGGTATCCCTTACACTGGCATTGCTTAATAAGTCTCATCTGGGGTTTCATTGGATACAGAAAGGTCTGGACTCAAATGTGTGCAGGTCAGGGTAAAATGGGAGAGTAAGGACCAGGGTGAGGGACAGAGCTGAGTTCTCCATATAAAGACATTTAAGTTCCAGTTTCTAAAAACACTGTGTGGGCCAAACAAAACAAGCCCACAAAGGATTCCAGCCCTGGGGACGCCAGTGAAAGACTGTAGTCCCCAGTCTCCCCCATGGCTCCAGCTGGTTCTCCAAGGCCCTCCTCCAGCCCCTCCTGCCCCTCCTGCTGGCTCCCTGTGGCTCCTTTTCTCTTTGCACCATCATGGTTAGAATAACTAAAAGCCAGGGTATAGCTGAGTACTCTCAAGAGTAGTTGGAAATGATTAACTCCACTTTCCTGGGCATCCCTTGCTGCTGTGGTTACAGAAGGCCCAGCAGTGACTAGATAGTTCTCTCTCTCTCTCTCTCTCTCTCTCTCTCTCTCTCTCCCTCCCTCCCTCCCTCCCTCCCTCCCCTGTTTCTCTTTGTCTTTGTCTCTATATGCCCTTTCCCTCCCTCTGTCTCTATTTGTCTCTGTCTCTCTCTTGTGTGTGTCTTTCTCTCTCTTTCCCCCTCCCGGTCTCTTTCTGAGTTGGTCCCTCTTTCCCTCCCCATAGGTTCCACCGTCCAGGACCAGGCAGAGCCTCCATGAGAGGAACATCTCATCCCACAACTGGTATAGCAAGCCCTCAAAAACTTATCTGATGGTTGATTCGACACGAAGATGACCATCCAGTCACCCAGAACATTACCATACCACAAAGGTAACAGCAAAACCAGCAAGGGCCCTGGGACCACAGCAACCTGGCAGAGGGAATCCTGTAACCCTCATGGAGGACACAAATTACAAGGACACGTAAGCTCTAGCTCTGAGTAAGGATGACTGCTGCTACCTCACCCACTGAATGAGAACAGGTCCAGCTCATCTTGTTTATTTTTCTTTGAGGTACTAGGGGTAGAACCAAAGACATCACATGTGCTATGCAAGTGCCCTATCACTGAGCCCCCTCACTGGGGGATTCTAGGCAGGTGCTCTATCTCTGAGCCCACCCTAAATGTGGGCAGCACCATCCCATGGGCAGGGGTCCTGGACTGAATAAAAAGGAGAAACCGAGCTGGGCACCAGCATTCATCTCTCTCTGCTTCCTGACAGCAGATGCAATGTGAGTAGCTGCCTCACACTTTTGCTGCCATGCTTTCCCACCATGATGGACTGTGCCTCAAACTGTGAGCCACATAAACCCTTCCTTCTTTAAGTTGCCTTTGTCAAGTATTTAGTCACAGCAACCAAAAAAGTAACACACACACACACACACACACACACACACAGAGAGAGAGAGAGAGAGAGAGAGAGAGAGAGAGAGAGAGAATCAAGGGTCAATCAACTAACTCTTGCATATGACAGAGGGGGAAAATATGATGGAATGTAAGTGCCAAACATACAAAGACTAGAATGTTCCCTATGCTAGAGCTTAATACAGAAAAAAAGTTACTTGGATTTTTTTTCCCCCAACACATAAATTGAGCCCCAAAGGAAGTTCAAAACTCCTGAAATAGTCCTATTTACAGTCTAGAAAGATGCTTGGGATACAAAAGCAACACTGGTCCAAAAGGTTTAGACTGTCTTGATGTCATTCTGACCACCCACTAGCCCCAGAGGAGAGAGCAGGTGGGAGCTGCCTGCCCCAAGGGAGACCGTGGATACCACAGCATGAGTGGAATTTCAGGGCTGACCTCTCTGTGAGGCACAAGCTGTTCATTTCCTGCCTTGTGCATTTGCAGTTTGCTTTTTGCCCAGAAAGACTCCAGGGCTCCACCCTTCATTACTTCCAGCTTGTCAACCAGTACTTGAGGGAGGGAAGGAGCGAGACAGGTAGAAGGAGAGGAGGAGGGGGGAGATATGCTAATTGGTGAGGGGCTTACTTAGGTAGGCTCCTCCATGTGGTGTCTGCTTGTCCTGAGGCTGGGGAGGCATGGCATTGTCAGGGTCACCTCCCAAGCCTGGATCTTCTGAATGTGATGGGAGGACACCTGTGACATCTCCCTCATGTCACGTTCCACAACACAACGGAGTTTTGTTGTTTTAGGCCTTTTGTTTTGCTTGGTTTCATTTTTGGGGCTTTTAAAAATTTATTTTATGTTTATGAGTATACTGTCTGCATATATGTAAGTGTACCATGTGCATGCAATGCCTGTGGAGGTCAGAAGAGGGTACTGGATCCTCTGGAACTAGAGTTATGGACAGCTGTTAGCCACCATGTGGGTATTGGGAATCGAACCCAGGTCCTCTGCAAGAGCAGCCAGTGCTCTTAACCGCTGAGCCAGTTCTCCAGCCCCCGGCTTCATTTTTTAAGACAAAGTATCCTATGTAGCCCAGACTGGTCTTGAACTGGTTCATCACCCTCCTGCATCAGAAGGCTGGAGTGTCAGGCATGCACCCCCACACCCATGCTGGGTTCCCAGGAGGTATTTTTAAATAGACAAGTAGGAGTGATCCAGAGATGATCACTGAAAACAGAAATCTAAACTTTAAGCCTCAGGCTGGTGACAGGCCTATAAGAATCACACAATACTTCCATAATTAAAACATTGACACGGGCTGTGGCTTTGATCCCTGTGGCCCAAGGAAACCACTGCAACTGTATTCTTCTTGGTGGGGGGTGCTAGTTATTTTTTCCCCTTCTCTGTGCAGACATAACACCACCAGCATAGCTCTTTAAATATCTGTACGGGGAAGCTATATTTAGAGACTATTTGGCCCTCCAAATGAGCCTGATTTCCTGTGGCAAGTTCTTAGCAACAGGAGAAAGACCATGAGGACTCTGGGGCCCTGGCAGGCTGTCTCGAAGCCAGAGCTGCTGAAGCAGTAAAAGAATGGGAGCCAATGGCTCTTTCTAGATAGGTGATGGCCTTTCAAGGTAGTGTGGAATAACAAGAGGTGCGAGTGCTCTGAGCATGTTAAAGACACAGAACAGCTTGCTGTGAGCACAGCCCAGAGGCCATGAGGCACACATCCCTCTAACAGGCAGAACAGATGGCATCCACTCAGTCATTCACACAATCACTTATCCCTCACCCATTCACTCATTCTTTCAATCATTCATTTATCTACTCATTCACACACTGATCATTCACTCATTCACTCATCTTATTACTTATTCATTCATTTATGGAATCACACACTGTTCATTTATTTACTCATTCATTTATTCATTCACTTTCTCATTCACCTACATACACTGTGCAATCACTCATTCACCCACTTTTGCCCAATCATTTATCCAATCATTCACTCATTCATTCACTTTCTGTCATCTACTCATTCATTTACTCATTCATTTATTCACTCATTCATTCAATCACTCATTTACTCAGCCATTCTCTCATCTAGTCACTCACTATTCACTCATTTACTCACTCATTCATTCACTCACTCATTTACTCACCCAGTCACTCTATCATTTACTCACTCTGTCACAATACACTCATTTACTCATAGAGTCATTCATTCATTGGTTGATTCACTAACTCCAATCACTATTCGTTGACAAAACTCATCTCTCAGTGGCCCCATGTGGATCTCTAGGTCACAGGGCAGAGAAAGCACACAAGTGCGGGAGGCCATCCCTACGGAGGGCCTTTGGGAGGGGCAGAAAGTGAAGGGAACCTGGGAGTTGGGGCACCTCTGCTGGAGGTATTAGGGAAAGCTTCACACCAGCGGCCACAGGACAACAGCCACAATGGGCAACTTTATTCAAGCCACCCAAATGAGTTGAGATGTGAGCACAGCAGTCCACATTACCCTGAGGGGCTATCCCCAGAGTCACACAAGAAGACAAGAAACAAAACTTTAAGGCAGGCAGGGTGGCACTACTTGTAATTCTCATACTAGGGAGGGTGGGCAGGAAAATCACTGTCAATGTGAGGGCAACCTGGACTATATAGTAGGACCTTGTCTCAAGGGTAAAAGGAAAGAAATTTAGAATAAAACTAGAAGGGCTGAGAATGTAACTCAGTTGGCAGATGCTTGCCTGCCATTCACAAAGCCCTAAGTTTGATTGCTAGCATCACACAATACCTTGGGCGTGGTGGTACATGCCTGTAATCCCAGCATTTGGGGGGTGGAAGCAGGAGGATAAGAAGTTCAAGGCCAGTCTGGGCCACATAGTGAGTTCTAGGCCAGCCTGAGCTACAGGGTAAGCACTGCTGAAAACAGGAAGAAGGAAAGGGGAAGAGGGAAGAGAAAGGAGAGATGAAAGGCTACTGCCCTGGGTAGTGCCTCTGACTGTGCAGTCTCTGGTATCCCAGAGATACCATGGGGGTGAAGGATCACAGGTCCACTTAGCTCTCACTGAGGGTTTGGTAAGCAACGTGTCATTCCTTTTATTATTTTTAACATTTTAGTTTGAGATAATTTTAGAACTTCAGAGGAGTTGCAAAAATAGCACAGAGTTCCCAAACACCCTTCGCCCAGGTTCCCTTCTACATTAACCAGCATCTTATATAACTGCAGAAAAGGCAGCCAAACTAGATACTTGCCTAGCTTCAGTACTCTGAGCTATACTACTAAGTGCTTTGATTTCACCTTCTGCCCATCCTTGTGTTCCTTCCATTCTAAGATTCACCCCAGGATCCTACCTTGTATTCAGGAAGCTCCTTAAGTCTTTCTTGACCTCGGCACATCTGAAGAGTCCTGGTGTTTATAGAATATCCCTCATTATGTCTTTCTCTAACAATCTCTTGTGTGTGTATATTTGTGGTACTGGGCCTCTCTCACACTATGTCAGCCCTTTACTGCTGAACTATACCTCCAGCCCTTCACTGGGGGATTCTAGGCAGGTGTTCTATCACTGAGCCATCCCCTAGTCCCTGAATGGAGGATTCTAGGCAAGTACTCTACCACTGAGTTATGCCCCTAGCCCCTCATTGAGAGATTCTAGGCAAGTGTTCTACCCCCAGCTCCTCACTGGAGGATTCTAGGCAAGTGCTCTACCACTGAGCCATACCCCAGCCCCTCACTGAGGAATTCTAGGCAGGTGCTCTACCACTGAGCCAAACCTAGCCCCTCACTCGGGGATTCTAGTCAAGTGTTCTACCCCCAACATATCACTGGGGGATTCTAGGCAGGTGTTCTATCACTAAGCCAAACCCCTAGCCCCTCACTGGGGGATTCTAGGCAAGTGTTCACCACTGAACCATGCCCGCTCAGCCACTTCAGCAGTATTGCTGGCACTGGTCCTGACACAGGCCTACTGCGATAATTGTCCTTCCACAGAACCTCCCATTCTTCAAGCCTTTGGGACAGGCAGAGGCCACAGTAGAACAGAGAAGCACAGTGCTAAAGCCTGGCTCTGGAATGTTCCCTCAGGCCTATGTGCTAGAGGCCTGGTCCCAGCTTGGCACTACTGGGAGGCAGTAGAGCCTTAGAAGCCCTCAGGAAGACCTTAGGTCATTAGGGGTGTGTCCTCAATGGGGATCACAGGATCCCAGTCTCATCCTTGTTGTCTTTCTTACCCCCTATCCCTGAGGTGAGAGTGGCTTTGCCTCACCACATTGTGCTGACTCACTAGAGGCCCCAAAGCAAGGGGGTCAAATGACCAGTGAGGGGTTGGGGGTAGAACACTAAAACCCCCAAAGCTGTGAGCCAACATAAACCTTTCCTCGTTGTAAACTGATTGTTCTATTTGTTATAGAGAACTAACTAGCCCCCACCCCATTTTTTTGACAGTATGGGAACTGAACCTAAGGTCTCACACATGTTAGCTACAACTGAGTTATAGCTCCAGCCCTATATAAAGCTAACTCTTCATTCCTCTCATTCTCATTCTCTCTCCCTCCTTCCCTCCCCTCTCTTTTTCTCTCCATATTTTGTTTGTTTTGTGACAGGGTCTCACTATGTAGGCTGGCCTTGAACACATAGAGATCCACCTGCCTCCCGAGTGCTGGGATTAAAGGCATGTACCCTCATGCCCAACTCTCCTGTTTGGTTTTTTGAGACAGGGTATCACTATATAGCCCAAGATAGCCTCAAATTTGAGATCCTCCTGTCTCAGCCTCCTAAGGGCATGGTTTCTAGAAAACTGAGCTATCACACCTGACTAAAGTGTCTTAATTATTATTATTATTATTATTTTATTTGGGAGTTAGTTTTCTCCTTCTGCCATAAGGGGACAGAACTCAGTTCATCAGGCTTGGCAGAAAGCACCTTTACTCACTGAACCATCCCACCAGCCCTAGCTTCCTAATTCTCAACTCAGTGGTCTAGAAAACTGTGCTTGCTCTGTAGTTAAGCCTAGGAATACCAGAACACTCCAGATTGCCACCAAAAGCCTAAGTATAGGGGAACAGCAGCACAGGTCTGGGGGTCCCCACTGTTAGAGCCCCCAATTGGCTCCCTGTGTTTTAAGTTTATTTTTGATTTATTTATTTTCATTTTTTGTGTATGAGTGTTTTACCTATATGTCTGTAAGTGCAGCTGTCCCACACAATGCTCACAAAGGCCACGAGAGGATGTCAGTCCTCTGGAACTGGAGTTAAGAACTGATGTTAGCTGCCATGTGGGTGCTGGGAACCAAACTCAGGTCCTCTGCAAGAGCAGCCACTGCTCTTAACTGCTGAGTTATCTTTCCGCTTTCTACTCCGTGTCTTTTAGCCTGTTCTCTCCCTGGCAAAGAGAGATCCCATGTGGCTTCTATCCTGACATGAGTTTCCCACACACCTTTTTAAAATAGCACAACACTTCATTAAAAAAATACATATTTAAAAAAATGTTCAGTAAATTAGATCTGTGAGCCTCCAATCTGGAATTGTATCAAAGAACTTGGTGGCCCAGCAGGAAAAAAATGTTCTGAATGGATTGTTGAATTGTTGTTTCAGGATAAAACTTTTGGGAATGGTTGCCAAGTGTGGGATTCCAGTGTCTGATCTACAGCCACAATAAGCACACATCAAATAGAGGACACCCTGGGGGTCCAGAAGGGTGGCTGGTCTTTGAAGTCAGGCCTGGGGGTCACTGGCAGTCTTGTAGAGGCATACAGCCTATGTGCAAGTCTGTGTTCATTTTCTTATTTATAACTTATGTTTATTTATAAAGGGCATATGTGGAAGTCAGAGGACAACTTGACAGAGTTGGTTCTCTCCTTCTACCATGTGGGTCCTGGGGATCAAACTCAGGTCATCACGCTTGGAAGCAAGTGCCTTTACCAGCTGAGCCATCTCACCAGCCTTGTCTGGTTCATTTTCTATCACTATCTAACAAATGACTACTTGTTAGTTAGTTGTTAGGTTTTATTTGTTTGTTTGTTTGTAGACAGGGTCTCCCTGTAGCCCCAGCTGGCCTGGAACTTACTATGTAGGCCAGGTTGGCTTCAATCTCAAAGACCCACCTGATTCTGCCTCCTGAGTGCTGGGATTAAAGGTGAGTACCACCAGGCCTGGCTAATAACATTTATTTATTTATTTATTTATTTATTTATTTATTTATTTATTTATTTATTTACAGGATCTCACAACGTAGCCCTAGCTCTTTTTTTTTTAAATGTGTCTCAGTGTTTTATCTGTATGTATGTAGATGTAGGTGTACCACATGTGTGCAATGCATGCAAAGGCCAGAAGAGGGCACCAGATCCCCTGGAACTAGAGTTACAGTTGTCAGTGACCATGTGGGTGCTGGGAATCCAACGTAGGTCCTCTGTAAGAGCAGCCAGTGTTTTTAACCACTGAGCCATCTCTCTATCCCCAGGGCTTTTTTTTTTTTTTTTTTAATTGGGGTGTGTGTGCGCATGTGTGTGTGGCCAGAGGACAACTTGCAACTTGAGTGTCAGTCCTTGCCTTCACCTTTTTTGAGATAGGATCTCTTTTGTTCACTGCTGGATGTATCAAGTTAGCTAGTCTAAGAGCTTATAGAAATTCTTCAGTTTCACCTCCCATCTCCCCATAGGAACTCTGGGATTATAGGCATATGCTACCATGTCCAACTTTATGTGGGTTCTGAGGATATGAGCTCAGGTCATCAGGCCTAGGCAGCATGTACTCTATGCACTGAGCCATCTCTCTGGCCCAGTTAATGAGTTATTTTAAAGAGGCTCTTGCTATGTAACCTAGGCTGGCCGTAAACTTACTACACAGCCCAGGGTGACCTCAAATTCATGATTCTCTACCCTAAGCCTCCAGACAGCTGGGTGGGCGGGAAAAAATCACTGGATCACTATGGCAACAGCAATCATTTTTGATCTCACAGCTTTGGAGGTTAGAGGGCAATTATAGACCCAAGTGAGCTAAAATCAAGATGTTGGCTAAGCTGTCTTCATTACTAGAGTCCACAGAAAAACCTGCTTCCAAACTCAGGCCATTGATAGAATCCAATTCCTTGCAATCTTGGCCAGAGGTCCCTGAGGAACCTCCTTGCTGGCTGTCACCAAGGGCCACCCTTGCTGCCCTGGAGGCCTCCCTCAGGCTCCTGCCTGTTGTTGCTAATCTCTGAGGCAGTAATTGTAGCAAAATTACCTTCCAGAGCTGTGCATGAAGTGCATAGGAAAACCAAATGCATTTCATGTTTAGACCTGGAGCTCAGGGCCCAGAGAGCTCATTATGCATATGCAAATATGCTAAAATCAGAAAAAAATTTCCTCAGTACTTGGATTCTCTCTAGTACTTACAAGCTTAGAGAAGGTTCTTTGCCTTTAAGGGACTAGGTGGTTACCCTGTATTCACGTCAATGATACAGGACACTATTCATATACATTTTTGTGTGGTACTGCAGATGGAACCAGGGAACTGCACATGCTAGGCAGGTGCTCTACCACTAAGCCACACCCCAGCTCCTCCCTGGGAGATTCTAGGCAGGTACTCTACCTCTGAGCTACATGTCCAGTTCTTGTTTTAGTTTTTGTTTTTGAGAAGTTAAGAGTGGCTCAGCAGTAATGCACTTAGCTGCATGCATAAGGCCCTGGGTTCCAGCTCCAGCCCCACCAAAAAAAAAAAAAATGATCCCAGGCTCCAAGGATAAAAACACTTGCCAAACAAGCCTGACTACCTGAATGAAGCCATGATACAAGGAGAGAACCAATTCCTAAAAGTTCTCCTCTGACCTTCACATGTATCATGGCCCAAGCACAGGCAGCACATCTAAGAAATGTCCATTGTGTGGGCTGATAAGATGGCTCTGTGGACAAAGGTGCTTACTGCCAAGCCTGACAACCTGAGTCCAATGCCTGGGACCAACATGGTAGAACTGACTCCTGCAAGATATCCTCTGACCTTCACACATGCACCATGGCATGCATATGCATGCATAGACATACACACACACACACACACACACACACACACACACACAGACACGACAATAAATGGAGGAACTGGAGAGATGGCTCAGTAGTTAAGAGTAAGTATTGCTCTTGAAGAGGACCCTAGTTCAGTTCCCAGCACCCACATCAGGAGGCTCACAACGGACTGTAACACCAGATCCAAAGTCCTCTCTGACCTCCATGGGCACCTGTACCCACATATGCATAACCCTACACACATACATATGCATATACACACATAGTTAAAAAATAAAAATGGCTCTGGTCCAAGCCTTTAATCCCAATACTCAGGAGGCAGAGGCAAGTGGATCTCTGTTAAGTTTAAGGCCAGCCTGGTCCACATAGTGAGTTCCAGGACAGCTAGTGCTACATAGTAAGGTCCTATCTCAAAAAATAAAATAAAATAAAATGAATGAATCTTTAAGAATAAAAAAGTAAGAGGCTGGAGAGATGGCTCAGCAGTTAAGAGCACTGGTTGCTCTTGCAGAGGACCTGTATTCAGTTCCCAATACCCATAACTGTCCATAACTCCAGTTCCAGGGGATCAGATGAACTCTTCTGGCCTCTACAGGTATTGCATGCATGTGGTGCACTTAAATGCAGGCAAAACATGCGCATAAAATAAATAAAATTGTAAGAAAAAACCCCAAACATAATCAAAAGTTTCAAAAGAAGGAGGAGAAGGAAGAGGAAAAGGAGGAAGAGGACGAGGAAAAGGAAGAGGAGGAGGTGGAACAGGAACAAATGTACATTGTGGCTGGCCCAGGGACATGCCAGTACCCCCACGACAAGGTCCCTGTGTATACCCATTCCCAGGTGATATCTCCCCATTTCCAGATGCTCCCAGCGGCTTAGCCCTGCTCCATCCTTTTCAGCCTGTGCTCTGCCTGGAGAAGGAAACCGGCCTCCCATGCCTTGGGTCTTTCATTGTCTTTAAACAGTGTCTTCTCTTTTCCTCCTTTAAAAATTTTTTCCACCATGGGGCTGGTGAGATGGCTCAGGGGTTAAGAGCACTGACTGCTCTTGCAGAGGACCCGGGTCGATTCCCCACACTCACATGGTGGCTCACAACCATCCATAACTCCAGTTCCAAGGGAATCCAACCTTCTGACCTCCGAGGGCACTGCATGACATGGGTGTACTTATACACATCCAGGCAATACGCCCATTCACATAAAAAAAAAAATTTCCACCATCTGACTGTTCTGCATTTCACAGACACTTGGGACTTAAGTTAGGAAAGTGCTCAGCTACGTTCTAAGGCCGCTTCACTAAGAAGAACAAGAAGATTAATAGCCTTTGGCTACTAAGGCAGACAGACAGAAGACAGAATGAACAGGAGCCAAGGGCAACATGCTAAGTGCAGGTTAATGACGGGACTCTACTTCCTGGCTACAAGTCACAGCAGTGTCGGGAAGAGGCAGCTCAGCTTGTAGGCTGTGACTCATGGATCAAAAGCTCCAGGCTTCTGGGCACCCCTGAGAATGTTTTCGAGGGGAGGGCTGGGTTTGAGACAGACCTCAAAGGGGATGCAGACAGGTAAGGGGCAAGTTCCTGCACACTGACTCCTACTCCCTAGGAAGAGTTACATTTTTGTTTATTTTCATCTTTGCATGCTGAAATATAATATGCATATGGTTTGGTGTGGTGGTGCACACTTGTAATTCCAGCACTAAGACTCATATGCAGTGGAGTTTGAGTTCAAGGTCATCCTGAGTTACACGGCATGTGGAAGTATAGCCTGGGGACAGAGCTGGAGGGATGGCTCAGTCAGTAAACTGCTTGCCTTGCAAGCATGAGGACCTCACTTCCGTCCTCAGAACCCATGTGAAAAAAGCCAGGTGTGGTGGTATAACCTTGTAATCCCAGAGCTGGGGAGGCAGAGGCAGGTGGAGCCCTTGGCTTACCGGCCAGCCAGTGAAAGACCCTGTCTCAAAATAAACAAGGTGAAGGGCAGTTGAGATGGCTCAGTGGGTAAAGGTGCTTGCTGCCAAGGCTGATGACCTGAGTTCAATCCCTGGGACCCACACAGTGAACAAAGAGAACTAACTCCCCCGAGTTGCCCTCTGCCTCCACATGCATGCCATGGCACATACACACCCACACAGATAAGATAAATTAATATCATAAAAAGTTTTAAATAAACAAAGTGGATGGTACCTGAGGAAGGACACCAGAGGTTGCCCTTCAACTTCCACATGCATGTAAGATGCCTGCACACATACATGCACCCATATACATACAAAAAAGAAGAGATGGGGGCTAGAGAAATGGCTCAGCAGTTAAGAGCACTGGCTGCTCTTGTAGATGACCTGGGTTTGATTCCCAACATCCACATAGCAGCTAACAACTGTCCTTAACTCCAGTTCCTGGAGCTCCAATGCCCGTTTCTAGACTCCAAGGGCATTGCACACATATGGTGTACTTACATACATGCAGGCAAAACACTCAAACATGTGAAATAGAAACAAATAAAAATTAGGAAAAAAAAGGAGAGAGTTCAAGAACACGTTGGTCCACATAGAAAGATTCTATCATAAAATAAAGAAAGAAATATGGTATGGTAAAAATAGAGAAAACTGCTGGGCATGGTGACACAGGCAGAGGCAGGTGGATCGCTGTGAGATCGAGGTCAGGCTGGTCTACATGCTGAGTTCCAGTCCAGCTGGGGATACAGGGAGAGCCTGTCTCAAAAAACGAACAATAACAAAAACAACAAACCATACAGAAAACTGCACAAAATAAAAAACCTAGGCTAACACACAAGCTGCTGGAGGTCACATGCTCTCCTCCTGCATGCTCCCCCTCTCTATCACTAACCTGTCCTGGGGGTGACTCTCAATTTACATGGTAATCATTTTCCTATATCTACAGTTCCACTATTTAAGTTATAACCAATTTCCCTTTGCTTGGAATCCCAGAAGAGAAAGGGAGATTACAAATTTAAGTCAGCCTGGGCCATATCGCAAGAACCTGTCTCAAAACAACAAAAGTAAAAGCAGTGGGGCTGGAGAGATGGCTCAGCAGTTAAGAGCACTGGCTACTCTAGCAGAGGACCTGGGTTTAGTCTCCAGCACCCACATGGTAGCTTACAACTGTCCTTAACTCCAGTTCTAGGGAATCTGACACCCTCTTCCGGTCCCTGTGGGCATTGCACATACATGCAGGCAAACATCCATATAAAATAAAAATAAGTGTATAAAAATAGTAAAAAACACACTATCGGGGCTGGAGAGATGGCTCAGCAATTAAGAACACAGACTGCTCTTGCAGAGGCCCTGGGTTGGATTCCCAGCACCCACATGGTGGCTAACAACCATCTGTGACTCCAGTTCCAGGGGATCCAATACCCTCTTCTGACCTCCTCGGGCACTACATGACATGGGTGCACCTATCTACATGTAAGCAACACACCCATACACATTAAATAAAAATAAATATATTTTTTAAAAAACCATACTATCTTGCACTTGCCTCCCTCCTCTTTTTTGGGGATAGGGTTCTGCTATGCTGCCTGTGCTGGTCTGTAACTCCTGGGTTCAAGCTATCCTCCTGCCTCCGTCTCCCCATACTGGGATATTCTCTCTTTCTCTGTGTCTCTGTCTCTGTCTCTTGTTTTCCTTTGGGTAGACCATTTTTCTGCCTTCATCTGCCAAGAGCTGGGACCAGAGGTGCATACCACTGCTTAGTTTCTTTTCTGCTGCTGTAATGAAACACTGACAGAGCAACTTAAGGAAGGAAGGGGTGATTCTGGTCACAGTTTGTGGGTACAATCCATCATGACAGGGAGGTCACATTATATCCACAGTCAAGAGAGAGCAATGAATGAACGCATATATGTGGGGCTTAGCTTTCTCCATCTTACATAGTCCAGGACCACCGTCCAGGGAATGGTTCTGTCCACAATAAAGATGGGTCCTTCCTGCAGGCTGAAGAGATGGTTCAAGCAGCACTGGCTGCTCTTGCAGAGGACCTGGGTTCAGTTCCCAGCACCCACATGGTAGCCTGTAACTCCAGTTCCAGAGGATCCAATGCCTTCTTCTGGCCTCCAAAGGCATAACAAGGCATGGGTACACTGACATACATACAGGCAAAACACACAAACAAATAAAATAAAGAACATTTGGAATCACATATACCAGGTTCAAACCTCAGCGCACCCCTTTCCTGTGCACTCTTGGAAATCCCTTAACTTCTGAGTTTGTATTTGAAAATGGACCACAATCACATACTGCATAATGCACCTTCACTATGTGGCCTGACAGAGGTTCTATGTCAATGTGGGTTCTGTGGAGTGCTAGCTATTTTTGAGTCACAAGCAGTGCTGGCTTTCTGAGCTGTCTCATACATGGTCCATTAGCAGAAGTGGGCGGCAGAGAATCTTTGCTTCCAAGAAATACACATTTCTCTCCTCTGCTGTCTGAGCCTCAGGCACCGCAAGCCTGGGTCCTTCTCCCTTCACTAGCATCAGCCTGTGCTGCCCAGTGTGGGAACAGGGCTCCTCCCAGCCTGCCTGGGCAGGAAAACAGGAAGCAGCCTCCACCCTGCTGGGAGGTGGGTTGGCAAATTCCCTTTGCTAGGTGGGCAAGCATCCAGACCATCAGAACTTCTGGAAGCAGCAGCGGCCCACCACACCGGCTGAACCCTGCCACGCCTGCATCTCCTCCACACTACGTTCAGAAGTGGAAATGCCAGACAAAGAACGGGGTGTACAATGCAGTCCTCATCAGTGCCTTGAAAATAGGCCAGTCATGTACCTTTTGGGTACCTAAGGTGGTTGGGGAATCTGCTCTCCTGGCTCTAGCCTTCCCTAAGATGCAATACTAACTTCCAAGAGTGCCATGTCTCTAATCCATAGCTCCCGTTCCCCAGGGGAGCATCCAAGAAAGCAATAGAGCTTGGTAGAAATACATGTGTTAAGGTCCAGAGAGAGGACTCTGTAGATAAAGGCCCTTGCAGACAAGACTGATGACCTGAGTTCAATCCTTGGGACCCACATGGTGGGAAAAGAGAATTGATTCCTCCGAGTTGTCCTCTGACCTCCACATGAGAACTACAGCTACAGCACATGTGTACACACACACACACACACACACACACACACAAAGAAAAAAAATACATGTGTTAAGTGCAGGACTGTGCACACCTGTAATCCCAGCACTTGGGAGGTGGAGTCAGGAGGATCAGAAATTTGAGGACAGCCTAAGGCTAGATGAGACCCTGTTTCCAAAAAACAAAGAGAAAAGAAGAAAATAAGTGTCATTTTCCACTGTGTGGAAGCCTGCTTATGACTTTTATAAGCTGAAATGCTTGAGAGCTAGAAGGACCTGCGATTGCCTCCAGTCTTTCATTTGAGAATAGCATAGCCAGATTCTTTCACTCTCCGGGGAAGCCCCTCAGATTGTCTAGACAAGGGGCATGAATTATCCAAATACTCAGATGCCTCAGTGTGTGGCTCAGCTATAGAGCACCTGCCTATAATCCCCCAGTGAGAGGCTCAAGTGTGGCTCAGTGGGAGAGCGCCTGCCTATAATTCCCTAGTGAGGAGCTGGAGATATGGCTGAACAGTAGAGCATCTGCTTAGCATGTGCAAGACTCTAGATTTCATTCAAGAGTTCAGTCATAATTGATTAAATTTGCATCACAGGATGTCCAACCCATGGCCAAAGGCCCCATGTACTCCAGGACAGCTGTGGATGAAACCCAACACAATATCATAAACTTACTTAAAACCTTAAAATTTTTTTTGCCTCAGGGATACACCTGTCTCCGTCTCCATCTCTCCAGCATTAGGATGATTAGCACATATTACATGGGTTCTCAGAGATTGAACTCAGGTGTTCGGGTTTGTGTAACAAAAGCATGACTGAACTATCAGCTTAGCTCTTTGTTTTGTTTGGTGATTGTATTTATTTATTTATTTATTTATTTTTGTTTTATGTGTATGAGTGTATTGCCTGCATCTGAGTAAGTGAACCTGTGTCGTATATATATGCAAGCATATTACATGCATGCAATGCCCACAGAGGCCAGAAGGCATCAGATCCCCTGGAACTGGAGTTATGGATGTTTGGTAACTGCCATGTGGGTTCTGGGAATGAACCTGGTTTCTCTGCAAGAGCAACCAGTACTCTTAACTGCTGAGCCATCTCTCCAGTTCCTGGTTTTGAGTTTTAGAGTCAAGATCTTTGTAGCCCAAGCTAGCCTGGACCCCTTGATCCCTGCCTCAGCCTCCAGAATAGCTGTGATCACAAGTGTGAGCTACCATATCAGGTGTGATAGTTACATTTTTTAAGATTTGTTTTTATTTATTTATTTATTTATTTATTTATTTATTTATTTATTTATTTATGTGTCTGTCTGTCTGTCTGTCTGTGTCTGTGTGATGTGCATGCAGGTACCCATGGGGTCCAGCAGAGGGGGGCAGATCCCTTGGAGCTAGAGTTACAGGTGGTTGTGAGCCAACCAACACGTGCTCCGGGAAATGGAACTCACTATGTAGACCAGACTGGCCTCGAACTCACAGAGATCCTCCTGCCTCTGCCTCACAAGTGCTAGGATTAAAGGCATGAGCCACCATGCCCAGCAGGATTTATTTTTATTTATGTGTGTGTATGTGTGTGTGTCTGTGTGTGTGTGTGTGTGTATGTGTATATGTGTCTATATCTGTGTGTGATGTGCATGCAGGTGCCCATGGGGTCCAGCAGAGGAGGGGCAGATCCCTTGGAGCTAGAGTTACAGGTAGTTGTAAGCCAACCAACATGTGCTCTGGGAAATGAACTTCTGTCCTCTATAAGAGTGTAAGTATGTGCTCTTAACCATTGAGCCATCTTTGTAGTCCCAACCCTGAACTTCTAATCCTCCTGCCTTCACCAGGAGGTGAAGTGCTAGAATTACAGATATGTATATCATGGCAGGTTTATGTGGTGCTGGAGATGGAGCCCAGTGCCTGTGCATGCTAGGCAAGCACTCTACCAACTGAGCTATATCCTCAGCCCCCAGTAAAGTTTCGGGAGAAAAAGGACTTATAGGCCAGTTATAGTGGTACATGCCTGTAATCCCAGCACTTAGGCTGAGCCTAAGAGGGTTGAAAGTTTGAGGCCAGCTTAGGCAACATACAGAGATCCTGTCTCAAAACAAAACAAAACAATAAATAAAAATAAAATTTAAAATAAAATAAATAAATAATAATAAAAGAAGGGGGTTGGAGAGATGGCTCAGTGGTTCAGAGTGCTTGCTGCACTTACAGAGGATCTGAGTTTGGTTCCCAGCACCCATGTTGGGCACCTCATGACTGCTTGTAATTCCAGTTCCATGGGATACACTGCCCTCCTCTGGCTTTTGTGGGCACTGAACACACATAGTGCACTTACATACAAGGAGGTAAAACATGCATACAGATAAAGTAAATATAAATGAATCTTAAACAATAAATTAAGGGGCTGGAGAATTTGTTCAGAGGTTAACAGCACTGGTTGTTCTTGCAGAGGACCTGGGTTCAATTCCCAGCACCCACATGGCAGCTAACAATCATCTGTAATTCCGGTTTCAGGGAAATCCAATGCCCCCTTTTGACCTCTGCTGGCATTGCACAACATGGGTACACTTACATACATGCATGCAATACACTTATACACATAAAATAAAAATAATGAAATATTTTCAAGAAACAATAAATTAAGTAAAAATACAATTTTTTAAAAGAAAAGGGTAGTGTCAGGCACAAAGGAAGGTTGGACAGAGGGACATCACAGAGTAGAGACAACAGAACATAACTGTGTGGGTGGGAGGAAGAGCAGGGGACAGGACCAGAGACAGGAAGAGGACCAATGTGAGGCTGCAGGGGATAGGGGAGGGTGCAGACACCTTGAGGGATATGGTCCTACAAGGCAGGAAGTCAGGAAGGAGATGTGGGGAGCTGTGAGAATAGAAACCATCAAATGGGAATGAGAGCTGAGGAAGGAAGGAAGTGAAGTGAGGTGAGGTCAGCGCCTTGCAGAGCCCAAACATTAGGGGGAAGAAGGAGGAAGAGTGCAGGTAGGCATGAAGCAGGGACAAAAAGAGCATGATGGTTAACACTGTTAACTTGTCAGATCTAGAATCACCTAGGAGACATACCTCTGCGCTGGTTTCTGAGGGAGGTTCTAAGTTGGGTTAACTGAGGAGGGAAGACCCACTCTAACTATGGGTGGCACCATGCCATGGGTTGGGGTCCTAGACTGAATGAAAAGGAGAAAGCAAGCTGAGCACCAGCATTCATCTCTCTCTGCTTCCTGACTATGGATACAATGTGACCAGCTGCCTCAGGATCCTGCCCCCATGCCTTCCCACCATGATGGACAACTACACCCTTCTCAAACCTTGAGTCATGCCTCAGTCCCTCAGTGGCTTATTCTAGGCAAGTGTTTTATGGCTGAGCTATACATTCAACCTTCCTGCCTTTTCTTTCTAGTAATGCTGGTACTTTGGTCCTCTGATCACACTGGGGCCCCACCTCTCTGCTGACTCACATCTCCTCTAGGGTTGATCTCTGTCTTATGTCCCCTCCAGTGTATGTGCTACCCAAAAGAATGTGGAAAGAATAAACAGACCACAGGGGAAACCATTTTTATTTTAGCTAAGTAAATACAGTTAGAGGCCAACTTTGGTGGTATATGCCTGTAATCCCTGCAGTCAGGAGGCTGAGGCAGAAAGATCACTTATTCAAAGATAACTCATGGTGTGGTCTTGTCTTCTAAACTGAAGTCAGGGGTGCCAGCGAGATGGCTAGCAGGTAAAAGTGCCTGCTCCCAAGTCTGATGACCCGAGTTCAATCACCAGCCCCATAGTGGAAGGAGAAAACTATCTCCTGCAAAATGTCCTCTCACATGTGCACCCACCCACATATGCACATAAAATAAATAAATACATGTGAAAAATTCTGGTCAAGATATTTTGCTCATCTGATTGGCAATCTTCCAGAAACAATCCTTGTGGCAGATTGGAGTCTGGGAGCCTGAAGTCTTGGCTTTGAATCCCTCCCCTGTCCCCTTTCACTCAACCAAAAGATCACCAGAAGCCAGTTAACAAACAGTCTGAGCCTTGACCTCCACAAAGGCTTAAATCATTCACTATAAACTATAAAGCAGTCAGGTTCACCTCTGTGAGATGGAGGCCAGCCTGGTCTATATAGAGTTACAAGCCAGCTGGGACTACAAGGAGACCCTGTCTCAAAAAATAAAAAATAAATCAACTGTAAAATATTCCCCAGACCATGTATCATTACAGCAGTTTTTGGTCTCCCCTTCCTCAGTGCTGGAGACCAAACCCAGATCCCTGTGACTGTTAGCTACAAGTACTCTACACTGAGCTAAATCCGCAACCTTAGCTTTTGGAAGGGTAAAAATTGCTTTTCACAACCTAGGTGGAATTAAACTTGTTAAAAGCACAGGGCTGGGGATGCAGCTCAGTAGGTAAGAGCACTTCCTGTATAAGTATGAGGACCTGAGTTCAAATCCCAGTACCCATCTCTTTTTAAAAAAGTGGACAAGGGACTGGATAGATGGCTCAGCAGTTAAGAAGACTGGCTGTTCTTGCAGAAGACCCAGGTTCAAATCCCAGCACCCACATTGCAGCTAACAACTGTCTGTAACTCCAGTTCCAGAGGATCCGATGGCCTTTTCTGTCCTCGGGTATTGGACATGGGTGCACTTACCTACATACACATAAAATAAAAATAATGAATAAAATATTTTTTTAAAAAACAAAAAAAACAGGCCAGGCGTGCACACGCCTTTAATCCCAGCACTCAGGAGGCAGATGCAGGTGGATCTCTGTGAGTTCAAGGCCAGCCTGGTCTACATAGTGAGCTCCAGAACAGCCGAGGCTACACAGAGACCCTGTCTCAAAAAGACAAAACAACAACAACAACAACAACAACAACAATAAAAAACCAGAAAAAACTGGACATGTAGAGCTGACACACCACATACACACACACACACACACACACACACACACACACACACGTGCATACATCATACACACACAAAGTAATTAAAAATTTTTAAAGTACATGTTCATTTTGGCTGATGATTATTTACATTTTGTATTCTTGTGGGCAATAAATTACACTAAAGTTAGGTATGGTGAGGTACACCTATGGTCCCAGTACATGGGACAATAAGATCAGGAGTTCAAGATCATCCTCAGCTACTTAGTACGTAAGTCTGAGGCCAGCCTGGGGCTAGACAGCAAGTTCCAGGCCAGCTAGGGCACTTCAGTGAGACCCTATCTCAAACTAAAATTCAAGATTTATTTTATTTTTATTTATGTGTATGTGTATGTTTGTCTGTGCAAGTGTATGTCAAATGTGTGTATGTGCCCACTCAGGCCAGATGAGGGCATCAGATCCCCTGGAGCTAGAGTTACAGGTGGTTGTGAGCCACCAGATGAGGGTGCTGGGAGCCCAACTCGGGTCCTCTGGAAGAACAAGAAGCGCTTTTAACTACTGAGTCAACTCTACAGCCTCCAACCTAAACTTTTAAAAGGCTGTGGCTACAGCTCAGTGGCAGAATGCTTGTCTAGCACAACAAAGCCCTAGGGTTTGATCTCCAGCACTGAAATCACACACACACACACACACACACACACACACACACACACACACACACAGCATAGAATTATACAGCCAGGCATGGTGGTGCATGCCTGTAATCCCAGCACTTGGGAAGTAGAGGCAGGAAGATCAGAAATTCAAGATCAGCCCTGGCTATATATGGAATTTAAGCCCAGTATAGGCTATATGAGAATTTGTCTCAGAAAAAAAAAAAAAAAAAAGGAGCTGACTCAGCAGTTAAGAGCAATGGCTGCTCTTGCAGAAGACCCAGGTTCAGTTCCCAGCATCCACATGGTTGCTAACAACTGTCTGTAACTCCAGTTCCAGGGGATTCGGTGCCCTTTTCTAGCCTGCGTGGGCACTGCACACACATGGTGCATATACCTACATGTAGGTAAAACACGAGTATGTAGGTTCTGGGGATTTCAGCTCAGGTCCTCAGTCTTGTGCAGTGAGAGTTTTACCTACTACACTACTTCCTCAGTGCCCTCCCTATTACACATTAAGGACCAGTAAATATGTAATTACTTTAATAAGCCAAATAAAATAAGTATGATGTCAAAAAATAAACTATTCATTCCCCCAACACCCAGTGGCATCTTATGTCAAACTGAATGATGTTGATGGGGTGCAGTGCTGGCTAGGCCATCCAGTCACTGGTCCCCACTCTGGCAGGAAGAGTAACATTTTGAAAACAGTGCTGAAAGACTTAAGGAAGGCAGACTTCCTGGAAGAGGATGCTCACAAGACACAGAAAGTCAGGAAATGCCATCAGAGTCCACTGGATGAACATGGAAGAGACAAGGTTAGCTCAGGGAGGAACCTGGGGAACATTAGGAAAAACTGCTGTCTCCTGTGGTCCAGGGCTAAGGTACCAACCCAAGCCTAGGACTACTTTGATTGAGTTAACTGGTAATTAAAAAAAATTTATTTACTTATTTTTATTTTATGTGTTTTGCCTGCTTGTATGTAAGTGTACCCATGTTGTACAATGCCTGTAGGGACCAGAAGAGGGGGTCTAGCCCCTGAAACTGGAGTTACAAATGGTTGTTAGCTGCCATGTGGACATTGAGAACTGAATGTAGGTCCTCTGCTGAGCCATCTCTCCAGCTCCAGCTAGTAATTTTCTTATGGTGAGGTAGGCATGGTTTGAGACAGGGTCTCACTATGTAACTCAGGCTGGCCATGAACTCACCATTCTCCTGCTTTGGGCTCCTGAGTGTGGACATTATAGGCATGTATCACATGCCTGAATTAACTAGTCATTTTCTACCCAGTACTATAGAAACTTACCCTAAGCATCAGGCACATGAGGATGCAGGTGAGCCTAAGGTACAGACAGTGCTCTCTCACTGAGAACCACACGCAGAGAACCAATGACCTTACAGGGGGCTGAGACAGCCATTTTCCTCTTTCCTCCCCCTTTGCCATTAGTCTCAGTCAATTAACCTCAGATGCACTTGTTCTGGGTGTTTTTCCCTCCAGCTGTTTCTTTCTGCCATTCCCCATGGTTGAAGGCTCCACCCTTTCCCTTTCCCTGGGTCAGTGCTAACTCAGGCAGAAAGGTGGGGTGCCCTTTCCCCACTCGGCCAGCCTGTCCTCTATCCACACACTCCAGTCATTTTCCTAGAAGAGTTTGTCACAGTCTGACCAACAGGTGACATTTTTGCTGTCTTATGACTCATCTTCCTAGTGAGAATCAAGAATCAAGCCAGGGTTGGTGATAAGTGCCTGTACTCCCAGCACTTGGGAGGCTAAGGAAGGAGGATTGCAGTTCAAAGCTAGCCTGGGCTACATAGTAAGCTGTAGGCCAGACTAGGCTATATAGCAAAATCACCTCTACAACACAGAGGCAAACTGATCTCTGTGAGTTTGAGGCCAGCTTGGCCAACACAGCAAGTTCCAGGACAGCCAGGGCTACACAGTAAGACCCTGCCTCAAAAAATTAATTAATTAAATAAATAAATAAATAAATAAAATAAAATAAACTATAAAGTACTCCCCAAACCTTGTATCATTACAGCAGTTTTTGGTTTCCCCCTCCTCCGTGCTGGGGACCAAACCCAGATCCTTGAGACTGTTAGATACAAGTACTCTACACTGAGCTAAATCCTCAACCCCACAGTAGCTTTTGGAAGGGCAAGATTGCTTTTCACATCCTAGGTGGAATTAAACTTGTTAAAAGCACAGGGCTGGGGATGCAGCTCAGTGGGTAAGAGCACTTGCTGCACAAGCATGAGGACCTGAGTTCAAATCCCCAGCACCCAGATCTTTTAAAAAGCTGGGCATAGCCACATATACCTGTAAACCCAGCACTGTGGGAGGTAGAGTCAAGACGATCCCTAGGGCTTGCTGGCTAGCTGCCTGGCTCCAGGTTCAGAGAGAGATGCCCTTTTCTGGCCTCTACAGGCACCTGTACTCCTGTGGCATATATACACACACATATATAGAAAAATAAAAAAATTTAAAAATATTTTATTATTTTTATTTATTTTTTTATGTGTATGCATGTACTGCCTGCATGTAGGTAAGTGCACCCGTGTCATACAATGCTCTCAAGGACAGAAGAAGCTGTTGGATCCCCTGGAACTGGAGTTACAGACAGTTGTTAGCTACCATGTGGGTGCTGGGATTTGAACCCAGGTCTTCTGCAAGAACAAACTGTTTTTAACCACTGAGCCATGTCTCCAGCCCCTATAAAAATAAAATCTTAAAAAAAAACTTCATAACATTCACTGAAATAGTGCTCCACAGTTTGCAAAACACCTTCATGCATATTAATTCCCCACCATAAACCTGCAAGTATTGCCTTTAGTGTATGTGTGTGTAGGGGGGGTTATGTACATGTGCCTATATATGGAAATATGGAGGCCAGAGGTCTATGTTGGATGTCCTCTTTATGGTTCTCTACTTTATTATTTTTTTTGAAAGAGTCTCACTGAGATTGAAGCACACTGATCTGGCTAGAACAGCAGCTGGCCAGCAAGCTCTGGGAAATCCTCCTGTCTTTACCCCTCATTACTGGGGTTACAGGTGCATGCTGCTGCAGCTGGCTTTTTGTTTTTCAAAATTATTATTTTTTATGTGTCTAAATGTTTTGCCTAAATGTATATACAGACACATGTGTATGCAATGCCCGTGGAGATCAGAAGAGGGCAAACATCCCCTGGAACCGGAGTTATAGGTAGTTGTTAGTTGCCATGTGGGTATTGGGAACCAAACCTGGGTCCTCTGTAAGAGCAGCTGGTGCTTTTTGTTGTTGTTGTTTGTAATGTGGGTGCTGGGGATCTGAACTCAGGTCCCCATGCTTGTGCATCAAGCACGTTACCCACTGACCCATCTCTCCAGCCCTGCATTATCTTTATTTACAGTAAGGATGCTGAAGATTAGGAGAGTTACACTGTTTGCATGAGATCACAAGGCTCCATACACATCACCCATGTTTGACTGTAAAACTGAAATAAATGTCTCTGGGGGCTAGAGATGTGGTTCAGTTGGTAGAGTGCTTGCCTGGTATGCATGAAGCCTGGATTCCATCTGCAGCACCACATAAAGACAGGTGTGGTGGCACACTCCTGTAATCCCAGCACTTGAGAGGTTGAAGCAGATGGACTAGGAGTTCAAAGTCATCTTTGGCTACATTTTGGATTTTACAGTAGCCTACATATAGTTAGAAGACTTTGTATTTTTGAAGAAACTTTGGACTTTCTTTTTTTAAAAAAATATTTTATTATTTTTATTTTATTTGTATGAGTGTATTGCCCACATGTATGTGAGTACACCCGTGTTGTGCAATGCCTGCGGAGGACAGAAGAGGCTGTCGGGTCCCCCTGGAACTGGAGTTATGGACAGTTGTTAGCTGCCATGTGGGTGCTGGGATTTGAACCTGGGTCTTCTGCAAGAATAACCAGTGTTCTTAACCACTGATCCATCTCTCCAGCCCAAAACTTCGGACTTTCAAAGTACTGAAATCTGTAAAGACTTTTAAGAGTTATACTATATTTTATAATGTGATATTAACATGAGATTTTGGGAGATATACAAGAAAGGAAAGTTTATGGTTTAAAGTAATGTGCTTGTGTGTCAAGGTTGACAAGGGGAAATGTCATAACTTCAGCTGTCAACTTGACACAAATCTAGTTACCTGGGAAGAAGGAACCTCAACTGATGAGGCCATCAGACTGGCCTGAGGATACTATGTCTATCTGTGATGCATTTATTGATTGCTGATTGCTGTAGGATGGCCTAGCCCACTGTGAGCAGTGCCATCCTTAGGCAGGTGGGTCCTGGCTGTGTAAGAAAGGTAGCTGAGCTAGCCAGGGGAGCAAGCACTGTTCCTCCATGGTTTCTGCTTCAGTTCCTGACTTGAATTCCTGCCCTGGCTTCCCTCAGTGATGGACTCTGACCTGTAGACCAAAAACAAACAAACAAACAAACAAACAACACAAACAAACAAACAAAACCCCCCAAAGAAACCTTTCCTCACCCAAGTTGCTTTTAGTCATGGTGTTTATCACAGCACCAGCCAAGGAAACTAGAGCACAGCTGGAGGCCACCCTGAGCTACATAAAGACACTACCTTCAAACAAACAAACAAACAAACAAACAAACAAAAGAAACAAATAAAATTCAAATGTCCTCTGACCTACCCAGGACTCAAAGGCAGCTCAAGGCAGTGGTTAAAGGTTGGGACCACTTCCAGCTTTGTTACCCAGCAAGTTATTTAACCTCTGTAGGCCTCAATTTCCTCTGAGTAAAATCTGCTTGATAACCACCTCATCAGCTCTTATGAAGATTAAAGATAGCAAATAAAGTACTGTATTTAGAGGTGTGCCAAACACAATAATTAGCCACAAACACAATTATTATTATACTTCTGCTGATTCTCTTGGTCTCCTAAGATACCAGAGATGAAGCAGGAGAAAAAGAGTCTTTTTGGTTATTGAAATTCTTTTTGAGACAGGCTCTCACTATGTAGCCATGCTTACCCTGTAATTCTCTATTTAGACCAGGCTGGCCTCAACCTTGTCTTGGATACTCCTGCCTCTGTATCCTGAATGCTGGGATGACAGTTGTATGTGCTCCAACCAGGCCCAACATCCCTCAAGAGTTTCAACAACTGAGCTGGGCATGGTGATGCACACCTTTAATGCCAGCACTTGGGAGGCAGAGGCATGTTGGATCTCTGAGTTTGAAGCCAGCCTGGTCTACATAGTGAGGGCTACATAGTGAGACTGTCTCAAAGCAAAACAAAACAGGGGCTAGAGAGATGGCTTAGCAGTTAAGAATACTGGCTGCTCTTACAGAAGACCCAGGTTTGAATCCCAGCACCCACATGGCAGCCTCCAGTTCCAAGGGATCCAATGCCCTCTTCTGGCCTCTTTGGGAACTGCATGCATTGGCATGGGTGCACTTACATACATGCAGGTATAACACTCATACACAATACACAAAGTTTTTTTAATTAAAAAGACAAAACAAATATCTACTAAGAGAAACTGGGCATGGTGGTGCATGCCTTTAATCCTAGCACTTGGGAAGTAGAGGCAGACAGATCTCTTGAGTACCAGGCCAGCCTGGTTTACAAAGTGAGTTGCAAGTCAGCCAGAGCTACATAGTGATACCCTCTCCAAAAAAAAAAAAAAAAAAATAGTGTCAGCAACTGGAAAACTATCTTTGTTCTATTCTGTCTCAGCATGTGCATGCAGGCACACACAAGACACACACACACACACACACACACATACGGTTAAATCTGGCAAATTACATGTGTTCTACTGATGGTAAAACACCAGAATACAATGACCTACAGGCTCCTTTTTGGGTGTTCCCCAGACAATTACGGGAAATGTCAGTTATGGCTGGAAAAGTTCAAATTTCTAGCACTCTGTATTAGACTAAACTTTTTTTTTGTTTGTTTGTTTGTTTTGAGACAGGGTCTCCCTGTAGCCCCAGCTGTCCTGGAACTCACTATGTAGACCAGGCTGGCCTTGAACTCACAGAGATCCACCTGCCTCTGCTTCCCCAGTGCTGGGATTAAAGGTGTGTGCCACCATGCCCAGCTAGACTAAACTTTTAAAAAAAAATTTAAAATTACATTTTTCTTTTCCTTCCTTTCCTTCCTTCCTTCCTTCCTTCCTTTCTTTTTTTTTTGGTCTTTTTGAGACAGGGTCTCCCTGTAGCCCCAGCTGGTCTGGATTCACTATGGAGACCAGGCTGGCCTTGAAATCCCAGAGATCCGCCTGCCTCTGCTTCCTGAGTGCTGTGATTAAAGGCGTGTGCCACTTGTGCGCTATTTATTTATTTGTTGCATATATGTGCATATGGTGGGGAGAGGGGCCCTTGCCACAGTACAAGTGTAGTGGTCAAAGGACAACTTTCAGGAGTTAATTCTTTCCTTCCACCACGTGGGTCCCTGGGATTGAACTCAGGTTGTCAGGCTTGGCAGCAGGCACCTTTACCTGCTGAGCCATCTTGCCAGCCCTAGGCTCAAACTTCTATATCTACTATCACTCTAGTTTTTATTTATCCAACAACTCCAAGTTTTTTTCTTCTTTCAATTAAAAGGGGTAGGGAGTACGGGAAGATACACTCTTTTTTTGCAGTGGGAAAATTCACAAAACCAAGTAGCTAATCAAAGCAAGGAACACCCAAGGCCCAAAGCAAACTTCCTTTTCTTTTGGTTTGTTTGATCTTTAAAGGGGTCTGTCTATAAGATAAAAGAATAAAATCCCTAAGACCAGTTAGACCCTGGACCCCATTTCATCTTTTCTAAACACACCTGAGTGGGGCCAAGGGTTTCAGAAACAAGAGGAGGGTGAAGTTCCCTTAGGGTAAAAAGGTTTTTTTCCCTGCAAGATTCCATTTATAGAACACACAGGCCTCCCTCTCTCTCCTATCTTTCCCACTCACGGAAAACAACAGGGGACCTGCCTTTTGCAGTGGAAGTCGAACTGGATCTTCAAAGCAGAATTCTGAAAGCCAAAGAAATTGACACCGGCAACTTTGGCACTGGGATTCCAAGGTCCAAATGTACTGTCTGAAATCAATCTCATATACAAATGAACCGATGAATATAACGCACGCCTATCAGCTTGACTCCAATCAATAAAGCAAAACATTAAAGCTCCAGGTAAAAGTGGATTGTGGCTTTTTGTTGATAAAAAGAAATGTTGGCCATCTGCCCTGGTCAGACCAGACAAAGAGGTATGTCTGCTTATTAGCGGTTGGGCACATCCTCAAATCAGGATTTTAAGTACCACTGGACAGCTTATCCTGACACACTAGGGGCAGAGTCTAACCGCCTCAAATCTTGCCCCTGACGGCGTGCCGCCTCCCTTCCTCCAGTCCTCCGGGTCACTTTCCAAGCTCCGCCACACTTTGCATTTCCTACATTCCTTCTCATCGCTCAGACCCCTTCCGCCCAGGCTGACAGCTGGGCTGCTGAGAGCCAAGTTAGAGGCACCGTTAACGGGATGCTGAGGAGTGTGTGTGTGTGTGGAGGGGGGCGGGTGTCGGTCAATACAAACAAGAAGCGATCAAGAGCCACCCCTTCCAACCCCAGGCCAGCGCCCCGACACTTGCAAAAACCAATTGGCTCCCAAGTGCTTCCCCTGGCCGGGGGCACTCCTTCCAGCGGTCCCTTTTGCATGCATCCCCCTCTGGCCTCCCTTGTGACCAGTGATGGTACCCGCCGGGTCTGGTCCCCCCCGCCCCCCGCCCCGGTCGCACTGATCTGTAGGTCCCGGGGGCGCAATCAGCTCCCCAAGCCAGCAGGGATGCCCTGGTCCGCGACCTCCACCAGACCCGCCTCGTTCTGCACCCCAAGATGCCTCTGATGCGGCCGCCTTGTGTAGTCCCTTCCGGGGCCTGCAAGACCCCTTACTCCGTTCCAAGCCTCCTCGGGACCCTGTATGTTTCCGGCTTTCCCACAGATGCCGTAGGGTCCTGGGTCCTCACCTGAGTCCGTTCGAAGCTCTCGCGCTCCGCTGCCTCCATCCCAGCTCCGACCCCACGCCGGCTCAACACTTTGGGCAGTGGGTTGGGGACCTGCTTCATAGAGCTGGCCATCCGGTCCATGTTGCCTCGATTAACGCCGTCAGGGGCTCTGGGCCACCCGGGATCCCCGCGGCGCCGCCCGCCCCGCCCTACCCGCGGGGATCCGGCGCTAACGGGGACAGATCTCGTCTTCCATTGGTTGAGAGCAGTGTCCATCTCCCCATACCCCGCCCCCATTGCTCCAAGAGGCTTTCCCCACACGCCTCCGCCCCCTCCGGAGGCGCTCAGCATCCACAGCCTGGCTGGCACGCCTCAGGGGAGATGGTGCACTATGATTGGTTTAGTGGCATGTCCGTCATGGCCGTGGGGTGGGACCTGGAGGGCAGCCCGACCAGCCCTCACTAGCTCCACCCCATACCTAGTGCACCGCCTCTCCGACCCCCTCGAGGCCAAAATAGCATAATAATTGGTCTACAGGCTTGTCCATTAATATGGTGGGCGGGAACTGATCCGCTACTACCCCGACCTGCCTAGCTGGCTCTACCGCACACCCAGCGCACCGCCTGTCTGGCTCCCTCAGGGCCCAAAGTACACTGTGATTGGTCTGGTCACTTCTCAATCATTACGGTGGAGCCGGGCCTGATGGACTGTTGCCTGGACTTGCCCTCGCTGGCTCCGCCCATACTCAGCGCACCGCCTCCAGCTCTCCCACAGCCGTAGGGCTCTGTGATTGATCAGAAGGCTTTTCCGTTATCGTGGTGGGGCGGGATCCGATACGCTGCTGTGACCTTTTCTCACTGGCTGGGTCTCACTTTCAGCACGTGCTGTGTGCGTCCTTCTGCGGCTCCTTGTACCTGCGCGTGACGCTCTGCAGTCCGCGGTCGCGTCGCCCACTAGGGGTAGGGCGCAGGAACCACGGGCTTCGCAGCCGGAAAGCGCTGTCCTTGGCCGGACGCACCGGAAAACTCTGGTCACCCGGATGGCGACCCCCAGGTGCTGGACTGACACTGCAGGAGCCTCCCTGGATCTTTCCATCCCCAGTTTTTCTGTTGATAGAAATCCCCATAGACACTTTGTTTATTCATGGTGGGGTCCGCCCCTGCCTAGGGTACCCCACAGGCAGGGGACCTGTGCGCCTCAGCAAAGATGCTTGGGAGGGTTACACGTTTTCCACTAAAAGAACGAAGGGCCCCTGTAAGCATTAAACTAGTGATTCTATCTAGATTCTATCCATCCTTCCAGTAGAACCCAGAGCCTCATTCATACTTCTCAATGCTTTTTTTAATTAATTAGTGACACCCTTGTATTCACTGTGTAGCCAAGGATGACCTTGAACCCTTTATCCTCCTGTCTCTGCCTTCCCAGGGCTAGGGTTACAGGCGTGGACTAGGATTACATGGGGGGGGGCGGTGCGCGCGCCTCCCCCCTTGGCTCACCGTGCTCTTATTCTGCCATACACGTGTGGAGGTCAGAGGACAACTTGCAGGAGTCTTGTTTTTTCACCATGTGTGTCATGAGGATCGAATTCAGGTCATCAGGCTTGGTGGCTACTGACTTTATCCACTGACGGATCTCCCCTGCTGGACTTTTTAAAAAAAATTTAAATTATTTTTATGTGTATGAGTGTATTACCTGCATGTAGGTAAGTGCACCCATGTCGTGCAGTGCCTGCGGAGGACAGAGGAGGCCATCGGATCCCTTGGAACTGGAGTTACGGACAGTTGTTAGCTGTCATGTGGGTGCTGGGATTCGAACCCGGGTCTTCTGCAAGAACAAGTGTTCTTAGCCACTGAGCCATCTCTCCAGCCCCTGGACTTTTTTTTCCTTCGGAGCTGAGAACCGAACCCAGGGCCTTGCACTTGCTAAGCAAGGGCTCTACCACTGAGCTAAATCCCCAACCCCCTTTCTTGTTATTTTGTATTTTTTTTTTTTTTTAAGGGCAGTGTTTCCATAAGTATTCCAGGCTAGTCTCGAACTCCCAGCAAGCCTCTTGTCTCTGCCTCTTGAATGCTAGGATTACAGGCATAGACCACCACACCCCACTGATCCCCTGGCCTTCCATAACAAAAGAGGTATTTATATGTTTGTTTTTTCCATTTTCATGTGTGTTTATGCGTGTTTGCATGTGTGTGGGCACATGGAGGCCCAAGGCTGATGTCTGCAATCAACCTCCATCACTCCCTCTCCCACTGTATTCATTGAGGCAGGGCCTCTCAAACTCCCAGAGCTCCATATGTCTAGTCTGACTAGGCAGTTTGCTCTGGGATCCCCTTCTGAGGCTGGAATCACAACCCAGCCAGTACTTGCGTGGGTTCTTGGGATCCCAATCCCCTCATGCAGCAAGTGCTTTAATCATCTCTCCAGACAAAAAGAAGTACTTTAATTTGAAATTGCCAATGATTCCTCTTAAATCAGGAACTTTTGGTAAAACTTTACATTTGATAGAGGCAAAAGAGTGAGTGGTAGTTTGTAAGCACTAGGGAACCACTGAAGGTTTTGGTTGTGCCATGTGGCCGTTGTGCGTATCTAATCACCCAGTGCTTCCAAAGGAAGGGAAGGAACAAGGGAGTGGTGTCAGCAGTGGGTAGGTGAGGGACAGTGGTGGTTCCTAGCACAAGAGTGTCCAGGGACTGATCTCATTCTCTCTCTCTCCCTTGGTATATGTCTGTGCCCAGGGGTGTAGGCATGCTGGCATGTGCAGGTGTACACTTGTGGTAGTGCATGTGAATGTGTGTGCATATGCATGTGGAGGTCAGAGAACAACCTACAGAAGTTGGTTCTGTCCTTCTGTCATGTGGGTCCTGGGAGTTGAACTCAGCTAGTGAGGCTTGGCAGCAAGCACCTTTACCTGCTGAGCCATCTTGCCACCTCCCACCTTTATTTGAGACAGGGTCTCTCATTGACCTGGAGCTCACCAAGTAGGCTATGCTGACTGGCCAGAAAGTCCCAGGGATACCTGTCTCCACCTCCCCAGCACTGGGATTGCAGGTACTAGCCAGTATGCCGGACTTGTCTTCTAACATGGGTTCTAGATAGCGAGCTCCTGTCCTTGTGCTGCAAGGGAAGCACTGTACAACTGAGCTATCACCCCAGCACCCAGCAGAAGGGGTTTCTGTAGAAAACACTGGAGGAGTAGGTGGCATTCCTAACGATGTCTGTGCGACCATTCTGAGTTGCCCACTTGTCCTATGCTCTGGGTCTAGCTAAAGAAAGATTTAGGACTTCTTGCCCAGATTTTATGGCATCAATAAACACCAGTCATTTAAACAAGGATTAAAGGATCAGACTAGCTCTTATTGGGATAAACCAGAGTGGTAATGAGGAATTTGTGGTTTGGAGGCACCAGGGAGGAAAAGACTCAAGTGAGTTACCTTCCCTGTGAAAGTCAGTAAGTTTAAAAGAACATCATGGGGCTGGAGAGATGGCTCAATGGTTAAGAGGCTGCTCTTGCAGGGGACCCATGTTTAGTTCCCAGCATTCACATGGTGGCTGACAAGGGTCTCTAACTCCAGTTCCAGGGGATCTGACTTCCTTTTCTGGCTTCCATAGGCATTGCATGCAAACACTCATACCCATAAAATAAAAATAAATTTTTAAAAAAGAACATCAGGACTGTTGGGACTCTAGACCTCAGTGAGTGTCTTGCACAAAGGACAGGTGATGCTATCAGCTAAAATTTGAGAGAAGAGGTTGAAAGATAGAGACCTAGACTTCCAAAATGTATTTGACACAGGCCAGAGCCAGAAAGACGGCTGGGGGTTAAAGGTGCTTGCCACAAAACCAGATGATGGAGTTCAATTCTCTGGACCTACATAGTGGAAGGAGAGTGCCCACTTCTGCAAGCTGTCCTCTGATCTCCACACCCACGCTGTGACACTCATACACACACATAACATACACATATGCACACACACAAATAAATGTAATTTGAAAAAAATTGTAAGAAAAAAAGTCCAGGAAAGAGGTCCTGGTGGCTCAGGTCTGTCATGCCAGGTATAGTTGGGGCAGGAAGCAGGAGAGTCGAAAATCTAGGCTACAGAGTGAGTTCAAAGTCAGTCTGGGCAACTTAATGAGACCCTGTCTCAATATAAAGTATAAAAAGAAGGCTGGTGGTGTTGGCTCAGAGATAGAACACCTGCCTAGAATCCCCCAGTGAAGAGCTGGGTGTGGCTCAGTGGTAGAGCACCTGCCTAGAATCCCCCAGTGAGGGCCTGGGGGGCATGGCTGGTTTAGTGGTAGAGCAACTGCCTAGAATTTTCCAGTGAGGGGCTTGGGTGTGGCTCAGTGGTAGAGCACCTGCCTAGAGTCCTCCAGTGAGGGGTTGGGGATGTGGCTCAGTGGTAAAGCTCTTTCCTAGTTTGACTGGAGGGCTTGCTACATGAAGCTAATAATATTGTGGCACTGATTTCTGCAAAGAATGCTATTAAGTCAGACATGGTAACACATGCCTGTAATCCCAGGAGGCAAAGGCAAAAGGATCAAAAATTCTAGGCCGTCCTAGGCAAAATAATAAGACCCTGTCTCAGACAAAAAAATGAAAACATTTTAAAATTACTTTTCCTTCCTTTCTTATTTTTTTTTAGACAGGATATTTCTATGTATCCCAGGTTGGCCTGGAGTTAGCTATATAGTACAACTGGCCTAAAATTAGGATTGTTCTGCCTCAGTCTCCAAAATACTGGGATTACAGGCATAAACCACTGCACCCTACAGAACTAGAGTTTTAACCCTGGAAACAGGAATTCATATTGAAAGAGGCCAGCAGGTGGCAACAGAGACCTACTGTGTTACCTTGTGTTACCAAGGTCTGTAGATTAGAACCGAAGATTCTCCCCTAGGGTTTTGCTCTGTAGCCCAAGCTGCCCTTGAGCTCACAATCCTCCGGCCTCTGGCTCCTGAGTGCTAGGATCAGGGATATGCACTGGTTCAGCTTCCCCTTAAAAGACCTTCAGGCATCTAGCAGACAAAGAAGCTGTCAGGTCTTCAACTTTCCCAGAGTTAAGTGCACTGGGCAGCTGCTATGTCATCCTCAGTGAGGCTTCACAAATGGGGACAGCACAGACTTTGGAATGGACTGACCTGGGGCCCAGTGTCAGAACTGCTTGCTATGTCTTTAATATCTATGACCTTCAACTCCATTATCTGTAAAATGGGGATTTTACCCATCACTATGTCAGTCACCTGGAAGTTGAAAGGAAATGGTGTTGTAATGATCTGCCTTAGTCTGTTTGCTGCTTCTGGAACAGAACACCAGAGGCTGGAAAATTGATAAAGCAAAGAAGTGTATTTCTTGGGGCTGGAGAGGTGGCTCAGCGGTTAAGAGCACTGACTGTTCTTGAAGAGGACCCGGGTTCAATTCCCACAATAGCCACATGGTGGCTTACTACCATCTGTAACTCCAGTTCCAGGGTATCTGACACCTTCTGGCCTCCTTGGGCATTACATGACACTGGTGCACTTACACACTTGCAGACAGTACACTCAAACACATAAAAAAATAATTTTTTTTGTCTTTTTGAGACAGGGTCTCCCTGCAGCCCCAGCCAGCCTGGAACTCACTATAGAGACCAGGCTGGCCTCAAACTCAACAGAGATCCACCTGCCTCTGCCTCCCGAATGCTAGGATGAAAGGCGTGTGCCACTATGCCCAGCCGAATTTTTTTTTAAGTGTATTTCTCATAGGTCTGGAGGCTAGAAAGTCCAAAATAAGGTGCTGGCTCTGGTTAGGGACTTCTTGCTCCATTACTACAGAGCAGATGGCAGCACGCTGTAAAACAGAGTGAGCTTAAATCTCTTTTCTCTTTTCCTTTTCTAAAAACCCACTAGATACCACAATGGGGGTCCACCCTCTTGACTTCTTCTAACCTGGATCACTTTGTGTTTTCCTTACTTTTCTTGTTGCTGTGACAAAATACCTATCAAAAAGCAACTTAAAGAAGGAAGAGTTTATTTTGGCGGATGGTTTGAGGGGATGCTGTTCATTAAGGGGAAAGTGGAACAGCAGGAGTGGGAGCAGCTGGTCATATGAAATCCACTGTCTTGAAACAGAGAGCTAAATGCTGGTACTCAGCTCATTTTCTCTTTGTTTTTTGTTTTGAGATTAGGTTCCTTGTAGCTTAGGCTGGCCTCAAACTGGCTAGCCAAGGATGACCTTGAACTCCCCTGTCTCAGCCTCCCATTTGCTTGAAGTATAGGCTAGTACAATCACACCCAGTTTCTCTTCCTCCTTTTTATTCATTCCTGGTATCCCAACCCAGAGAATAGTGCTGTCCATATCCAGGGTGGGTCATCCCATCTCAATTAAACCTCTCCCAGAGTCCATCAGTAACCAATAGTTCCAAAGAAAAGGATAAGGCCCCATAATCCCTTGTACTAGTAATTTTCTGTTGCTGTGATAAAATACCATGACCAAGGCAACTCATACAAGAGTTTATTGGGCTATGGTTCCAGAGGGATGAGAGTCCATCATGGTGGGGAGGCATTGCAGCAGACGTGGCTGGAGCAAAAAGCTGAACACTCACATCTTTGAGACACAGGAAAGAGAGAAACTGAACGTGGGCAAAGCTAGGAACTCTCAAATCCCAGCCCCAGTGACATGCTTCCTCCAGCATGACACACTTCCTAAACCTCTACAAACAGTGCCACTCACAGGAGATCACCTGTTCAAATGCTTGGAGCCTATGGGGGACATTCCTAATCTAAACCACCATAGCCCTCCTCCAGTGATGACTATTGTTCAGACCCACTTTGGTTTTTTTATTATATATTTTTTAAAATATTTTCTTTATTATTTTTATTTTATGTGTATGAGTGTACCTGTGTGAGTGCACCTAGGTCAGAAGAGGGCTTCGGATTCCCCTGGAACTGGAGTTAAGGACGGTTCGTAGCTGCCATGTGGGTGCTGGGAATTGAACCCAGGTCCTCTGCAAGAGCAGTCAGTGCTCTTAACTGCTGAGCCATCTCTCCAGCCCCGTTTTATTTTGTTGTTTTTTTTTTTGTCTTTTGGAAGCAGGGTCTCCCTGTAGCCCCAGCTGTCCTGGAACTCACTATGTAGACCAGGCTGGCCTTGAACTCACAGACATCCACCTGCCTCTGCCTCCCAAGTGCTGGAACTACAGGTGAGCGCCACCATGCCCAGCTCGTTTTTTGTTTTTTGTTTTTTAAAGCAGTGTGTTATTATATAGTCCTGGCTGCTCTTGGATGCATAATCCTGCCTTGACCTCCCAAGTGCTGGTATTATAGGCATGCAACACTATTGTGGGCTAATCACTTCCTATTAGTCAGGGACAATGGTAAGCTCTGTGTGTGTGTGTGTAAGCAAGAGGTAAACCTTAGGTATCTTGGGTCTTGGGTATCTTCCTCTATCACTTTGCACAATTTTTTTTGAGTCAGGGTCTCTCACTGAACCTGGAGCTCACTGACTTAGCTAGACTGGTTGACCAGCAAGCTTCAGGGATCCTCCTGTCTCTACCTCCCCAGGGTAAAGAGTACTAGTATGTGCTGCCCCTAGCTGTTTTACATGGGTTCTGGGGACCCCAGTATTGTGGCGGTCAGAGACAGGAGGATCCCTGGGGCTCAGTGGCTGCCATCCTAATTACAAGTTCAGTGAGAGACCCTGTCTCAAGAAAATAAAGTAGGGAGTGATAGAGCAGAATACCTGATGTCTTCTGTGACTTATACACACACACACACACACACACACACACACACACATTCATCCACCCACAACACACACACACACACACACACACACACACACACACACACACGAGGGTGAGCACACAATAAAAAAAGAAAGCCAGGGCTGAGAGTGTAGCTCAGTTGCTAGAGTACATACCTAGCATGCACAAAGCTCTGGGTTCCATCTCCAGCACCACAGAAACTGGGTGTGATGGCAAATCCCAGGACTGGGGAAGCAGAGGCAGGAAGATTGCAGGAAGTTCAATACATTGGTCTATACACTGAATTACAGATCAGCAGGGGCTACGTTATGACATCTTGTTTTACAAATGAGAGAGAGAGAGAGAGAGAGAGAGAGAGAGAGAGAGAGAGAGAAACCGCTTACACACAGAAGGAGCAACCCTTGCATAGGACAGAACTCAATGCAGAGACACCCTCAATCAAGCCCCCTGGATTTGCTGGGCTTGCTTTTGCTGTTGGCCAGATGAGGTAACAACACAGCTCCTCCTGGGTAGGCCACTGCTGAGTCAGCTCTTGAGGCCTCCTGGCCAGCCCTGTCTCCTCTCTAATGCACTGAATAGATGTCCGTCTTCCCCTGGGGGAGCCTTAATGGACTTTCCATCCTAGCCTTAGCTGAACCAGTGGATTCCTAATGGAGGAGACAAGGCTATTACCAAAGAGAGCTGGGAGGTGAAGGGTGGAAATGAAGAGTGACTGATTTCTCTAGGAACTAACTACATTCTAGCCAATCCTTGGCTTTTTTGGGGGAAGGGGCAGGGGCAGGATTTCATGTAGCCTAGGCTGGCCTCAAACGCACTATGTAGCTGAGGAGGATCTTTAGCTCCTGATCCTTCTGCCTCCATCTCCCATGTGCGGTAATTAGACATGTGTGCCACAAAGTCCAAAATCAACCCTTGGCTCTTGTCATAGTTGGCTTCAGTTGTCAACCTGACACACCTGGGAAGAGGGAATTGTAACTGGGATATTTCTTCCATCAGATTGACATGTGGGCATGTCTTTGGGGCATTTTCTTGATTACTAGTTGATGTAGGAGGGCCAAGCCCACTGTGGGCAGTGCCATCCCTAGGCAAGTGGGCCTAGACTATAAGAAAGGTGGTTGAGCAAGTTAGGAGAATCAAGCCAGTAAGCAGTGTGTTCCTCCATGGTCTCTGCTTCAGTTCCTGCCTTGAGTTGCTGTGTTGGCTTCCCTCCATGAATGAGTGCAACCAATATGCCAATAAACCATTTCCTTCTCCAAGTTGGTTTTGGTCACTGTTTTATCACAGAAACAGAGATGCCAACTAGGACAGCTCATTTCCTACAGCTTCTCTCTCTCCAATGCATAATTGTCTCTGCTGAGGCCTAAGTCTATCTGTCAGCTGGGGTTCCTTGTCTGCTAGACCTGCCTTGCCTGAGTTCCAAATCCTTCAACTTACATTATCTTGTGTATGTATGGGGGAGGGGGTGCTGTTAGTTACTTTTCTTGTTCCTTCCACAAAATACCTGGTAGAGACAATGGGAGGAAAGAATGGTTTATTGTGGCTCACAGTTATAGGGAACACAGTCCAATATGGTGGGAAGGCATGGCAGCAGGAGCATGAGGCAGCTGCTCGCATGGCATCAACAATCAGGAAACAGAGAGAGATGAAAGCAGGTGGTCATTTTTATTCAATCCAGAACCCCAGCCCATAGGACGGTGCTGCCCACATTCAGGGTGAGTTTTCCCATCTCATTAACTCAATTTAGAAACTCACTTGCGGATGTGCCTAGAGCTGTGCCTCCCAGTGATTCCATTTTTGATTTACTAATGATTTTAATTTTACATGTATGAGTGTTTTGCCTGCATGTAATATGAACATACCACATGTGTGCAGTGCTTAAGGACGCCAGAAGAGTATGTTGGATCCCCTGAAACTGGAGTAACAGGTGGTTCTTAACCACTACATGGGTGTTAGGAACTGAATCCTGGTTCCTCTTCAAGAGCAGCAAGTGCTCTTAACTGTTGAGTCATCTCTTCACTTACAAGATGATTCTAGATCCTGTTGAGTTGACAATTTTTTTGTTGTTTTGTTTTTGAGACAGGGTCTCCCTGTAGCCCCAACTGGCCTGGAACTCACTATGTAGACCAGGTTGGCCTTGATCTCACAAAGATCCATGTGCCCCTGCCTCCCAGGTGCTTGGATTAAAGGCGTATGCCACCACACCTGGCTGGCTGATAATCAAATTAACCATCAGAGGGGGTCTATTTAGCTTTATGTATATTTCATTGCTCTCAACCCCCACCCTCACCTGTCCTTCCTAAAGGCTGAACTATTTTCTTTGTGTGTGTAACAAGCTCTCAATATGTAGACCAGACTGGCCTAGAACTCTCAGAGATCCACCTGTCTCAGCCTCCCAAGTGCTGGGATTAAAAGTGTGTGCCACCATGCCAGCCTAATTTGAACTATTTTTAAAATTATTTTTATTTTATGTGTATGAGTGTTTTGCATGCATGCACATATGTATGTATGTATGTGCACCACATGTGTCCAATGCCCATAGAAGTCTAAAGAGAGTTTTGAATCCCCTGGAACTTGAGTTAGTGGTCACTGTTTGCCTACTCAGGTCTTCTGCAAAAGCAGCCTGTGCACTTAACCACCGAGCCATTTCTTCAGCCCCACTACTTTTTTTTTTGTCCTTTTTTGAGATAGGGTCTCGCTGTAGACCCAGCTGGCCTGGAACTCACTATGTAGACCAAGCTGGCCTTGAAGTCACAGAGATTTGCCTCCTCTGCCTTCCAGTGCTGGGATTAAAGGCATGTTCCATCACACCCAGCTGGCCCCACTGCTTTTTGTTTGAGTTATACAAGACTGTCCTCTGAGTTGAACAGATGCCATCTTCCTGAGCTCATCTGTGCCTGCTTGCCAAAGATTACCACAGCTGTACTGATGCCCCATATAGGAGGGACTAGAAGAGTCAGGGACCCTCACCTGAGTATCCAGCCACACCTCCCAACTTGTGGTGGGCAATTTGTCTCTAATTGCCAGTGGCCTGAGGGAAGGGCTGGAGTGCATAGGCTGGGAAGACTAAGGGAGAGGGAGGCTCCATCTATGTTGCTTTGGGGAAGCTGTCACCCATGCTGGGTAGAGATTTTCTGATGTGGCCTTGTGGGGAGCACCCACATTCCTGTACGTAATCCCTAACCCATTACTCTGTCAATAAGTCCAGTAAACTCATTGGGTTGGTGGAATCGTACCCCAGTTTGTCACTGGGACCTCAGGAGGAGGGGCAGTCTTCATTTACAACCCCCTCCCCAGAAGGATTTTAGCAGCAGTTTGTTTCCTGGAGACAGTGTCTTGCTATGTAGCCTTGTCTAGCCTGTTACTATGTAGCCTGGCTGGCCTCAAACTCACAGCAATCCTCTTACCTCAGCCACCACACCCCCACTGAACTATCTTTTCTCTTCTTCTCTCTCTCTCCCCTGCCATCTTACCCTACTGATCACATATGTCCTCAGTCTCAGTTAGATGTTCAGTAAAGATTCATGGACCAGGAAACTTCCAGGAAACCTCATGAGAACCCTTACAAGACGGTAGGAGACTATTGCCATCTACTGGTAAGAATTTGAAATTACAGCTAAAAGCTCCTTTTGCTAGTAAATCCGTTAAGAAAAAAAAAGGGCAAGAGAAATGGTTCAGCAAATAAGAGCACATGTTGCACTTCCAGAGGACCCATGTTCAGTTCCCAGCACCCACATCAGGCAGCTCCCAATTCCCTGAAGCTCTAGCTCCAGAGGTTCCAGTATCCTCGTCTTCTTGCCCCCACAGGCACCTGAACTAACCTGCACACACCATACACACACACACCTACACACACACACACACACACACACACATACACACACACACAGAGTTAAAAATAAAAGTAATTCTTTTTTCCAAAAAAAGAATTTGGGCTGGGGAGATGGCCCAGTGGTTAAAACAGTTGCCATGTACGTGTGAGAACCAGAGTTTGGATCCCCAGAACCCATGTAAATGCTTGATGGACATGGCAACCTGCCTGTAATTCCAGCCTTGAAAGACAGAGACAGGGGATCCCCAGAGCAAGCTAGCTAGCAAGACTAGCCATATTGGTAAGCTATGGGCTTGACTGAGAGCTCCAGCTTAATGAATAAGGTAGAAGGGCAAACAAGGATTGCCTGACATCAACATCCGGCCTCCACATGCACCCACACAGAGACATACATCCACACACATGTAAAAAATACATGTATACATGTGCACACCACATACAGAGATGCAGAAATGGAAAAAGAAAAAACTAAAATCTTACAAGTAAGTCAAATGCATATTTTTAAGTGTTTATCTTTTTTTTTTTTTCAGGGTCTCCCTGTAGCCCCAGATGGCCTGGAATTTACTATGTAGACCAGGTTGGCCTTGAACTCACAGAGATCTGCCTGCCTTTGCCTCCCAACTGCTGGGAGTACAGCCGTGTGCCACCATGCCCAGCCCAAGTTTTAAATTTTTAATTATGTGTATATGTGTGTGGGTTTGTGCACATGAGTGAAGTGCCTATGGAGGCCAGAAGAAGGCATAAGGTCCCTTGGAGCTGGAGTTAAAGGTGGTTATGAGCTGCCTAATGTGTGCGCTGGGAACTGAACTCGGGTCCTCTTCAGAGCAGTACACACTCTTAAATGCTGAGCTATCTCTCCAGCTTCATTTTTTGTTTGTTGTGTTTGGTTGTTGGGTTTTTATTGTTTGTTTTTTATTTTGAGACAGGGTTACACTGTGTAGCCCTGGCTGGCCTGGAACTCACTATATAGACCAGAATGGCCTTGAACTCACAGAGATCTGCCTGCATCTGCCTCCTGAGTGCTGGAATTAAAGATGTGCACTACCATGCCTGATAAGTCAAATTATTTTTTTAAAAATTACATTTACCAACTCTCTCTGTGTGTGTGTGCACGCACAGCGTGCATGCATGGGCACATGCATGCTACAGAACACCTGTGTCTCAAGGTCATAGGACGACATTTAGAGTTTTTTTCCCTCTTTCTACCTTGTGGGCCCCAGGGATTGAACTGGGGTCCTCAGGCTTGGCAATAAGCACCTTTACCCACTGAGCCATCTCACCAGACACACATAAGTCAAAATCTTTATTTAAAAACAAAAAAAGCCAGGCGTGGTGGCACACACTTTTGATCCCAGCACTTGGGAGGCAGAGGCAGGCGGATCTTTGTGAGTTCAAGGCCAGCTTGGTCTACATAGTGAGTTCCAGGACAGCTGGGCCTACAAGGAGACCCTGTCTCAAAAAGACAAACAAAAACAAAAACAAAAACAAAAAAAAACTGATAGAGATCATGTTCTCCTCCCACTGAGACCACAAACTCCCTGAAGAAATTCTTTAGGTTCCACTGAAGGCAACAGAGCCAAGAGCTTCATTCAAGGGTCTTAAGGCTGAAAACTCAGCAGGCCACAGGTGTTTCTATTTTTTCAATAATGAAATATATCTCTTTGCTCACTTAGTCTTTGGGTAGATGCAGATCTTCTTGCCTTCTTTTGTGGTGAGTCTGTGGAAAACACATGAGAAGCGAAATGTTGACATCCTTAGCGTCCCCAGAACTTATAAAAGAGGAGTGTGGGAAATCTTCTGAATAGTCTTCTCGCTTTCCCTCCCAGCTGTCACACTCTGTTCCTATCCCCTCCTTTTCCCACCCTTGTTCTCCTTTGCCTCTGTTTCCCCTGGAATTTATGCTCCCGGAACTGCCTCCATCAGGAACCATGACTCAGAATGTCTAGTTTCCAGTTGGTAACCTGCACTGTGACACTGAATGCTTTCGTTTCACATAATGGGTTTATTAGATAGAATTCACACACCCTATGGACCCTCCATCTGAAATAATTAAGGCTGAGGATATTGTAGCTCAGAGGTAGAAAACCTGCCTAAACTCTCCAGTGAGGGACTGAGGGTATGGTTCAGTGACAGAGCACTTGCCTAGAATCCCTCTGATGGGATCAAGCTAAGCAGTAGAAAGCATGCCTAGGATCCTCCAGTGAGGGGTCTCGGTGTAGCTCAGTGGTACAGCATGTGACATGACATCATTTTTACTGTGTTCTATTAGCCAACCAGTCCATAAAGCTAAGCTAGCCTAAGCTCAAGGTAGGGAGTACAATATAGATCGCCATATACCCGTGGAACTGATGTAGTTAGTCATGCTTTCAAACTGTCATAAGACCCTTCCTCACCTTTATTTTCCTATTGGGGTGTGTGTGTGTGTGTGTGTGTGTGTGTGTGTGTGTGTGTGTGTGTGTGTGTGTATGGAGGGCAAAGGTAAACCTTGAGTGTTGTTCCTTAGGTATCATCTACCTTGTTTGTTTTGCTTATATATGTGTGTGTGTAGTGTGCATGCCTGTATGTGCATTCACATGTGCATTGTTGTGCATTTTGCATGTGTGTGGGGGTGTGCATGTGGGGAACAGAGGTTAACATCAGGTGCTTTTCTCTTTTGCTCTCCACCTTATATATTAAGGTAGAGTCTCTCATCCAAACCCAGAGCTCACCAATTCAGAAAGTCTAGTTAGCCAGCTTGCTCCAAGATCCTCTGTGTCTACTTCCCAAGCCGAGATTACAGGCAGGCCACCAAGCCCTCCCAGCATTTATGTGGGTGCTGGGGATTCAAACCCTGGGTTTCATACTTGCATGGCAAGCACTTTACCCACCAAGACGTCTCTTCAGGTCCTGACCTTGTTGAGTTTTTTAATTTTATGCATATGAATGTTTTGCTTGCAGGTATTCAAGCGCACCTATGCATGCAATGCCCATGGAGGCCAGAAGATGATGTTGGATCCTCTGAAACTGGAGTTATGGATGGTTGTTAGCTGCCACATGGGTGCTGGGAACTGAACCCAGGTCCTCTGTAAGAGCATCCAGTGCTCTTAACCATTGAGCCATCTCTCCAGCCCCACATATGGATGTCTTTAAATCTTCAGAAAGCCACCTAAGACTTAAAGGAAAAGAACCAGGACATTGTGAACACCGATGCTTCCTTCTCTATATGCAGATACTTCAGTGTCCTTTTTCCCATCCACAAAGTCATCTCAAAACGATGAATTCATTCATGATGTTCCTCGAGCCCATTTCCTGCTGCCTGGATGTCTGATGTTCAGTAAGTCTCTGCCCTTAAAGCCTCAAGATGGCTCCATCCTTAGCTTCCTTTTTTTTTTTTGAGCAGGGACAGAGCTGATGGAGTTGAATACATGATGGCATTTAATCCTGCCAGGAGCTCTGTGATCTCTCTCTCTCTCTCTCTCTCTCTCTCTCTCCCTCTCTCTCTCTCTCATTGCTGATGTGTTTTGCATGACCTAGTTACCTCTCTGCCTTCTGCTTAGGGTCATTTATCCTCTTCCCATCTTTATTTTTTTCTGTTTTTTTTTTTATTTCAAAAAAAACATTCCGGGCGGCATTTTGTAGACCTTATAACCCCAGGTGACCTGGATCATACTATATAGACTTCAATCTCACAGAGATCCTCCAACCTCTGCCTTCCCAGTGCTAGAATTGAAGGCGTGCAGCACCTCACCAGGCCTTCTCTCATCTCCTGATCCTTCTTGTTCTCTCAGCCCAGGGTGTCTCTGTCCTAGTCACCTGGACTTCTCCCACTTATCCTTGAGTGTTTCGGTATAAACATCACATTCTAGAATGAGCTTCTGGACACCAAGATTGGTCCTCTTGGACTGACAAGGTCCTTCCTTGTATCCTCTAGTTGATCTTTCATCAACTTGATGGGATTTAAAATTGCCATGGAAACAAAAATCTGGGTATACCTGTGAGGGAGTTTCTAGATTGGGTTACTTGAGTGTGAAAACCCACTCTAACCATCCCACGGGCTGGGGTCCTGGAGTGAATAAAAAGGAGAAAGTGGGACTAGAGAGATGGCTCAGCGGTTAAGAACACTGATTGTTCTTGCAGAAGACCAGGGTTCAAATTCCAGCACCCACATGGCAGCTAACAACTGTCTGTAACTCCAGTCCCTAACCAACAACCTCTTCTGACCTCCATGGGCATTGCACAACAAGGACACAGGTGCACTCACATACATGCAGGCAATACACTCATACATATAAAATAATAAAATAAAATAAAATATTTTTTAAAAAAGGAAAAAGCAAGCTAAGTACCAGCATTGAGCTCTCTGTGCTTCCTGACTGTGGATGGGATGTGAGCAGCTGCCTCACACTCCTGCTGCCATGCCTTCCCACCATGATGGATTGTGTCCTCAAATTGTGAGCCACAATAAACCCTTCCTCCCTTAAGTAGCTTCTGTCAGGTATTTTTTTCACAGCAACAAAAAAAGCAACTGACACAATACCCATTGCAATTGTCCTGAGCTATCTTTAACTGTCCCATTTTCTTTCGTTAAAAATGATTTAGTGCTGGGTATGGTGGCACATGCCTTTAATCCCAGCACTTGGGAGGCAGAGGCAGGTGGATCTCTGTGAGTTCGAGGCCAGACTGGTCTACATAGTGAGTTCCAGGACAGCTGGGGCTACAGGGAGACCCTGTCTCAAAAAGACCAAAAAAAAAAAAAAAAGATTTAGTGTCATTCCAGGTGGTATTTTGTAGACTGTTTCCATTGGCGGCAGTGGGAATTCTGCTGCTGGCTGGTGTCTAGGCCTCTGTGGAGGTGAATCTGGAGGGAATCGGAGCCATTGGAGCCGCTACCATGACTGTGGGCAAGAGCAGCAAGATGTTGCTGCACATTGACCACAGGATGAGATGCATCCTGCAAGATGGCCGGATCTTCATTGGGACCTTCAAAGCTTTTGACAAGAATATGAATTTGATCTTCTGTGACTGTGATGAGTTCAGGAAGATCAAGCCAAAGAACTCCAAACAAGCAGAAAGGGAAGAGAAGCGAGTCCTTGGTTTGGTGTTACTTCGAGGGAAGAACCTGGTTTCTATGACAGTAGAAGCACCACCTCCCAAAGATACTGGCATTGCTCCACTGCCACTTGCTGGAGCTGCTGGGGGCCCAGGAATCGGTAGGGCTACTGGCAGAGGAATCTCAGCTGGTGCTTCCATGCCCCAGGCTCCTGCAGGACTTGCTGGGCCAGTGCGTGGGGTTTGTGGGCCATCCCAGCAGATGATGACACCACAAGGAAGAGGCACTGTTGCAGCTGCTGCAGCTGCAGCCACAGCCAGTATTGCAGGAGCCCCAACTTGGTACCCACCAGGTCGTGGAGGTCCTCTCCCACCTATGGGCCGAGGAGCACCTCTTCCAGGTATGATGGGCCCACCTCCTGGCATGAGGCCTCCCATGGATCCCCCAATGGGGATCCCTCCTGGCCGAGGAACTCCAATGGGCATACCCCCTCTTGGGATGCGGCTCCCTCCACCAGGGATGTGAGGCCTTCTTTGATCACAGACCACAGTTATGGAAGTAGCTTCACAGATGCATGGGCCGGATTCCCCAGGGCCATGTTACTACAGACCTGTTTGTTTGTTATGCTGTTGTTCGAGGAGTCTCACCAGATTGTCTGGTTTCCTTTTCAGGGCCCCCTCCAAGGCCCTAGACTCATCTTGGTCCTCTTCAGTTCCTTGCCTGTTCCCTGAAAGGCTGTACATAGCCCTTTTATTTTTCTGTGGCCTATGAAACTAGTTTATAATAAACTCTTAAGAGAATATTTTTAAGGTGGGGTGTGGTGGCCCACGCCTTTAGTCCCAGCACTTGGGAGGCAGAGGCAGGCAGATCTCTGTGAGTTCAAGGCCAGCCTGGTCTACATAGTGAGTTCTAGGACATCTGGGGCTACAGGGAGACCTTGTCTGAAAAAAAAAAAAAGAGAATATTTAAAAAAAGTTATTTAGTGTGTGTGTGTGTGTGTGTGTGTGTGTGTATGTGTGTGTGTGTGTATATATATGTGTGTGTGTGTGTGTGTGTGTGTGTGTGTATAGATGTGTCAGATCCCTTGGAGCTGCAGTTACAGGCAGCTGATCAACATAGTGCCCTGTTTTCTTATGCAAAACTGTGTACTCAAGAGGGCTATCTTGGTTCTTTGTTGTGGGCTTCTTTCTTTCTTTCTTTTTTTTTTTTTTTTCTTTTTTTGAGACAAGGTCTCCCTGTAGCCACAGCTGGCCTGGAACTCACTATGGAGACCAGGCTGGTCTCGATCTTACAGAGATCCACCTACCTCTGCTTCCCAAGTGCTGGGATTAAAGGTGTATGTTACCACATCTGGCTAGTGTTTGGGTTTTGGGTTTTTTTGTTTTTTTTGAGATAGGGTCTTCCTATTGAGGCCCAGGTTGGCCTCAAACTCATGATTCTCCTTCCTCAGCCTCCTGAGTGCTGGATTACAGGTGTGCAGCAACATTCGGGGCTCTTGCTTTCATACTCAGCTTTAGTGCATGGCCTGGTGTCTGGCATGAAAGTCAGACTTTAACTTCATCTCAAAGTTACATATGTTGGTACAGAGCTTGGTTTTATTTTTATTTATTTTTATCTTATGTGTATTAGTGTTTTGCCTCCATGTCTGTGAGTGCACCCATGTGTGCAAAGTCCTCAGAATCCAGAAAAGGGTGTTGAAATCCCTGGAACTGGAGTTATGGGTGGTTGTTAGCTGTTGTGTGGATGCTGGGAACTGAACCCAGGTCCTCTGCAAGAGCAACCAGTGCTCTTAGCCTTGGAACCATCTTTTCAGCCCCAGTTGCTTATTTATTTATTTGTTTATTTATTTATTCATTTATTTATGTAATTTTTTTGTCTTTTTGAGACAGGGTCTCCCTGTAGCCCCACCTGACCTAGAATTCAGTACGTAAACCAGGCTAGCCTCAAACTCACAGAGCTCCACCTGCCTCCTGAGTGCTGGGAGTAAAGGCGTGAACCACCATGCCTGGCCAATTTTTAAAGATTCATTTTATTTTTATTCATTTTTTAACATTTTATTTGTTACTATTTTTAAAATTTTATTTATTGTTTTTATGTGTATGCATGTACTGCCTGCATATAAGTAAGTGCACCTGTGTTGTGCAATGCCCGCGGAGGTCAGAAGAGGCTGTCAGATACCCTGGGACTGGAGTTACAGACAGTTGTTAGCTGCCATGTGGATGCTGGGATTCAAACCCGGGTCTTCTACGAGAACAATCAGTGTTCTTAACCGCTGAGCTCTCTCTCCAGCCCATCAATACTTTCTTATTTGAAAATAGAAGCAGGAGAAATTAAATAATATTCAAGTGAACTGACCAGAGTAAATTTATAGCACAATTGATTGTTCCACACATTATGCTGGATTTTTGAGCAAAGATTTGTTGCTGTCTGGATTTTATTTATTTATTTATTTAATTATTTATTTATTTATTTATATTCATTCATTCATTCATTTATTGAGACAAGGACTTTCTTTGTAGCCCAGGCTAATCTCAAACTTGTGATCCTCTTGCCTCAGCATCCTGAGTATTGGGATTACAGATGTGTGCCACCACACCTTGCTTGAGATGAGGCTTTTAATTCAATATTTTAAGTTTAATTTAAAAATATTTATTTCTAATTATGTGTGTGTGTGTCTGTGTGGAATTATGCATGTGCATATCAATGCAGGTGCCCTTGAGGCCACCCCTGGAGCTGGAATTACCGTGGATGGGTGCTAGGAACTGAACTTGGGTCCTCTGCTAGAGTAGAGTGCTCTTAACCTCTGAGTCATCTCTCCAGGCCCAGATTCAATCCTTTTCAAACCACCTCCCTTACAGTCATCTGGAATATTTTGACTGCTTCTCGTGACAGGGAACTCCCCACCTAACACGTTCCAGCCCAAGATAGCTATAAATGTGACCATGTTCTTTTAAGTCTTTGAATAAAATCTAGCTAGGTGTGGTGGTGCAAACCTATAATCCCAGCACTCAGGAGTCTGAGGCTGGAGGATCATGGGTTTGAACCTAGCTGGGCTACAATGTAAGAAAGTCTATTTCAAAATAAAAATAAAAAAGACTGGACATGTAGCTCAGAGGTAGAAGACTTGCCTAGAATCCTCAGTAAGGGGCTGGGGGTCACGGCTCAGTGGTAGAGCACCTGCCTAGAATCCCCCAGTGAGGAGCTGGAGTGTGGCTGAGTGGTAGAGCACTTGCCTAGAATCCCCCAGTGAGGGGCTGGATTTGGTCCCAACTTCCAGACTCCCCTCTTTTCTTGGGATTTGTCTTTGCTGCTGCAGTCACTGTGATCTAGGTGACCCACAAGACCAAGTCAGGACCTCTTAGCTGGTGATGTAGCTCAGAGGTATCGCATTCACAAAACAAAACAAAACCCCTTCTTAGTATAAAGAATTTTCTCTGCAATGACCCCACCCCTTCCATTATGCTGAGGTTCTGAGTGGACAATGAGTTCTGGGAGACATTGCTTAATATAAATATCATAGATACATTGCAAAATCTCCTCCAGTCTTTACACTGATTTTCTATTTTTTATGGGTGCTTCTGTATTACTTTTCTTGTTCCTCTGACAAGGTAAAATACCCAACAAAAGCAACTTAAGGAAGGAAGGATTTATTTTCCTCATGGTTTGAAGATACAGTCCATCATGGTGGGAAGGCATGGCAGCAGGAGTGTGAGGCAGCTGCTCACACGGCATCCACAGTCAGGAAGCAGAGAGATGAATGCTGGTGCTCAGCTCCTTTTCCCTTTTTTTTGGTCTTTTTGAGACAGGGTCTCCCTGTAGCCCAAGCTGTCCTGGAACTCACTATGTAGACCAGGCTGGCCTATAACTCACAGAGATCTGCCTGCCTCTGCCTCCCAAGTGCTGGGACTACAGGCGTGTGCCACCATGTCTGGCATGTTCTCCTTTTTATTCAGTCCAGGACCCCAACCCATAGGATGGTGCCACCCACATTCAGGGTGGGTCTTCCCTCATTAAGCCTTTCTAGAGACACCCTCATAAGACATACCCAGAGGTTTCCATGATGACCCTAAATCTAGTCAAATTGATAATGAATATTAATCATCACAGGTTCTAATGAGCAAAGGTTCCTATTTTTTTTTCCCTTTCAGTGCTGAGGATGGAACCCAGGACCCCATACATACCAGGCAGGTGTTCCTACCACTGAGCCACATCCTCTACCCCTCACTGTGGGATTCTAAGCAGGTGCTCTACCTCTAACCTATATCCATTCCTTTGATTTTTTAAAAAAAATTATTTATTTATTTATTTATTTATTTATTTATTTATTTATGTGTTGGGGAGGACCTGAGCATGCCATAGTATGATTATGGAAGTCAGAAGACAGCTTGCCAGAGTCAGTTCTTCCTTCTACCTTGTCAATCCCAGGGACTAAACTCAGGTCTTCAGGCTTGACAGTGTGCACCTTTACCTCCTGAGCCATCTCGTTGGCCCTGCCCTTGGAGGTTTTTTTCTTTTGTCTTTTTGAGACAGGATGTCCCTGTTCCCTCAGCTGGCCTGGAACTCACTATGTAGACCAGGCTGGCCTTGATCTCACAGAGATCCGCCTGCCTCTGCCTCCTGAGAACTGGAATTAAAGGTGTGCATCACCACCCCCAGCTATGTCCTTGGATTTTTGAGACAGAATCTTACTTTGTGTTCTGGGTAACCTGAAACTTATGGTCCTCCTGCCTCTACCTCCCAAGTGCTAGGATGACACGTTGGCCAAAGCCTCAGATTTTTAGTATGTTTCCATCTCCAGCTGCTCTCCTTCTTCAGCTAGTGATTATTATGAAACACGAGGGTCTCTCCAACCAAGAGGCATTTCCATAAATGAGCTTCTGCTGGACTCTCCCTTCTTGGTACTTATGACAGTGCCCTGTCTGAGAGACCTGAGTGACTCCATCTTGGATAAAACCTCCATAGGACTGACCCAGCCCTGGGCCCTGTTCTAAGAAAAATCACAATACTTGGAACGCATAGAGAAAAACTCCCCCGCCAAATGTCAATTAACCAGGGACAGGAAAGTACTAAAAGTCCAGATATCTTTTCAGATTTCCTGAAGCCAGCAGTTTATGGTTTGGCACTGAGCTGCAACCAATCAGATGCTTGCCAGGCTGAAGACCCCCTACTCCCCTTCTTGCTGAACTTGCTGAAATAAACCTATAAAAACCTCTGTCCCCCAAAGCAAGGGGTCTCACATCTGAGATCCGCTGAGTCGGTGACAGAGTGGGCCCAAGCTTAAGCTTGTAACAATAAAAGAACCCTTGTGTATTTGCACCGGTTGGCTCCTTGGTGGTCTTTGGGGGTCTCTCATGAACTGGGCACAACAGTCCAGGGCACTGAGGATGTCCAGTTTCTTTTTGTTTGTTTCTTTTCTTTTTTCTATTTTGGTACAGAAGATTGGACCCAGAGTCTTGTGCTATACCCCCTGTGCTGGATAGCTTAGTTGTCAACTTGACATACCTACAAAGAGGGAACCTCACCTGGGGAATTTCCTCCATTGGATTAGCCTGTGGCTAATTCATGTCTGTGAGGAATTTTCTAGAAGAGTGTTGAGTGATGTGGGAGGGTCCAGCCCACTGTGAGTGGTGTCACTTCTGGGCAGGTGGTCCTGTGTTGTGTTACAGGCCAGAGGAGTAAGCCAATAAGCATGATTTTTGCTTCAGCTCCTGCCTTCAGGTTCCTGCTTGGGCTCCTGCCCTGGCTTCCCTCAATGAAGGACTGTATGGTAAGCTGAAATAAATCATTTTTTCCCCAAGCTGATTTTGGTCACACTGTTTATCACAGAAATAGAAAGCAATCTAGACACCTCGAGCCCTATGTATACCCTTACTTCCATCCTCGTGGGTCCTGCTCTGTTCCCAGCTGCCCCTTTCTTAGAGTTAAAGGCCTAACTCCATACTCTTCAGGTTGCTCGCTGGGATCAGTCCATATTAGTGTAGATATCTCAGAATGCCTTATTTGGTACGGTTCCCATGGTCTGGCTACCCACTTGAACTTCCTGCTGCCATGGATACCTTTCTGAAATTCTTCTGTTGTCATGGATCCTGGTCTGGAACAAACAGGCTGTCCTGTCCTGGCTCTTTTCCTTCAGTGCATTGTTACTGACTGAAATGACTTCCTATTCCCAACATTGTATGTTAAAGCCCTAACCCCTTGATCTGACTATTTGAAAACAAATGTGTGTGTGAGTTTGTGCATGTGAATGTAGTGCCTATGGAGGCCAGAAAAGGACATCAGATTCCCTGGAGCTGGAGTTACAGGTGGTTGTGAGCTGGCCAATATGGGTGTTGGGAACTGAAATGTACTGGCTCTTAATGCTTAGCCATCTCTCCAGCCCCAGGGAAACAAGAACTTTAAAGAAGTGAGTGAGGCTAAATAATGACATAGGGTGTGTCTCACACAATAAGACTGATGTCCTAAACTAAGTGTGGTACATGCCTATAATCCCAGCACTTGGGAAGCTGAGGCAGGATCATGAATTAAAGGCCAATCTGGGAATTATAGCAAGTCTCTGCCTCATGGCAACAACAGTAGCAGCAACAACAAAAACCAATGTCTTAGGCTAGACATGGTAGCACAGGCCTTTAATCCCAGCACTCAGGAAAGGTGGATCTCTATGAGATCGTGGCTAACCTGGTCTACATAGGGAGTTACAGGCCAGCTGGGGCTACTGGGAGACACTAGCTCAAAAAATAAAAACAAAGCAAAATGAAAAAAATCCTGATGTCTTTGACATATTATTTGTATGAAGAAATAATTTGGCCCCAAGCACCTTTTACGCTTGCTCAGCGTATTTCTGACATAACTATAAACAAAATTATCCTGTGTTAAAACATAGTATTGGTCTTAAAATTTCTAAGGTCATAGTTTAGTCTACTAGTTTAAGGAACAAAATATATGTCTAGTCAAGGTTTATCTGAAAATGTTTAGTTTTTGCCCAAGCTTTATCTATATAGCACATGGTAATTAAAACTACCAGACTGGCCTATGGGTATGAACACTGGAAAGCCTTCACCTAGCATGGATCAAGCTTTCTCTTCCTAGCATTCCCCAGATTATATACTTTAGCCTTCCCCAAATCCAAGAGACCATGTATGATTAGGGCCAAATTACACACACAGTTGGCTGGGAAGAGTGGCGAGTCACCCATCCTCTGGTTCAGGGAGGCCATGGAGATCCCACCAGATGGACTTGAACCAGTGTCCACATCTACAAAGAGCAGGGTCAACACAGAGGAAACATTTCCTCCATGTTTCCAAGTGAAGCCAGCCACGGTCTAGTAGGACCTTTGACTTATCTTCACATAGACGGGAACTGGTAAAAGAAAGGAGCCAGGGGCTCCTCCCAAGCCCATTGACCCCTGAAGAACAGATCCTCAAATGACCTTAAGAGTAAAAATAAATTGGTGTATTTGGGCCAATTGTATGGTCTTAAACTCCCAAAAGGAAAGTATAACCAAAGATTAAAGCGATCAGTATATTTCTTTAAGAGTCTATATGTGTAGCTTAAGGATACATGACAAGAAACAATACCAGACAGGAGATGCCTTCCTTTGAGTTGTTGGCCAGAGTGGTCCAAGAGACTCCCAGACAGTAACCCAGCATAGAACTGGGAAAATGAACAGCAGACCCCAATCTTATCTAAAGGAATATTGGCAACTGATTGCTGCTAGATGAGGAAGAGCTGATCTTCCTAAAACAAGGAACTCTAGATAGGCTAACTAGGCTCAGTGGATGGATTTATACTGGGGAATGGCTGGGGCCACTGACAACATAGTGGACAGTAACAGGGATGACAGAGTATATAGGCTTCAGTGGGGGGGTGGATGCTGTGGGAGGGTGCCATTTGGGATGTGGGTATAAAGATGAATAAGATTGTTTGGGATGTTCTGCATGAAATACACACACGCACACACACACACAATCAATTTAAAAAAAAGAAAAATAGAGCCATGCGTAGGTGGACTAATCAACAGACATGGTTGAAATGAACCCAAATAAACTTATATTGTATATATTTTTTAATTTCCCTCAAACTCTTGTATCATATAAAGATACTTTAAAATTCTTCTTCTAAAAAAAAAGGCCCACCCCCCAGCCTGCTCCAAGCGAGACCCCGTGTCCCTGCAATGGCAACCAGGAAGGCAGGGCCCCAGCTGGAGACGAAGATCAATCACAGCCAGTCTGAGTGCCAGCAGGAGTGGACCCCCGAGTTCTTCAAGCATTTGTCAACCAAGCCCATCACCAATGAGATGACATGGTTGAACTTCTCTTTGTGGAGTCTTAGCTAGAACAGCACTCGGAGAAGCCCCTGAGGCAGGTAACCAGTCCCTGAGGCCCCAACTGACAGAAGGGTGCAAGCATTTGACTGCTGCCATGGACTGAGGAAACCTCAAGTCAGAATTCCTACAAGAAGCCAATCTGATCATGGCCAAGTTGAAGCTGCAGATAATTGTAGAAGCCCAGGCGCTTGGCCATCTTGGGCCTGTCCCCTCTGTCCTGAATATTGTGTCTGAGGGATTTTAAGCAGAGGAGCAAATTCTTAGCCAGTCAAATGAAGTAGCTTTGTTCCAGGGGATCCAATGCCCTCTTTTGACCTCCATGAGCAATGCAGGACATGAGTATACTTACATTCAGAGAAAAAGTCTGAGAGCCTGAGAACCTAAGGAAAGAAAGAGAACTAGAGCTGTTGTCACCTCCTGTGAACTGGAGTCATGGTCCCTCCCCAAGAGCTGGAGCTGTGGTCCTTTCCTGTGAGCTGAAGCGTCTTCTCCTTGAAACTGAAGCTGTGGTTCTTCCTCTGAGCAGGAGCCGTGGTTTCCCTCCTGTGAGCTAGAGCTGTGGACCCCACCAGTGAGCTGGACCTGTGGTCCTCTCCTGTGGGCTGAAGTCCTGGTCCTCTCCTGTGAGCTGAAGCTGTGGTTCCCCTCCTGTGAGCTGGAGCTGAGGTCCCCTCCTGTGAGATACAACTGTGGCACCCTCATAATAATGTTGACTCTCAGTCCCAAGAGGGACAATCAGAGTGGACTGTGCTGGATCAGGTGCTCACCCACTGTTGAAGATTATTCATCTTTCAGCTCTCACCAGAGAAGTTTCCTTATGCAGCAGATGGTGATTGACACAGAAACTTATGACTTTCTAATATGCAGGGAGGAGGGGGCTGCAGAGCACTTGTCAGGCCTCTGGAGCACAGGGCTTGGGGATCATGGCAGAGGAGGAGGTGGAAAGATTGTAAGAGCCAGAGGTGGTGGAAGGCTGTGGGGGGTGGGGTGGGGAGTGGAGTTCTCCAGATGGCTGGTTAGTTACTCATGTGAACTCACAGCAATGGCGACAGCATGCTCAAGTCCTATGCAAGCTCCAGTGGATGGACCCACACTAGAGGCCATACGGGGATCCAAGATAGACTCTATAGGCTTCATTATTCAGAGAGCATATACTGAAATGAGTCGGGGGTAATGTGGGGAGGCATGGATGGGAGGGGGATATAAATGTCATCAAATTATACTGTATGGAAATCACAAAAATTCAATAGAAAAAATGTAGAAAAAAAGAAAAAAGAATTTTTATTTATGTGATTCTATATGTGCAGTGCCCACAGAGATCAGAAGAGGGCATCAGATTCCCCTGGACCTGGAGGCACAGGAGGTTGTGAGCTGCCTGATATGGGTGCTGGGAACTGAACTCGAGTCCTTTGCAAGATCAGCAAGCACTCTTAACCACTGAGTCATCTCTCCACCCCTGTAGAGATTCTGTCTATATGCCTTTCATGCCCTGAAATTTTGAACATTAATCCAAACTGGCAAGCTTTATTTAGGCTATTCAAGAAAAGAAGAGTTACCTTTTCTACTTTTTTTTTTCAATCTTGGCAAGAAAGGACTAGGGGAGGGCTGCTGCTCTGCCTGGGTCAAGGCCAAGGGCAACTGCTTTGGCTGCATAGATAGAGGCTTATGGAAAGCCTGGCTCTGCTACTCATTCATGTGGGCTCCTCAGTAAGTTGCTCACTTTTCTGAACCTCAGTTTCTTCAGGTTCCAATTGGTAGAGCAATCTATCCCTGTCTCATTCCTTCCAATCATTTATTACCTATCCATCATCTACCCATCCATCCAACATCCATTCACTCATCCGCCCATTCATCCATCATCTATCCATTCATTTACTAATCCATCCATTCATCCATCTGCCTACACACTCAGCCCATCCATCTATCTATCCGTCCACCCACTCACCCATCTACCCACCCACACATTGATCCATCCATCCACTTATCCATCTATCCATCCAGCCGTCCATCCATTCATCTACCCTTTAAACTTATGTTAAGCATGTGTTATGGTTTGCATCTGTCTTAGTTACTTTACTCAGTGCTGTGACCAAGTACCTGATAAGAACAACTCTAGGGAGGAAAGCATTATGTCGGCTCACAGTTTGAGGGCACAGTTCATCATGACAGGAAAGGCTCCTGTCAGCAGGAGCTTGAGGCAGCTGGTCATGTTGCATCCACAGTGAAGAAGTAGAGAGAGATGAATGCTGGTGCTCAGCTCACCTTCCACCGAATTGACCCAGGCTAAAAACTCCCTCACAGACATTCCCAGAGGTGGCTCTAGATCCCGCTAAGTTAACAACCAGTATTAACTATCTCAACACCTGAAATGTTCCTCACAGGCTCCTGTTTTGAAGATTTAGTCCCTAGCAGGTAGCACTGTTTTGAAGGTTAGGGCTTGACTGGCCAAAGTAATTCACTAGGGACCTTTGAAAGTTACACTCATCCCTGGTTCCATCTCCCACTCTCTGCTTCCTGTCTGCCACCATGTAAACAAGCTGCCACATACTCTCTCCACTTGACATTCCCCCACTATGATAGACTGTAATTCTCTCAAGCTGTGAAACAAAATAAGCCTTTCCTCTTTGTGATGGTTAGCTTTAGTTGAAAACTTAACACAACCTAGAATCAACTGGGAAGAGAATTTCAATGAAGAATTCTCTACATTGGTTGACCTGTAAGTGTATCTGTGGGAGGGTCATCTTAATTAAGTTAAATGATGTGGGACCATCTAGCCCATGGTAGGCAGCACCATTCCCTAGGCAGGGGGTCCTAAACTGTGTAAGAGACAAGAAACCAAGCTGAGCACAAGTCAGCCAGTGAGCATGTGTGTATTTACCTCTCCCTGCTTCGAATTATTTATTTATTTTTATTCTATATGTATGAGTGTTTTGCCTGCATATATGTATGTGCACCACATAAGTGCAATGCCTATAGGGCCAGAAAAAGGCATCAGGAACTGGAATTACAGGTGGTTGTTAGCTGCCATGTGGGTACTGGGAACTGAACTGGGTCCTCTGACAGCAGCTGGTGTTGTTAACCATTGAGCTCTCTCTCCAGCCCCTCTCTCTGCTCTTGATTATGGTTGTGGTATGACCACCTGTTTCAAGTTCCTACTGTTGTAATTTCCCCTCAGTGATGGACTATAACCTGGAATTTTGAGCTAAAACAAACCATTTCACAGTAACATAAATGAAACTATTAACTCCAGTAATTATTTGAATCTGGAGTATACCCCAAGAGCTTCATGTTTGAGGTCCCTTGGTCCCCAGCTAGTGGTGCTGTTGGTGAAAACATTTTAAAAGAGGATCTTCAGGGACTGGAGAGATGGCTTAGCAGTTAAGAACACTGGTTGTTCTTGAAGAAGACCCAGGTTTGGATCCCGGCACCCACATGGCAGCTAACGACTGTCTGTAACTCCAGTCCCAGGGGATCCACAGCCTCTTCTGTCCTCTGTGGGCATTGCATGACACTGGTGCGCTTACTTACACACAGGCAATACACGTATACACATAAAATAAAAATAATAAATAGTGTGGTGGCGCACACCTTTGAGCCCTGCAGTTGGGAGGCAGAGGCAGGTGGATCTTTGTGAGTTCGAGGCCAGACTGGTCTACATAGTGAGTTCTAGGACAGCTGGGGCTACAAGGAGACCCTGTCTCAAAAAAGACAAAAAAAAAAGAGCCTCTTCACTAATTGAGTGTGTCCCTGGAGGTGGGTCTTGAAGACCATACTTCCTTCCTTCCTTCCTTCCTTCCTTCCTTCCTTCCTTCCTTCCGTCCTCCCTCCCTCCCTCCCTCCCTCCCTCTTTCTTTCTTTCTTTCTTTCTTTCTTTCTTTCTTTCTTTCTTTCTTT
>NW_008351473.1:12114-15152 GCF_000622305.1 Nannospalax galili | reverse complement strand
AGCATAAGGACCTGAGTTTGGATCTCACATAAAAGCTGAGCATGGCAATAAATGTCTGTCACCCCATTGCTGGGATGAGCAGAGACAAATGGAACCCAGGGACTAAGTGACCAGTCAGTCTAGCCAAATTGGCAAGCTCCAGGTTCAGTGAGAGGCCCTGTCTCAAAATAAATAAGGTGGGTGGGCTGGAGAGATGGCAAGAGCACATTCTGCTCTTTCAGGAGATCCAAGCTCAGTTCCCAGGACCCACTTTGGGTGTTTCACAACCACCTGTAACTCCAGCTCCAGGGGATCTGACACCTTCTTGCCCTTACTGGCACCTGCACTCATGCATACATATGGTCACACAGACACATACATACACTAAATAAAAATAATAAAAATAAACCTTTAAAATAGTAATAAAAAGTTAGAGAGTGATTGAGGAAGTTGTTTTCTGTCCAGATGTGCACACACAGGTATGTACGCTGCACACATACACACACACAATAGTGAAAGATGAGAGATACAGGATCAAGTATATAAGTAAATTATGTCAGGTGCCAATAGAGCCAAACAGATGCTTCTAGAATCCATCTGAGTCCCCTCACATCCTTTTATGATGTAGGCACCTAGGAGCTCTGGGTGGTCTTGCATTCCTGACAGTCATCTTGTTACCACCTCTGGAGTCACGTATCTTTCAGGCTCTGGTAAAGTAAGAAGGGTCTAGAAGTTGACAACTTCCTGGGTAGCTATTAGTAAATCTCTGTTGGAGGAATTTAGACTCTAAGTCAAGCATGTCCCAACACTGTTTCCAGAGTTTCTGTGGAATGTGCCTGCTGGCTGGTGGTCAGTCAGCTGGGTGTCTGTCTCCACTTGCCCTGAATACTTTGACATCTGTAGAGATCAGTGTTCAATTGAAACACCAGCAAATTCTCAGAAGATCATTTTCCCTGTGCTCAAAGTTTGCATGTTAAATATAGGATGGATCACTCTGAGATAATTTCCCAGTTACTAGACACTTCAGAGATTTGTGCCAAGCATGACTAGGGCTGGGGTGGGCACCAAGAAGCCAACAGGTGTCTTTAGATGGGGTCAAGACTGACATTAAGAAGGCCAGATACCCCTAAGCTCATTGCACTTCCTCTCTTCCTCCTCCTCCTCTTCCTCCTCTCCTCTCCCACCTTCTTTCCCCTCCTCTTTCTTCTCTCTCTTCCTTCTCCTTTCTTTCTTTTTAAAAGACAGGGTCTCATGTAGCCTAGATTGGCCTCAAAAGCACTATATAAAAAAGATGAACTTGGACTTCTGATCCTCCTGCCTCTGCCTCCTGAGTGCTGGGAATACAGTGTGCCTGTGCCATACCTTGTCTTGTGCTGTGCTAGAGATAGAACCCAGGACCTTGTGCATGCTAAGCAAGCACTCTACCAACTGAGCCATGTCCCCAGCTCCCTTACCACCCTTCTTTACAGAGTGAAAAATAGCAAGAACCTATTTCTTCACACCTGCCTGCTCTACCTCCATCTCATCAGCCAGAAGCAAGAATTCTCACCTGGCACAATTGAAGATACTGAAATGAGAGAACTCATAGGTCATAGATGCAGGGGCTTTAAAAATTATGTGGGTCAGAGAGAGAGAGAGAGAGAGAGAGAGAGAGAGAGAGAGAGAGAGAGAGGGAGAGAGAGAGAGGAGAGAGAGAGGGGGGAGAGAGGTATTATAGTAGGACAGGTGCCTGTTTAGGACAAAAGAGGGCATCAGATCCCCTGGAACTAGAGCTACAGGTAGTTATAAACCACCCAACATGGGTGTTGGGAACCAAATCCTGGTCCTCATCAAGAGCAGCCATCACTCTTACCCACTGAATCATCTCTCCAACCTCAATCCACCTTACTTTTTGAGGAGACACTCCCCCAGCACCGGGGCTACAGGGATGCACTGACAAGCCCAACTTAAATATATATTTATTCATTTGTTGGAGGACATGCATGACATGGTGCACACATGGAGGTCAGAGGACAATTTTGTGTGATGGGTTCTCTCCTTCCGTCTTTACCAGGGTTCTGGGGATCGAACGTGGGTCCTCATGCTTGTACAGCAAGCACTGAGCCACCTTCTAACCCTACATCACTGTATTTTATGATATTCCACCCTAGCCTTTGCTCTTCTGCAATTCAGAGGAGGGAGCCCATTGTCAGGGGACACAACAGGAAGAGGAAGTGGAGAAGCAAGGATGATTAGGAAGAGAAGTGGTGGACAGGGTGAACTGGGCAGGGATGCGATTGCTGGAATGTTGCAACCTGCATGGATAAGCAAAAGGTCATTAAGTGGGAGGATTTGGGGTGGGGTGGTACACCCTAGATTACTAACACCCCCTAGGGAATTTTCCAAGGTCTTAAAATACCACTCAGTCTTCATGTTCTATCTAGGGAAGTAGCTGAGGCAGAGGTTTCCAACCCTAGTTGTTCTGTTTGGGTTTTTGTTTTTTTTTTTCTGTGTGTGTGTGTGTGTGTGTGTGTGTAAGCCAAAGGATGATGCTGGTTATCTTCCTCAAGTCCTCCCCACCTTATGTTTTCAGGCAGGGTCTCTCACTAAACCCCGAACTCACGCATTTGGCTAGTCTGGCTAGCTAGCATACCCTAGGGAACCTCTGTCTTCATCTCTTGTGTGTTGGGATTACATGTGGGCCACCACACCCACCCAGTGGGTGCTGGGGATTTGAACTCAGATCCTCATGCTTTCACAGCGAGCACTTTACACACTGAGCCACGTCAGGAAAATCTTATGGAGGGAAATGAACAAAACGTCATCACAGTGCCATTCATCCTTGCTTCCCTAATTGGAACCTGCACACTTTCTCTTAAAGGGACGGAATCTGACAGGCAGAGGAGGATTTAAAGAAAGAGTGGGAGGGGGCTAGAGAGCATGTGCTCTCTAGCAGAGGACCTGGTTCAGCTCCTAGAATCCACCTGGCAGCTAACAACTATCTATAACTCCAGTTCCAGGGGCTCTGACACCCTCTAAAAGTGGCACATGATGCCCAAACATACATGCAGGCAAAACAC
>NW_008351473.1:9522-11679 GCF_000622305.1 Nannospalax galili | reverse complement strand
GACTAAAATAGCTATAATATTCTTCTTTTGATGTCCTTTCACGTAACAGGTACAAAACTGAGCTTGGTAGAGTTTTCAAGACTGAAGTATGAAAAAGTATTAGATGTCTTTGATCAAAACAACCCTGGGCTGGAGAGATGGCTCAGTGCTTAAGAGCACTGGCTGCTCTTACAGATGACCCAGGCTTGGTTCCCAGAACCCACATGGCGACTGACAATGGTCCATAACTCTAGTTCCAGAATATCCGATGCACTCTTCTGGCTTCTGTGGGCATTGTACAACATGGATGCACTTATATACATGTAGGCACAACACTTATACTAGTAAAATAAAAATAAATAAATAAAAATATTTTAAAAAAGAAGAAAAAGTGGGGAGCTGGGCATGGTGGCACATGACTGTCAGTCTAGCCTCAGGAAGCTAAGACAGGAAGTTGGAAAGTTCAAAACCAGCCTGGGCTATGTGGAAGGCTACAGTTTAGCCTGGGCTATTTAGTGAAACACTGTCTTAATAAAGAGGAGGGTGATTGGGCATGGTGGTACACACCTTTAATCCCAGCTTGGGAAGTAGAGTCAGATGGATCTCTATGAGATCAAGGCCAGTCTGGTCTACATAGCAAATTCCAGGCCATTTGGGGCTATAGGAAGACAGACCCTGTCTCAAAAAAAAAACAGAGAGAGAGAGAGAGAGAGAGAGAGAGAGAGAGAGAGAGAGAGAGGAGGGAGGAGAGAGAAGGAGAGAAAACAGAAAACAGGAGGAGAGGAGAGGAGAGACAGAAGGAAAGGAGACGGAAGGGGAAAGGAGGGGAAAAAAGAAGAGGAGAGGAGGGGGAGTGGAAAGGAGGGGAGGGGAGAAGTTGGAAGCCTGGTATGGTGGCACACATTTTTAATATCAGCACTCAAGAGGCTGAGGCAGGGGGACCTTGAGTTCCAGGCCAGTCTGGGTTACATGGCAGAATCAGAAGAAGAGGTCCTAAGTAAAGGAAGACAGAAAGAGAACAGGAAGACAGCAGGTACAGAGAGAAGCTTCTAGAATGAAGATGGGCAGGAGGCAAGAAGAAGAAAGGGATGAAAGGAAACATCTCAAAGCAACAGGACCCCACCTTTACCACCAGCTCCAGCTCAGCCCTGCATCTATTAGCCTGGGCATGTCCATCTGAGATGTGGGATGCTGGCCAGGTTGGACTCCCTGTGTGGCATCATCACAAGAGCGATAAATAAAGGAACACTTTTGCATCTTATTTAAAATATTTCCTATTTGGGTCAGTATTTCTATGAAGGAGATTTTTGGTTTGTTTGTTTGTTTTAATTGAATTTATTTGTTTTTTTTGGGGGGGGTTGTTGTTAGTTTTCGCTTTGTTTTATTTTCTTCTCTAATTCAGTTTTTGGAATGTCATCAGTATTGTTGACATTTAAAAAATATTTATCATTGCCGGGAGTGGTGGCGCATGCCTTTAATCCCAGCACTTAGGAAGCAGAGGCAGGCAATCGTTGTGAGTTCAAGGCCAGCCTGGTCTACATAGTGAGTTCAGGTCAGCTGGGACTACAGGGAGACCCTGTTTCCAAAAGACAGAAAGAAATATTTATTATTGTGTGTGTAAGCCTGTGTCAGTATGTGCCCTGGTGTGTATGTCCAACTCAGAGGACAACTATGTGGAACTGGTTTTCTCCTCCCACCTTTATGTGGGTTTGGGGGATTGTACCCACTGAGTCATGGCAACCTTTATTTTGTATTTAAGACAGGGTCCCAATATGTAGGCCAAGTTGGTTTGGATCTTACTATGTAGCCTAAGCTATCGTCAAACTTGCTATTCTTCTGCCTCAGCCTCCAGAGTGCTGGGATTACAAGCGTGTACCACCACAGTCATTTTAGGAAAATAATTTATTCAGATAGTAATGACGATAGACTACCTTAAAGTAAACAGTGTGAGTTAAGTCAGATCTGGTGACACAGGCCTGTTGTCTCAGAAACTCAGGAGGCTAAGGCAGGCGAATCACAAGCTCCAGGTCAACCAGGGCTACATAGTGAGTTCAATGCCAGGCTGAGCAACTTAGTGAGATACTATCTCAAAATAAAAAGTGAAAAGACATCTGGATGTAGGTCAACCATAGAACACTTGCCTAGAATTCCCCAGTTAGGAGCTGGGGTGTGGCTCAG
>NW_008351473.1:6499-8605 GCF_000622305.1 Nannospalax galili | reverse complement strand
TTCTTCTTCTTCTTCGACAGGGTCATAAAGTCTGGAGCTCACTATGTATGTAGAGGAGCCTGGTTTTGATCTCACAGAGATCTTCATGCACCCAACCTCCCACTCCCACCCCCAGTGCTGGGATTAAAGACATACATCACCACGCCTGGCTATGTCTCTTCTTTTATTGGTCAGGATTGTTTTGGTTATCCTTGGTTTTGTGTTTCCATATGAAATTTGAAATTATTTTTCAGTTTCTGTGAAGAATTACATTGGAAATTTGATGTGGATTATGCTGAATCTGTAACTTGCATTTGGTGGCTGTTTTTACAACATTGATCACACCCATCCATGAGCATGGGAGGTCTTTCCATCTTCTGATATCTTATCCAATTTCTTTCTCCAATGTCTTAAAATTTTTATTGTGCAAGTCTTTCACTTCCTTGGCTATTTATTCCAGGGCATTTCGTTCTTTAGAGACTATCATAAATGGGATTATGTCCCTGATTTCTTTCTCAGTAGGTTTCCCCTGTAGGGAAACTACTGACTTTTGTGTTAGTTTTTCATCCTGTTGCTTTGATGAGTATGTTTATCAGTCTTAAGAATTTCTGATGGAGTTTTAAAGAACTTTTGTGTATATAAACAGATTATCTGCTAACAAAGCTGCTTTGACTTCTTCCTTTCCTGCCTATGTCCCTTTATCTCCTTCACTTGTCTCATGGCTCTAGGTAAGGCTTCAAGCACTGTATTGAGCAGGAATGGAGAGAGTGGACATCCTTGTCTTGTTCCTGATTTTGGTGGAAATGCTTCAAGATTTCTCTGTTTAGCATGATGTTGGGTGTAGGTTTGTTGTATATTTCCTTTGTTATGTTGTGGTATGCCCCCCATATCCCTAGATTCTCCATGATTTTTATCACGAAGAGATGCTAGACTTTGTTAAAGTTCTTTTCGGTATCTCATGAAATGAACATATGGTTTCTGTCCTTGAGGCTATATTATGTGGAGGATTACATTTATTGATTTGTACATGTTGAACCATCCCTATATTTCTGGGATAAAGCCAACTTGATCAAAGTGTATGATCTTTTTAAGTTTGCTTAAATTCAGTTAGCAAGTATTTTATTGAGAATTATTATGTCTATGTCAAGGAGATTGGCCAAGTTTCTTTCGATGGAGAGTCTTTTTCTTGTTTTAGCATCAGTAATATCCTTCTAAATAGGCATGTGTTAAACTGGCTCCTAATGACTTATCCTTATACCCATAGATTAATGCATTTCTCAACTTTGACCAGAGAAACTTCTTGCAACAGATGGTAATTAACACAGAAATCCGTAACAGAGCAACACACAGAAGATAGGAAACTTCAGCACGTTCAGTCGTAAATGGGGCATCTACATCAGACCCTCTTCTTCTAAGGTTCAAGGGTCATTGTGGATGATGGGGCAGAAAGATTGTAAGAACCAGGGGCAGTGGATGAATACAGGGAAACCAGGCTTTCTGGATACAACAGAGCAGTTACACAGCGCTTGTGAGAAATGCGCAAGACGAGAACAAATCCACACCAGGCAAAATCTCAGTGTGGAGGGTGGGGTGGGCAAGAGCCACCAGCCATAGCTGAGGCGCCATCGACAACTGATAGATGCTGGAAGAGGGAGAGCCAGTTTTCCTTACATGTGTGATGCCAGGTAGGCTGACCAGCCTCCAGGGGATGGGTCCACACCCAGGTGCGTTGGGGGAACATAATTTTAACAGCGGACATAAAGAGAAGGAGTAAAGGAAGGCGGAGGTGGATCTGAGCAGAAGACGCATCTGAATACAATCAAGACACAGTGCATAAAATTCTCAAAGAACAAAACATTGATTTAAATGAATAATATTTGACTTCAGTTTTGCCCAAAATTAAATGAAGTAATGAATGACCTCAGCACGCTGCCCAATTCAATGAGTGAGTGCAGACACGACTGGAGAATTAATCAGCGCGACCCGCTAAGAGCTGTCTAAAGAATTATCCTGATGTCAATGTTACTCATTGTGAGTCACTTCGTTGTAGCTCTCAGTTGGAGTATCGTTTTATACACTGAAGAATTTAAACAAATGTTGTATGTTCTCTCTCACACGTGGATCTTA
>NW_008351473.1:0-6268 GCF_000622305.1 Nannospalax galili | reverse complement strand
GAGGGGGAAGGGAGGACGAGGGGAGGGGGAGAGAGGAGAGGGAGGGAAGAGGCAAAATCAACACCAAGGATGTTTGCAAAAACGTGGAAACCTACTAGTTTGTTTCTTAAATATATGTATATATTCACTCAAATATCTCTATATATTCACGCTGAAGAGTTTAATTGGACTTACTGTACACAGGGCATGATGCTCCTTGAAGCCATAGGTTGACAAATAAAATACAGTAGTTGCCAGGTTGCTGTGAGTCATTCCCTTAATCCCAGCAAACACCAGGAAGGCAGAGGCAGGTGGATCTCTGTGAGTTCAAGGCCAGCCTGGTCCACATAGTGAGTTCCAGGCCAGCTGGGGCTACAGGGAGACCTTGTCTCAAAAAAACCCAAAAATAAAAATAAATAAAATACAGTAGCTTTTGTGACATGTTAACTTTCACAGGTGTGGAATCTGAAGCCTGAGGCCCAGCTGCTGCATCTTAGACAACACCCCTTACTAGTGAGTGCAGACTGACCCCGAGGCGTGTCCTTCACCCATCATATCAGCACTGTGTTTCTGGGCTGGTAGTCACAATCCATGTTGTTTAGTGTTGTGTTCAAACTTACATGTTTGTTTCATTTTAAATAGTGACATGAAAATTACAGAAAATTCTAAAAGATTCTAAAAGTACAAAATGAATCACGAGACACAAAAATTACATTAAAAATTACACAAAACATGGTTTAAAGTTATTTCTGCTGCCCTCCCAATGTAAGCACTTGGTGGGTGTGTCCTGTGGCACCTGATATAAAACAAGAAAGAAGGTAGATTCGCCGCCACACTCCTGATCGTGCAGCCAAATTACTCTGATTTTTTTTTTCTGAATGAACATGCTAAAAGTTTTGATCATTTTCCTGTAACCCAGGAGTTTTCCCATGCCATCTCTGTCCACACGGTGTCCTCTGCTTATCATGCCACACTTCAGAATCATTGCTTGCTTATGCCTCCAGGACTGAACCCTGTAGATAGTGTCCAAATTCTTCCACCTGGTTGGAGTGCGAGTCCTGGGGATGGGGGTCCTGCTGGTGGAGGAGGAAGCAGGGTCTCTCCCTGCTGCTCTGGGAATGCTGCTCCCTGTAGGGTAGTGACTGTAGGCACTGGGGGCCATGTGGGGAGGCAGGCTCCATTTAGCACCTAGGGCAGGTTCAACAGCACTGTTAGGATACAGCCATCTTGGATGCCGTATGGTTTCAGGGCAGGGCCACCAACAGCTTCAGGACACCTGGTCTCCAGTTCAGTGAGGGGCACATGGTGCTGTGGAGGTGACAAAATCCCTGTATCACCAGTTTCCCCACAGATTACTGCTCCTATGTGACCGATCTCCTGCCAGAACCTTTCCAGCTTGAAAACTGAAGTGTTTGTAGATTCTTGGAAACTGATTAACGAGGCAAATCTCTATTGAATTATTTATGATACACAGACAGTCTTTGCCTGGCACTCAGGAGCTAGCCTCTGCTCAGATTCCCCAATAACAAATGGGGAAGAACTAACTGTAGGGATCACCCTGTGAATGCGAGGGGTGGGTTTCCCTCTGCAGTGAGTCACCACAGGGCGCACAGGGCTCCAGACTGCTCCATGGCACCCATGGGCTCCTTGCTGCAGCCGCTCACCCTGTGGTGTGGCACTGAACTGCGCCTGGGCTGGAGCCTCACTGTGAACTTTTCCATCTCGGTTTGTGGACAGCTGCATCATATTTGGCTTAGAGTTCTCTGTTGCTAGTATGTTTACAGAACTTTCCATGTTATTCACATAAGTACTGCTTCCCTGAGGTATTGTATCCTTCACACACTTTTTGTTGAAAAATTATCTTTATAAATATAAAAGGGGGCTGGAGAGATGTCTTAGTGGTTAGGAGTACTTGCTCTTGGAAAAGACCTGGGTTGGGTTCCCACCACCTACATCAGGCAGCTCGTAACCACCTGTGACTCTAGTTTCAGGGGATCCAACAACTAACTCTTCTGGCCTCCATAGGTACCTTTATACACGTGGTGCACATCCAGACAAGCATGCGCACATGCGCGGACACACACATACACCTAGAAATAAGTAAGTCTTTAAAAAGACAAAAGTACTTCTATGAATCAAATGCCAACTTCACTGTGAGTGGTATGCATTACAATATTTTAGGTCAGTTCTTATTTTTATACTTTGTTCCTTTAAAATACTTTTTAAGCATTCTGTTTAGCATCTTAAAGTATTTTTGTGCTTGAAAAGTTTCCATGCATTTTGGGATCATTTAAAATACCCATTTTCACAGCTTCTTTAAATGTTCAGAGTTTCAAATCATTCTAAGAACTTTTTGTAATTGCTACAAACTCAGTACAACATATATTCATCAACAGTAGACAAAAATAAAAAAGGATGTCACCAATCAAATCCTATATAACAAAAGGGAATAAACCCTTAATAAAACATGGATGATTTATGAAAATTGAATAATAAGAACCAGCGAAAGGAAGGAACAGAAGCATATACACAGCAGGACCCACAGCCATGTCCATACAACTGTCATTCTTGATTTGGTTCTCAGGATCTATGTCAGGTAGCTCACAACTGCCTAGTACTCGAGCTCTGTGGAATCCAATGCCTTCACCTGGCCTTGGTGGGCACATGCACACATGTGAAATACACACACACACACACATAAATAAATAAATAAAAAATATTTAAAGAAGAAAATATTTATCTATTTCATGAGAATGGTCCAAAACACTACTGCGTTCCCTAGTGAGCATCTTGTAAACTAGTAGTTTTATGATTGGTGATGGTGTTAGGACATTTAAGCATATATTTGGTGTCAGGTAATGTGTCATGTTGGGATGCAAAAAGGCTATCTCCACCTCAGAATCCAGTTGGCATAGGTGATGTGTACAAATAACAGTTTCAACGAAGGAGAATGTCCACAGGTCCAACTACTATTGTGTCACAGCGACTATTCTGTTCCAGCCCACCTGGAACTCACTATGTAGACCAGCTGGCCTGGATTGCACAGAGATCCACCTGCCTCTGCCTCTTGAGTGCCAGCATTAAAAGTATGCACCATCAGGGCTGGAGAGATGCCTCAGCGGTTAAGAGCATTGACTGCTCTCACAGAGGAGCTGGGTTTGATCCCCAGCACTCACGTGGTAGCCACCAACCATCCTTAACTCCAGTTCCAGGGGAATCCGAGGCCCTCTTTTGACCTCCGCAGCATTGCATGACACAGATGCACTCACATACATGCAGGTAATGCACTCATACACATAGAATAAAAATAATGAAAAAATTTTAAAAAATATATGCACCACCACATCCAGTGTTCACGTGAGTTTTAATTACTTTCTCGAAAGTTCTATTTATGAATTAAAGAAAAACAAAGTTGGCTGTCAACCTGACTGGAATCAACCTGACTGGAATCAACCTGACTGTGCATGCCTGTGAGGGATTTTCTCATTGACAAAGTGGGAAGAGCCCCCAATCCCCAATGTGGGCAGCAATGTGTCTTTCGGTGGCAACCCAGGTAAAAGGAGGTCCCAGGGAAATGCTTCACTCCTTACCTCCTTACCTTAATGTTTCACTGGTGAATTCATCTGATGCTGGTCTTGCTACATTCCTTTGCTGATTTCAGAACCCAGCTTCTTCCAACATGTACTAAAGACCAGTGGCTCTTCTTTAATCTTCTAGACCTTCAGCACAAGGTTGGCATATCTGAGGCATCCAGCTTTATGAACTGAGGAACTACAGGGCTTTCTGAATCTCCTATGTTGGATCATCCAGATGGTATCATGTAAGCCAATCCAATAAACCACCTTTTAACATATACCTATCCTTTGGGTTCTGTTCCTATAGAGAATCCTAACTAATACAGTGTCAAAGTTTATTCACTCACTACTTCAGTAAAATATCAGCACCTACCTGTTTTAGAGTAAACACTCATAGACAGGAAAACACTAACTGTGGCTTACAGAGACCCTTTCTCTGTTAAAGACTTATGTCCATTTCAGAGGTTACAGGATCCTAAAAACAAGAGAGAAATAAGGAGAGGTTTCCTAAGAGGGATAGACCAGAAAGCTGGATGGTCTCTACCTTAGCCTAATCCACACAATTCCACTGCACACATATGCTGTAACTGCTTTGAATTTCTTAGACAATAGGGATATACATTCAAGTAAATCTCCAAGTCCCTTCAAGATATATATATATATATATGTATATATATAAATTTGTTTCCTCTCTCTCTCTCTCTGTTTCCCTGTAGCTCCAGCTGTCCTGGAACTCACTATGTAGACCAGGCTGGCCTTGAACTCACAGAGATCTGCCTGCTCTGCCCTCCTAAGTGCTGGGATTAAAGGTGTTGCCACCATGCTCAGCCTAAAAGGAAAATTTTATCTCATCCCAAATGGCTATAATCCAAAGAAGGTCAACATACTAAAAGCATTCAAACTATTAAATTAGATATTTAATATTTCCCAGCTAGATATTTAATAATGTTAAGAAGAGTAATACATACATCATGGTCTGGAAGTATAAATGATAAAAGATGAGGATGATCTTCTTGTCTTGCTAAGATGACTAAAAAACCTAGAGTATTCCAAAATGGCTTCTAAGGCAGGCCTGTGCTACCACAGGTCTACAAACTCAGGAACCTGGAAGAATGAGGAAGGAGGATTGCAAACTCAGAACCAGACTGGATGTAGTAAGTTTAACAATGTAGTGGTCTTTTCGATACAAGAAGAGGAGGAGAAGGAGGAGGAAGACTAGGAGACAGGCCAATGGATATAGGTCACCTTTACAGTGCTTGCCTAATGGTTACCAGCACATACACACATACATATAATAATAGATGCATACATATGCATAAATGTGGCTTTTTAAGGGCCTTGACTCTGCTATCATTAGCATGAGGTACCTAGGCTGTTCTTTCAAAAAACATGAGGGGAACTGTGCTGTGAGACTTTGTGGTCAGTTACAACACACACATCTACTCACCCCAGATAAGGAACCCACGGCAGGTTAAAGTAGCGATTACACCAGCATCTAACTTGGTGAACCAAGGGCTTTGTTGGAATTCCTCATAGAAGTATGGGTGAGGGGTTCTTTACAGAGGCAGGGATGGCCCCAGGCAGGTGACACAGCAGTTAACATCACTTGCTGCTCTTGCAGAAGACTGCAGTTCAGATCCTAGAACCTAGGTCAGGGGACTCATAACCTCTGTTAACTCCAGCTCCAGGGAATCTGCTGCCCTCTTCTGGCCTTTGTGGACACCTGCACATATGTGCCCATTCACACAGACGTGTAAACACATACACATCTAAATAAAATTAGTAAAATGGGGTGGAGGGATGGCTCAGTGGTTAAGAGCACTTCATGCTCTTGTGGAGGACATGGGTTTGGTTCTCAGCACTTACAGTGTGACTGAAAACCATCCACAACACCAGTTCTAGGGGATCCGACATCCTCTTCTGGCCTCCATGGCCACTGCACAACACGGGAGCACCTACATACATGCACTCATACACATAAAATAAAAATAATAAATAAAATATTTTAAAGTGTTTGGTGCAGAGAGATAACTCAGTAATTAAGAGCAGTTGTTGCTCTTGCTGAAGACCTCAGTTCAGTTCCCAGCACCCACATGGTGGGTCACAACCACCTGGAACTCCAGTTCCAGAGGATCCAGTGCCCTCTTCTGGCCATCTTGGGTAAGGCATGATTTGGTACACTTAAAAAGAGATCTTGTTCTCTCAGACCAGCAGGCTTCTCTCTCCAGGGTAAGTCGATTGGGCCCTCTGCACCTTGACTCCTCCAGCCTCACTCATCCTCCCATCTCCCCCACCTATCTCTCCTCTTAGCCTGGGTCCTGCCCCATTCCTTGTATTGGCCCCAAGACAACTGGGGAACCACCACTGATTCTTCCTGATCCTGTGCATCCAGAACAACTCATTCCTTCTTGGGTCCCCCGGGGTGCTCTGGGCCTGGCCCTGCCCTCACCTTCCTCTGCCTCCCTGGGTCTGCACAACCCGCCAGCCTCTTTTGTGGACTCCGAGGCTGACCTTTACTCTTCCTGGTCCTTTGCATCCAGACCATACCAGCTCCTTAGTGCAGTCCCCTGGGGCCCTTGGAGCCTCCTCCAACCCCATCTGCCTTTGCATCTCTGGGTGGCATGGCCACCAGGTGCCCTAGTCCAGCATCTTTCCTTGGCCCAGCTCCCAGGCCAGCCCAACCCCCAAATTCCTGAGGCCAAAATCTATCCTGG
>NW_008351472.1:0-237 GCF_000622305.1 Nannospalax galili | reverse complement strand
GTGTCTTCTGTATCACCTAAGTTGGTCATCTCAGGAGATTTTGTGATAGGTTATTGATTGCTGCAAGATGTATATTGTTTTGGTTTTTCATATTCTTTTTTGTGATGTGACCTAAGCATCTGGAGTTAGGTTGTTGATGGTATTTCTTGGTATAGATACTGGCCTCACATTTGTCGAGTGAGTATTTGTATGTTTGATTGCTGTTACCTCACCTTGTAAAGTTGTGAATCAACTTAA
>NW_008351471.1:0-287 GCF_000622305.1 Nannospalax galili | reverse complement strand
TGCACACTGGATAGCCTTTACCCAGCATGGGTCATGCCTTCTCTTCCTAGCGTTCCACAGATTGTGTACTTTAGCCCTTCCCAAATCCAGGAGGCCATGTGTGATTAGGGTCAAATTACACACAGTTGGCTGGGAAGAGTAATGCCTTATTCTTTGAAAAAAAAAAATTAGGGGCTGGAGAGATGGCTCAGCAGTTAAGAACACTGGTTGTTCTTGCTGAAGACCCGGGTTTGAATCCGGTGCACTTACCTACATGCAGGCAATACACGCATACACATAAAATAAAA
>NW_008351470.1:0-482 GCF_000622305.1 Nannospalax galili | reverse complement strand
TATGCACCAAACTCTGGTGCACCTAAATTCATAAAAACAACACTATAGGACGTTAAGACACAGATTCACCCCAACTCAGTAATAGTAGGGGGCTTCAATACCCAGCTGTCTCCATTATACAGGTCACCTGGACAAAGAATAAGCAGAGAGATGTCAGAATTAAATGATACCATACACCAAATAGATCTAACAGATATCTTTGGTATAGTCCACCCAAGCACCAAAGAATATACTTTATACTCAGCACCCCATGGCACTTTTTCAAAAATTGACCACATACTGGGCCACAAAACAAATCTCAACAAATACAAAAAAAATTCTGTGAGACCACAATGCAATAAAGCTCAAAATCAACACTGGACAAAACCCTAGTCACTACATGAGCTTGTGGGGATTGAATAACACACTCCTAAACAATGAGTGGGTCAAAGAAGAAAGGAATAAAAGAATTCCTGGGATTCAACAAAAAAGGAAAATACAAC
>NW_008351469.1:11402-12391 GCF_000622305.1 Nannospalax galili | reverse complement strand
AGGGAGAAGGAGATAAAAGGGGATGGAACCGGGCAATAAAAAAAAGAGAGAGAAGAAGTTTGAACCAGCTGTTGGTGGTCGTTTTTATGGGGCTCTGCTGGACAGAGCCCGGGGAAGTGGCACAGAGTAACAAATTAATAACATACGTGAAATCTTATTGCCATTTATAAATGAATAATGCATTTTTTAAAGCCAAGCTTATATGGAAAACTTCATCAGTGTACATTGGAAGCATCCATAACCTAATGACTGCACTTTCCTTCTTTCTGTTCTCCCAGTGCAGGCTACAGTTTCCTCTGATGTGTGTTTACATCATCAATTCAATGCCCACCTTCAATTCAGGTCCATGTTAGTGTTCTTTTAGAGCAGATTTTCCTATCACATCCAAAGGAACAGGCATCATTCTCTTTTTCTCTCTTAATTACACTGATCCTGTAATTATGTTCTATGCCTGCTTCTACATTTGTTTATTTTTGTGGTCTGCCCAGTGATGCACCTTCTCTAATGGGCACATTTGCTGCCTTGTTAAACATACTCTTTAAAACTCACAACAGTAGATGATAAAAAGCAGATCCAGAGCAATTGTTTGTGAATAAGATGAACAGACTAAGTCTGTGGATAGATGTGGGAAGGAATTTCTTAACAGAAGCATTGCTGTTCCTGTTACCACTGTTTGCGCTGTTAGATTATATGTAGAGTTCTTAGTAAACACCAGTCATTACATACATTACCTTTATAAACTCTCACATAAACCTGAGGGAGTAATTATCATTACATGTTCCCGATGATAAAATTAAGATTTAGGATACACTAAATTAAGTCATTGATTCCCAATCTTGGCTGCATATTGGGATGAACTGTTAAAACTTTCAAACTAGTAATGCATAGTTCTCAACCATAGAGTACTGCTTTAGTGCAGTTGGATCATTAAAGGAACTAAATTTGAATCTCTAAGGGCTAAGACATGATATCAGTATTTTTTATTATTT
>NW_008351469.1:8833-11316 GCF_000622305.1 Nannospalax galili | reverse complement strand
TCTCTTACTCTTACCAATCTCTTCCTTAGAGCTTCTTCTTCCTTTCTCAGGAGTTCCTTTCTAGTTTCAAGAACTCTACATATACTTACTCCCACTTCAACATATATTTTAAAAATTAAAAAAAAATCTGCATGTGAGAGGGAACAGGTACTATTTGTATTTCTGAACTGGGTTTGCTTAATATATTATTTTCCAGGTCCATCCATTTCATGCACATTTCATAGTTTTCTTTATGGCTGAATAAAATTCCATTGTGTAGACATAATACATTTTTAAATCCTTTCATCTCTTGATAAGCATCTAGGTTAATTCCGTTTGCTATTGTGAACAAAGAAGCAATGAACAGGATTTTGCAAGTATCTCTGTGATGGGATATAGAGTCTTTGTGGTATGCGCCCAGTAGTGGCATAGATGGGGGTATATGGTAGTTATGTTTTTATTTTTTTGAGATAATTCCATACTAATTTTATAGTATCTGCACAAGTTTATTTTTAAATTTTTATTGGGCATTTGTACATTTAATAAGACAGTTCTTAATCAAATTTAGACACCCTCTTCCTCCATCTATGCCCATCAACCTCCACTGGACCTCATGTATTCTGTCATATATGGTAAGTCCTGCCAAATCAAGCATTTGCACCCATATGTCCTTCAGTGCAAATTCAACCACTGGAGTCTATTCAATCTAGAGATTGTAAGTAAAGCATACTCTTCCTCACACAGTAATAATCAGTCTCCAGTATTTCCCATTCTAGAGCCAACCTGCAACACATTTACCTTGCCCTGTTCTAGGTCTTCATCTGATTGAGTTGGCATGGGTCCTGTGCTAGATGCCACCATTGCCACAAGTTCACATGTGCAAACTTCCAGTGGCCTGAAAGCCTCTGCTTCCCTATGTTCATAAACCAGCTCAGGGTCTTGCAATCTTTCTGCCCTCTCTTCTGCAATGGTCCCTGAACTGTGGGTAGATGGGGTTTAATATAGGAATCCTATCCAGGGACACACACTCTACAGTCTCCTATTCTTTAAAACTTGAATAGTTGTTGCCTTCTGTGTGCATCATACTCTGTTGTATAAGGAAGCTTCATTGGTGATAGTTGAAGGATGCACTAGTTTTCTTTCTACCCATCATTCTGCTATGCTCCATGAGCTTTAGAAGTAGAGGTTCAACTGCAGATGTATCGCCTAGGACTGGGCAACTCTCAGACATATATTCATATATTCTCTGTGTCTAGTTAGTTGTTGGATTCTGCAGTAACCTCCATGTGTTGCAAAAGGAAGCTTCTTTGATGAGTGGTGTATGGTATTCTTATTTGTAAAATAAGGATCCATATTTAGTATATGGTGAGAAATTTCATTTGTCTAGAGATATGAAAGAGATAGTGTTTTCTCTAGGACCTGTGCCCTCTCAAGCCATGTATATTTGACTATTTTTACGGTTCCACTCATGAGTTCACTCCCATTGAGAGGGCTTTAAGTCCAATTAGATAGCTATTGATTATCCCCCAGATAACCATGCCGCTACTACACCAATAGAGGTAAGTTTACTGTGCTGGTTATTATGATTATTAGGCATTAGGCCTGGGTTGGACCATTGATTGATTTCCTCCCTTAGAAACTTTAATTGTACCCCCCAAAACTGCAAGATATAAACTTCAGGTAGAAGACTTCCAGGTCAGTCCCTGCTCCATGGTCCAAGTTCTGTATTTGAAGGATGACCTGTCTTCAGCAGTGGGGTCTTATCTTTTAGTTCTGGGAGATAATCAAGAGCTCTGGAAATAGCCTTTGTTATTTTGGGAGTCTCTTGCACCACTCTCACCAAGCACCCAAAGGGAGGTCTCTCCTGTCTTGTTTTAGCACCATCATTGAATAAGTGTTCTTCCTTCCTACATACTCACCAGCAATTGCTGTCCTTTGTTTATTGGTGGTGGTCATTATGACTGTGGTGACATCGAATATAAAGCAGTTTTTCTTACATTTCCCTGTTGAAAATTATATGAAATATCTGTACTTATTCCTTTTGAAAAGATTTATTTTATCTTTAATTATGCACATATGTGTCTATCTGTAGAAAGAAAAGTATATGCTTCTCATCCTCAGCCACCTCTGTAGCCTTGCATTTCTTGTTTTGATGATTATTCAGTTCTTTGGGCTATTTATTGATTAGAGTTTTGATGTTCTGTTATTATTTTTCAGTTCTTTATATAGTCTAATTACTTCTTTTCTGAAGTGTAGCTCGCAATGATTTTCTCCCATTCTATAAGCTGTGTGATTACTCTACAGTTTTCTTTGCTCTGTGAAAGTTCTAAATCTTCCGTGTATTTTAAAGTTCAACCATCTTTGCAAGGCACCCACTGGCTTAAATATATTAACTGCCTTACCACATGTTACCTGGTTAGGAAATGATGTGATGGAGATTTGATTCCTGTTTTTCCTAACTTCTACCTAATGTTCACCCTCTATTTTTCATATTTACTAAATTA
>NW_008351469.1:4876-7221 GCF_000622305.1 Nannospalax galili | reverse complement strand
AATCATAATATAGAACTCTTGAAGATTTGATTGCTTGAGGTGTGATTGTGTGTGTTGGGGGAAGCTGGAACAAAAGGAGATCCAAGAGTAACTGAGAATTGAATAAAAAGAGAGTAAGAATATAGAACTCCTAAGTGGAGCAGTTGCATTGAAGATGTGTCATGCAGGGTTAAGTGTCTGATACACGCTTATTCTCTGTGTTTTATCAGTTCTGAAACTGTAATAGTCTCCATCTGTTTCAAAATGAACTTTCTTTGGTAAGTGTGAAAGTTTCACTCGTCTGAAAATATAAGGATGCACATTGAGAATAAAGTAAACAATTACACTGGTCTAGGGATGTTGCAAAAGTAAGTTTTTCTCATTAATAGAAGGACCCACAATGAGCCAATTTGCAGAAAACAAGAGGTCACAGAGTATCTATCCCTGAATAAGGCAGTTATTTCAAACTTCTAGCTCCCAAGGCTCAGTAATCATTGGGGAATAGGAGGCAGAAAGATAGTAAGACCCAGAGGCAATGGATGACCACAAGGAAACACAATATTTCAAGGAGCTAGTCATTTATTCATATGTCCTAACAGACATGGTGACAGCATGCAAATGTCCTATGCAAGTTCAAACCAGAAAAGCTCCCAGCATAGAAATGTAGATGTGGTAAGAAGTCCCAATCCAATGCAAGAAACCTTTTGTAATCCTTGGCTGTTGGGAGGGGGAAAGGAGTGTCTTCAGAGATGGGACTCTTGGTGGGTCCAGGGGATGAACCCACAGGAAGGGCAGTGGGAACACAAATCATACTCCATAGGAACATACATACATACATACATACATACATTAAATTGGGTGGAGAGCTGTATGGGGTGGTGCAGAGAGGGGAGTGACTCTAAATGTCATTAAACTATATTATATGAAAATCACAAAAATCAATTAAAAAATGAAATAAAATTCACAGCTCTCCATAGCTCTAAACACCATGTAAAAAAATTAAAGATATATTAGTAAGAAATTTTATTTTGTTGAATAATCTTCAGCTGATTTTTTAAAGAACACTACAGTTTCAAGTGACTTCTTTCTCTTATTCATGTATAAAAGAAAATATCTCCACTGGTCATGGTAGTTAACATCTGGATTCCCAGTACTCAAGAAGCTAAGGCAGAAGAATTGTCATGAGTTTGAGTAAGACCTTGTAAAAACGTTTCCCATTTTCTCTGTGTTTTCCAGCCAAATTTTTTACTAGCCACATGCAAATCTTATAAGTACAAAGGAGTTTTCCTTACTATACTACCTAAATGACACTGTGATATTATCTTAAACAAACTGCCTTCCTTTGCTAAACAGGTTTATAAACTTACAGCGATTAATAAAACCTAATAAAGGAAAACTATAAAGAGACTCTTCTTGTCATTTTTAGTGCTTGGAGAAGATGATATTAATGCATTGGTCTCAAAGAAAATGATCTTCTCATTCTTGAAGAATTCAATTTTGCTGCCAATAATATAATTATGCTTAGCTTGCTGATCGCACTGCATTTTGGTTCCTTTTGCATTAATTTAATTTATCCATAGGCTGCATTACAGAATTCATTTGTAATTGTGGTTCTTAAATCCAATTTTTATGTTTCTGTGAGTCAAAAGAGTTTTGTTCAGTATTGGTTCTCCAGTACACATTTTTCTGCTTAGCAAAGGGAAACTGTATTTAAACTTGTTTTGCTTCAGAACCTGCATGATAGGATGAAGTAGACTAAAAGTAAAGTAGCAACAATACAGTGTGTAAGCTTAATAGTAATAATTTTAATTTTGTTTCCAGAAGTGGCATTGGCTCAAAATGTTGAAACAATTAAATTTGAATAAAACTTAGAACACAACAAATATAATTATTGTATTGTGGTCTGATAGAAAGCATGGAATTATTTCAAGCTTTTTGTATTTGCTGATGATTATTTTGTGCCCCAGTATATGGTCGATTTTGGAGAAGGTGTCATGGGGTGCTGAGTAGAAAGTATATCCTTTGGTGCTTGGGTGGAATACTTGGTAGATGTCTTTTAAGTCCATTTGATATATGGTATTGTTTAACTCAGATGTTTTTCTGTTAACTCTCTGCCCTGTTGACCTATCTAATGGAGACAGTGGGGTATTGAAGTCTCCTACTACTAATGAGTTGGGGTTATTCTGGGTCTTAAAGTCCTTTAGTATTGTTTTGATGAAGTGCACTAGAGTTTGGTAAATATATGTTCATGATTGTAATATCTTCTTGATTTATTGTTCCTTTGATCAAAATGAAGTGGCCCTTTTTGTCTCTTCTGATCAGTTTTAGTTTAAAGTCTGTTTTGTCCGATATTAGAATTGCTATGT
>NW_008351469.1:960-4642 GCF_000622305.1 Nannospalax galili | reverse complement strand
TTTGACTGGGGAGTTCAGTCCATTAATATTTAAAGTTATTAATGAAAGATGGGTATTGAATCCTGTCATTTTTATTTCTCTTTATATTCTTCATATACCTGTAATTTTCCACAGTTTTACCTTCGTTGGATTTCTTTCCACAATCTCTTGGGTATAGTCATTCCATTCTTCAGCTCTTTGTATTGCTTCCAGAACTCTCTGAATGGCTGGTTTTGTGGACATGAATTCCTTCAGCCTATTTATGTCATGGAAGATGTTTCTTTCCCCTTCGACTATAATAGACATTTTGGCTGGGTATAGTAATCTGGGTTGGCATCTGTGGTCATTTAACACTGGGAATAATTTGGTCCAGGATCTTCTGGCTTTCATAGTTTTCACTGAAAAGTCAGCTGTATTCCTAATTGGTTTTCCTTTATATGTGTCTTGTTTCTCTTTTTCAGCTTTCAGAATCGTCTCTTTGTTTTGTACATTTAGTGTTTTTACTATCATATGCCATGGAGATTTTCTTTTCTGGTCCTGTCTGTTTGGTGTTCTATATGCTTCTTGTATTTGTATCGGCATGTCTTTCTTTAATTTTGGGAAAATTTCTTCCAAGATTCTGTTGAAGATCTGGTCCATGCCATCATCTTGGGATTCTTCTCCTTCCTGTATGCCTATGATTCATAAGTTTGGTCTTTATATGGTGTCACACAATTCCTGCACACTCCATTCTTGTGCTCTTTCTTAAATTTTTCATAATCTTTGCTTGAGTGATCTAGTTCATCCTCTTTATCTTCTAGTTTTGATACTCTGTTTTCCATTTCATTCATCCTGATGTTGAGGCTTTCTCCTGTTGTTTCTAATTGGCTTTCTGATTATTTCACTTCCTTCTTCATTTCAGCCTGAGTGTTTTTCAATATTTCTCTTTTCTGAATTCATTCAGAAGTTTATCCCTATCTTCCTTCAGTTCTTTGATTTCTTTTTTCATGTGTTCTTTAAATTCACTGAATTCTTTTCTCATGTTTATAATTGTTCTTTTGAGTTCCATGTCCTGCATTATTTTTAGGGGGTTCTCATTGTACTCCTCTAGAGGATTATTTGGTATTTTGACATGTGAATTTCTTTTATAGTTTCTGATTCTTCTGTGAGACTCAAGCCTTCAAGTTTATGTCTACTTCTTTTTGTGAACTTTATGTGTCTTTGTGGTTTACTTTTTGGGCATGAAAAGCTGGTTCCTCTAAGCTTCCTGTTCTCTTTTGCTTTTATATTGGGGTGGCTGGATTGATTTTGTCTTCAGGAGTTCCACAGAGGCTTCATTCAGATGAGGGTCAGATGATTTCAGTCTTTCTCCTAAGGTCTGGATCCCTCCAGGAATGATTTTGGCCAAAGAAATTTTGGGGTTGGACTGGCCTGGGATCCTGGCCCAGGAAAGATGCTGGTGTAGGGCAGCTGGTGGCCATGCCACCCAGAGATGCAAAGGCAAATGGGGAGGGAAGAGGCCCCAAAGACTTCTGGGGACTGCACTGAGGAGCTGGGTTGGTCTGGATGCAAAGGATCAGGGCAGGGAAAGGTCAGGTCCAGAGTCCCAGAAAGAGGCTGGCAGGTAGTGCAAGCCCAGGGAAGCAGAGGGAGGTGAGGGCAGGACCAGGTCCAGAAGCAGTGCTCCTGGGGCCCAGAGAAGGCACTAAATTGGTCTGGATAAAAAGGATCAGGAAGCAGTATTGGTTCCCCAAGTGTCTGGGGCCCCAAGACAAGGAATAGGACAGTGCCCAAACTCGGAGAAGGGCTGGGGAGATGAGAGGGTGAATGGGGCTGGGGAAGTCAAGGTGCAGAGGGCGCAATGGACTTACCCAGGAAAGAGACCTGCATGTGGGAGAGAGGCCTGTGATGGGTGGTGCAGGCACAAGGAAGCAGAGGGAGGTGAGCGTGGGGCCAGCCCCAGAAGCAGAACTCCTGGGGCCCAGAGAAGGCACTATGTTGGTCTGGATGAAAATGATCAGGAAGCAGTATTGGTTCCCCAGGTTTCTGGGGCCCCAAAACAAGGAATGGGGCAGGGCCCAAACTCTGAAGAGAGAAAGGCTGTGGAGATGGGAGGGTGAATGGGGCTGGGGGAGTCAAGGCGCAGAGGGTGCAGTGGACTTACCCTTGAGAGAGAGAGGCCTGTGGGTGGGAGAGAGGCCTGCAGCAAGTGGTGCAGGCCCAGGGAATCAGTTGGAGCTGAGCAGAATATTTTATTTTTAAAAATATATTTCATATGTTATATACATGAGACCAAAGTATGACTATTCCAAGAATTTTTATTATATTTTCTTCTGCTATTATTGAATCATAGGGCATCAAACACATCATGAAAAATTACAAATAGCTTAAAAATTCAAATGTAATTTTCAATGATTTTATTCATATTTTATAGTCTGGAACATTACTAACTCTACAAATAAGTCATCATGGTAAAGAGAATAGATGCTACTCTTGCAGAAAAATTTTATTTTGCTCTGAGTCAGTCTCATAGCCCAGGATGGTCTAAAATTCACTATCCTCCTGCATTAGCCTCCTGAGTGTTAGGATTCTCAGCATGCTCCACTGTGCCTGACTTCAAATTTCACTTGAAAATGAATGTAAATATCATAGTCATTAAAATAAATTAGCTTAACCAACAATGTATACACAGGTAAAACACAATCTTGACACAAATATAATATGCAGTTTTCTTTAAAATAGTATAGGGTGCATGACTTTGTAATATTAAATTTGAATATGTTTTGGATACATTGAGAACTAATCTCAGAACTGACTCTAATTATTCAGGAATTCAGTTGCCCTCTCTAATTATTCAGGAATTCAGTTGCCCTTTTATTTACCTCTGAATAGTATAAGAAATGATACACAAGGTTCTATCTTTGAAGAAAGCTGGGTCATCAAATCAGAACATGAGTTCAACACATAACTCTAGGAAAATAAAAGATCGGGTAGCCAAAATTATGTACATGGAACATGTTTTCACAATAACATTTTGGAAACTTCTTTTTTTTCTAACCACTCTGAAAAATTCTAAAGATGACTTATATATTTTTTCTTGCATACTCACCTAACAAAATATTTGGTGAATTATTTATTATATGCACACACACACACAAACACACACAGAGTCAAATATTTAGTGTGTGAAATATACATATGTATTATAATCAACTTCAGCATTTAAATATTTTCTGCTAACCATTAGAATAAATTATATTGAATATGGAAAGTTGTAGTGTTTGTAAGTATACTGATTTCAAATTTATTATTATTTTCCTATTTTATCACCTGTTATTGGCAGACACATTTTCGAGTCACAGTATTGTGAAACTCTCCCTGTGCTCACAGACAGGAATAATGTTAGTCCCCTTTGGAGTGATGATGGCCACCATGGCCCATTGAATTAGGAGGAGGTTGCTATGGAGGCATTTAATACTACTAATATCATTGCCATATTTCTAAGCCCTTGATAGAATTCACCTTGGGTCTCTGAAATGGATTTATTTCTAACATAGAAAGTCATTTGTTCTAGACTTTTTTTTTTTCAATAACATATATGTAACAAACAGCCTTAAAAGAGAAAGATAGTATTTCATTCAATTGAAAATGACAGACTTGTTTACAACTTGGGAATACAGAATGTATATCTCTCTATACAAAGCGCAGGAATATAATTACTGTC
>NW_008351469.1:0-323 GCF_000622305.1 Nannospalax galili | reverse complement strand
CGTGTCCACAGTCTGGCACTCTCAACAGCACAACACAGGAACAGCTAGTATTAATTTGTATTTGTGCGAATGGAAAGAAAATGTTTTATATATATATGTATATATATATATTTTTTTCAAACAAGTTAGAGAGATCATCACCTACACTAGGAAACAAGGGAAATTAGTGAGCACTCCTGGAAGAAACCAGGCAAACTGTTAGAATTTTGATTTGTTTGTTACAAAGACTTAGGATAAGGACATTAATGCTTGATGAGAGAATGAAAATAGCATCCACCTTGTGGCAGCTCTTTTGCAGTGTATAATGCAAGTCTATGGAGGAC
>NW_008351468.1:0-741 GCF_000622305.1 Nannospalax galili | reverse complement strand
AACCACATAATTAGAAGAAGCATTTCATTACAACAGCACTGATATATTGAGCAACAATTTCCAGAGGTAAGATGCAGCTCTTTCAAAATTGGCTATGAATTTTTTTTTTACAGTTGAATTTATACAGTTATACCATATTGTACTCAGTATAAAGCATAAGACATAAAAATAAATGATGTTTTAATCTTTAAAAAAGATTTCCATTTCATTATTAAAATACACAGTTTCATACAGAAAAATTCCTTTTTAATGCAATTGACACTAAGATGTATATATATGTATATGTATATATCTGATTATTAATAGCCACAGTCAGTTGCTTTCTGAGCTCCTTGGCATCTGAGCATGGATAAAAGTCATCATGTAGATTTCAAAGGTAATGTTTTTCACAAATACTAATTATTAAGGAGCAAATTTATATGCTTTGAAGAATTATTATTATTTCTTTAAAAATACAAAACCTAGACTACTATCCTCAGGCCTCTTGGGGTAAGTCTATAGCACAGCTCTCCGCGCCGGGACTCCTAACCCACATTCACCCTTCCATCCCTCCTGCTGTTCTATACTCCTAGTTTGGGCCCTGCGCCATTCCTAGTCTTGGGGCCCCAGACACCTGGGGAACCAATACTGCTTCCTGATCCTTCTGACCCAGAGCAACTCAGTCCCTTTCTTGGGCTCCAGGAGCACGGTTTCTGGTCCTGGCCCCGCCCTTGCCTCTCTGTGCTTCCCTGGGCCTGCACC
>NW_008351467.1:10297-15928 GCF_000622305.1 Nannospalax galili | reverse complement strand
CTAACCCTACCTCAAATCCTAAATCTAACCCTAATCCTAACCCTAGGCCTACCCGAACCATAATCAAAATCCTAAATCCAACCCTAGAACTAACCCTAAACCTAACCCTAGTATTACATTTTTCCTAACTTTAACCCTGACATTAGACCTAACCTTAATCTAACCCTAACCCTATCCTCTTAACATAATCCTAGACCCAACACTAACCCTAACACTAATCGAGACCCTGCACATAATCCTAACCCAAGGCCTAAACCTAAACCATAACCCTAAACCTAATGCTAGACCTAACTGTGCTCCTAACACTAAACCTAAAAATAACTGTGCCCTACCTCTAATCCCAACCCTAACCCTAAGTGTAATCATAACCATAGACCAAGCCCTAGACCTAAACCTAACCCTAAAATTAAACATATATCTAACCTTAAGTATAACCCTAATATTCAACATTGACTTAAACCTAACTCTAACACTAGTCCTAGGCATAAAAAAACCCTAACCACAGCACTAAACAAACCTGAACCCTAAGCCTAAACCTAACCCTTAACCTAACACTAGCCCCCAAACTCACCCTACTCTACTCAAAATCATAATCCTAAATTTTACCTAACGTTAACCCTAAACATAACCCTAGAAATAACCCTAAACCTAAACCCAAACCTAAACCTAATCCTAAACTTAGTCCTAGGCCTAAACCTAAACTTAAGCATAGCCTTAACCCTAACCCTAAGCAAACCCCAATCCTCACCTAATCTAATCCTGCACTGACCCAAACCCTAGCCCTAAACCTAACCGTAAACCTAAACATAACCCTACCTTAACCCCTACATTATCCCTCACCAAAACCCTACCCCTAAACTGAACCCTACCTTAACCCTAACCCTAACCATACATGTAACCCTAGCTCTAACCCTACCTCTAACACTAACCTTAACCCTAGACCTAACACTAAACCTAAAAGTAATCCTAGCCCTACTCATAACCTTAATCAGAACGATTTACCTGACCTTCACAATAAACATAACATTAGCCCTCATCCTAACCCTAACCCTAAGCCTCACCGTAGTCCTAGCCCTAAACTTAAACCTAGTCCTCGACCTAAACCTACCCTTAACACTAACCTTAAGCTTAACTGTCCCTAAACCTAACCCTAACCCTAAATCTAACACTATCCCTGAAACAAAACATAACCCTAAACATAACCCTATCTCTAAAGAAAACCTCACACTAACAATGAGTGTAGCCCTTGACTTAAGCCTAACTCTAACCTAATACTAACACTTGACCTAACCCTTGTCCTATCACAAGCCCTAGAAATAAGCCTAGCCCTAATTCAAGCCCTAGCCATAATCATAAACCTAACCCTAACCGTAAGGCAACCACTACAGGTAACCCTAAACCTGTCCATAACACTAATCCTAAATCTAAACCTAACCCTAGACCTAAACCTAAACCTTACCCTAAATGTAACCCTACTCCTAAAACTAAACCTAAATATGTACCATAGAAACAACCTGAAAACTAACCAAAACTATAACCATAAACCGAATCTTAACCATACACATAATTCTAGACCTAACCATAGCTCTAACTCTAACCCAAAACCTAACCCTAACCCAAGCCCTATCCCTAAGCCTTAAACTAATCCTAGCCCTAACCATAAGTCTAATCCTAACTTAGAACCTACCCCAACCCTAAACAGAACCTAAACTTAACCCTAATCCTAACACTAACCCTAGACCTAACCCAAAACACTAACCTAGCACTAACCCTAAACATCACTCTCGCCCTAACCCTGACACTAACCATAAACCTAATCCTAACACTTAACAACTACCAAACATTAACATAACATTAACCCTATCACTAACTCTAACCCTAGCACTAACCCTAACACAAATCCTAATCCAAGCTTAACCTTAATCTAACCCTAACTCCAAACATAACCCTAGCCTCAACCCTGAACATAGCCCTAACTGTAATGTTAATCCTATCCCTAAAAATCACCCTAACCTTGAATCTAACCCTAGACTTAGTACTAACCCTGACTGTGGTGGTTTGCATGAAAATGTCCCCTATAGGTTCTAAGTATTTGGAAATTTTGTCCAAAGATGATGGCGCTGTTTGGGAAGTTTTAGAAGCATGTCACTGGGGGAGGGCTTAGAGAGTTCTTAAGCCCTTCCAGATCTCCAGTTGTTCTCTTGCGTCCTGTGACTGCATGATGATGTGAGAGCTTAGCTTCTGCTGCTACTGGTCCAGCCTCCTCCAGCCACCATGGCTCCCTGGCATGATGGAGTGTAATTCCCCTGGAATTGTAAGCTCAAATAAACTCTTCTTTCTATAAATTGTTCTGGTCAATGTGCCTATCACAGCAACAGGAAAGTGGCTACTACAGTAACTGGTACCAGGAGTGGGGTTTTGACTGTGAAGAATATGAACATGTAACATTTTGGAAAACTGTGGAACACTTTGGAAGCTTGGCCTTGGAAAATCCTTGATTGCTGTAAGCAAAGATTAAAAGGCCATTCTAGTATGGTCTTGGAAGAAAGTGGTACTGAGAACAATGTAGTTGCCAAGGGAAATAAGGACATAAGCAGCACTTGGGATATTTTGGCAAAGAGACTGGCTGGAGCCTGCACTCGGCCTAAATGATTGCTGGGGCTAAGTTGAAAAGCAGTGGACTAATTTGTCTGGTGGAAGAAATTTCAAAACAGCCTAATGTAGAAATGGTGGCATGGCTATTAGTGGTGAATTCTATACAGATTTACAGGGAAAAAGAAGAAATGGGGCTGAAAGAAATAAAGAGTGTACAGGATGGATTGAAAAAGAGCCTTAAGAAGATAAATATTGGAGCCTTGGCATGTGATGGAGAGGATCCCATTGATAAGGAGATTAAAGTGATTAAGGAGGTGCCTAGAGATTCAAACTTGAGCAATGGACAGAGTGCCTCTGGGGCAAGACCACATCCAGTTAAGCCTCCAACTTGTGAAAGGAAAATGCTGGAGGGACCAGTGAATAGAAGAGCTTCTAAAACGGATAAAGTAGTCTGAGGTCCATCTCAAACTTGCAGTCAGACTTGGCAATGTTGGTCACCTGGTGCTGGCTTTAGAGGCATGAAAGATGACCGTAAGCCAACACCTACAGGTAACCCTAAACCTGTCCATTACACTAATCCTATATCTAAACCTAACCCTAGACCTAAACCTAAACATTACCCTAAATGTAACCCTACTCGTAAAACTAAACCTAAATCTGTACCATAGAAACAACCTGAAAACTAACCAAAAGTATAACCATAAACTGAATCTTAACCATACACATAATTCTAGACCTAACCATAGCTCTAACTCAAACCCAAAACCTCACCCTAACCCTACCCCTATCCCTCAGCCTAAAACTAATCCTATCCCTAACCATAAGCCTAATCCTAACTTAGAACCGACCCCAACCCTAAACACAACCTAAACTTAACCCTAATCCTAACACTAACCCTAGCCCTAACCCAAAGCACTAACCTAGCACTAACCCTAAATATCACCCTCACCCTAACCCTAACACTAACCATAAACCTAATACTAACATTTAACAACTACCAAACATTAACATAACGTTAACCCTATCACTAACTCTAACCCTAGCACTAACCCTAACACTAATCCTAATCCAAGCTTAACCCTAATCTAACCCTAACTCCAAACATAACCCTAGCCCCAATCCTGAACATAGCCCTAACTGTAATGTTAATCCTATCCCTAAATATCACCCTAACCTTGAATCTAACCCTAGACTTAGTACTTAGTAACCCTAACTGTGGTGGTTTGCATGAAAATGTTCCCTATAGGTCCTAAGTATTTGGAAATTTTGTCCAAAGATGATGGCGCTGTTTGGGAAGTTTTAGAAGTATGTCACTGGAGTGGGCTTAGAGAGTTCTTAAGCCCTTCCAGATCTCCAGTTGTTCTCTTGCTTCCTGTGCCTGAATGTTGATGTGAGAGCTTCCCTTCTGCTGCTCCTGCTCCAGCCAGCTCCAGCCACCATGCCTCCCTGCCATGACAGACTGTAATTCCCCTGGAACCGTAAGCTTAAATCTTCTATAAATTGCTTTGGCCAGTTTTTCTATCACAGCAACAGAAAAGTGACTAATACACACATACACACAGAAAATGGGAAAAACATATGAATAGGAATTTCTAAAAGAAGACATACAGATGGCTAATAGATGAATCAAAAATTACTCAGTATAATTAATAACCATGGAAATGTAAATTCAACCATAATGCACTATCACTTAATATCTTTTTGAATGCCTATTACATAAAAGATAATAATTTCTACCAAGGTTGTAGAGAAAAGGGAAAAACACATGTAGTAATTGCCACAATGTTCTCATTTTATTAATGAGGAAAATGAGGCACAGATATGCAAAGTTATACTGGCAGCTCATGATTTCATTCTAACTATAGGGGACAAAAGTCAAGTATGTTGGCATTTAGTGCTATTTAGGAAAGTACCACTATGAAAATAGATGAATGTAGCACATAGTATGCTATGAGGGCTGCTATACGTATATACCACACCAGAAATGAGATATATCCTTCTTTCCACCACAGTGTCAATCACTTCGTTCAAACAGGAGCCACCATTATCCATTGAACCATGCAAAGACTTTTAAGTCTATTTTCAATTTAAAAAATGTGTATATGTTTATGTTATATAACAGGATGTTTTGACATGTGTGTTCATCATAAAATGGCTAAATAAATCTGTTAAATGTTTTATGCCATACACTTATAAATTTTGTTATAAAAGAGAACTCTTTAAACATATTCTCAGAATTTTTCACGTATATAATTCATTATACTAAGTAAAGCCACCGTGCGGTGCAATATCCTCCTGCCTATCATATTTTAACCCCCTTAAGGAACATCTTCCAGTTGTCACAACCCCCATCTTCTATTATACATCATTCTTTCCTCTGCCTGCATTAGCTCAACCTTTTAACTTTTTACAAATAACCAAGATTATGTGATCTCTGCATTTCTCTGCGTGATTTTTTCACATTACATAATGTCCCCCAGTTTCATATACAGTATGACAAATGAAAGTACTTTCTTCTAAGGTTACCTAGTACTTCATTGTGCATCTATACAATATTTTCTTTAATTATCAATGTATATCTTAGCTATAGTGAAAAGTGATGTCTTGAACTTCAATGTGCAGGAGCCCTTTCCACACACTGATTTCATTTTTAACATTTCCCCAGTAATGAATTTGATGTATATTAGTTGTTCAATTTTTTAAATTTTGGACGATATTCCTTAACTCTATTGTAAATTATTTACTGAGGCAGGGTCTCTGACAAACTTGCAGCTCTCTAATTCCAGATAATCTAGCTAGCCATCTCACCCAGGGATCGCTTGTCTCTGCCTCCAAAGTGCTGAGATGACAGGTGGCTGCCACGCCTGCCTAGCATTTACGTGGGTTCTGGGAATCTGAACTCTGGGTACTCATGCCTGTACAACAAATGCTTTATCCACTGAACCATTTTCACAACCCCTCTCTTGGGCTGTTAATGTGCTTTAACATGGTAGGTGCCTCTACTCTGACTACTCCCTACAAAGAAAAGTCCCTGAT
>NW_008351467.1:8216-10218 GCF_000622305.1 Nannospalax galili | reverse complement strand
AATTTGCTTTGAGAGGTTATATTAGTGCCATATAGGAAAGAATATCACAATATAATTACTTCAAGACCTCTGTATCTCATAGGGGTATCACAAGGATGCAGTAAGGTACTAGAAAATGAGCTGCTTGTGTGTGTGTGTGTGTGTTATGTATGCACACATACTTAGGTGGGTGTGTATGCACATGTGAATGCCATAGGAAGACATTGGGAGCCTTCTTCCGTTTTTTTCTATCTTATTTTCCATGACAGTGACCTCTCACAGGACCACGTGTGTCAAGGGAGATCAACCCCAGCTCTCACACCAAAGGAGCATTTGTAGAACCCTGTGAGTCCTCCACAGACTTCTAAAATTGTCAGTGAGAACTTCCCAAATCTACAGATGATTTCCTCGTGGGTTAAGAAGTGCACATATCACAAGTAGTGTGGGAAATATTTCTGACACCCCATTTTCACATCAACACAGTTACTCCAAGATCCAAAACCAAGCACTATTCAGTTGATTCACAACTTTACAAGGAGAGGTAACAGCAATCAAACATACAAACAGTCGCTTGACAAATGTGAGACCAGTACCTATACCAAGAAATACCATCAACAACCTAACTCCAGATGCTTAGGTCACATCACAAAAAAGAATATGCAAAACCAAAACAATATGCTTCTTGCAGCAATCAGTACACCTATCACAATATCTCCTGGGATGACCAACGTAGGTAATATAGAAGACAAAAAATAGCAATTATAGATATATTCAGTGAACTCAAAGAGGAAAGACATAAATTCCAGAATGAAGTTGGTGAAAACACAGAACAATGAAATAAAGAAAATAACTCAAGATATTAAAATATGATGTAATAAAGAAATAGAATTTCTGAAAAAAGAAGCCAAACAGCAATAAAAGTTGAAAGGAGAAATTCAATCTGCAACATCAAACTCGGTGGAAATTCTAAGCAATACAATTGATCAAATAGAAGTGAAAATATCATTCCTTGAAGATAAGATAGGGAAATTAGATCATTCCATCAAGGAAAATATTAAATTAACAACAAACAAACCCAGGCACAGAATGTGCAGGAACTCTGGGATACTATAAAAAGATCAAATCTACAAATCACAGATATACAAGAATGAGCAGAAACTCAGGTCCAAGGCGCCAAAAGTATTTTCAACCAAATCATTGAACAAAATTCATCAAATATAAGGAAGAAGATGCCTACTAATGTGTAAGAGGTATGCAAATCACCAAATAGGACCAGAAAATAAATTCCCCATGTCACAAAATATTCAAAACGCTAAATATGCAGAACAAAGGATAGTGAAAGCTTCTAGAGAGAAAGTCCAAATCACATACAATGGGAGGCCTGTGAGACGTCATTGTAGATTTTGAAATATCTGGGAGGGCACTGCAACAAAATAACAGGATTTAATAAATATTGGTGAGAAATAACTCTTAATGTTAACTGTCTTAATTCTCAATAACATGATACAGATTAATTGAATGGGTTAGAAACAGATCATATCCTTTTGCTGCCTCCAATAATACGACTGACCATTAAAAATAGACACCACCTTAAGAATAAAAGGAAGGAAAAAGGCATTCCTAATAAATAGAGCTAAGAAAAAAAGCAGATGTGGCTATTGTAGTATATAGTAGAATAGACTTCATAGCAAAACTAGTCAGAAGGGATAGGAAACACATTTCACAGTCATTAAAGAAAAATCCGCTGAGAGGTTATTTAATCCTAAACTTATGCACCAAACACAGAACACCCAATTTCATAAAAGAAACACTATGAGATTTAAAATCACATAACGACTCAAAGGCAGTGATAGTGGATGACATCCAGATTCCATTCCCATGAACAGACAGGTTAATCAGACAAAAACTATATAGAAAAACTTGCAAGTTAAATGACGTCACAAATCAAAATGGACCTAACAGACATTTACAGAACATTCTATGTAAACACAAGTGAATACATTTTCTTTTAGGTATTCCATGG
>NW_008351467.1:7411-8024 GCF_000622305.1 Nannospalax galili | reverse complement strand
ATCAAAAAGGAAATTTAAAAATTCCCAGAATTGAATACAAATGAAAGCACAGTGTATCAAAATATATGGGACACAGGAAAGGCATTCCTAAGACGGCAGCATATAGCATTAGGTGCCTACATCAAATAGCTTGAGAAGTTGCATAATAACAACTTAATCATGGCCTTGAAAGCCTTAGAAAAACAATAACAACCCCCCCCCAAATCTAGATGAGAAGAGATAATAAAATTGTGGCTAAAATCAATCAAATAGAAATGAAAAAAAATAAAAGAATCAATGGGATGAAGAGTGAGTTCTTGAATACATTAACCAGATTAACAAACCTTTACTCAATTTAACTGAAAGAAGACTCAATAAAATCATAGATGCAAAAGGGAAACTTTACAAGAGATACTGAAGGTTTTCAGAGAACCAGAACTTGCTTTGGTGGCCTGTACTCCACTAATTCGAAAATATAATAGAAATGAATGAATTTCTAGATTTGGATGACCTACAAAAATTAATCCAAGATGAGATAATTTAAACAAACCCAAAAGATCAAGTAAGATATAAGCAATATTTTCAAATCTCCCAAGTTCAAAAGAAAATACCAGGACATCATAGATACAGTGAT
>NW_008351467.1:2397-6351 GCF_000622305.1 Nannospalax galili | reverse complement strand
ACAATCCTGAACAATGGAAGAAGAGCTGCAGGTGTCACAATCCCTGATTTCAAGTGTATATACTACAGAGCTCTAGTAATAAAAATGGCATGCCACTAATATAAAAATCAACACATTGATCAATGGAATAAAGTTGAGGACCCACATTTAAGTTGACGAAGTTACAGTTACTTGACTTTTTACTAAGGGGACCCAAACACACCTTGAACCAAAAACAGCATTTACAGTATATGGTGCTGGACTAACTGGATATGGATAGCTATACATAGGAGAATAAAATTAGATATCTATATGTCACCTTGATCAAGGTTCAATTCCAAGTAGATCAAGGACTTCCTCATAATTCCTGATACCATGAAACTGATAGAGGGGAGTGTTTTGAATGCAGTGGAACTTAAAGTCACAGGAATAGAATTTCTGAAAAAGACAGTGCAGGCATTAAGTTCAGCAATCGACAACTAGGAACTCATAGAACTAAAAAGCTCCTATACAGAAGAATAAATAATTATTTGAATGAAGAGGCAACCTATTGAATGGGAAGAAACTTTATGAACTAAATTTCTGACAGAGGTTTAATATCTATAATAAAAAACAACTAAAAAATTCATAATAATAAACAACACAATTAAAACTTGGGGCACGGAGCTAAGCAGAGAGTTCTCAAAAGATGAAACTCCAAAGAATAAGGAATATGTTTATTGCTCTTAGTACGGTAGTGACACTTTCATCTTGTGGGGGATCAACAGCTGTTTAATTGGAATTAAGGTCCACTCAATGGGAGGGAACTCATGTGAAGTAGTATAAATACTGTCAAATATATGGCTGGAGATGCCATAGATCCTAGAGAAAAAAAATATTTATGCCACATCCATAGGACAACAGAATCTCTCACTTTATTCTAAATATGCATCCTTATATTTACAGAAAATATACCTCTTGCCCAACATCAAAAAGCTTCTTTTTGCAATAGATGGCAACTACTATGGAATTCCAGAACTGGTCAATATGGAGAATAAGTGTGAGACACTTAATGTTAAGTGACACATCTTCAATGCAAACTTTGCTCTTAGGATGAATGGATCCCTTAACTCTCACTACAGAATTTTCCATATGCAGCAGATGGTGATTAAGAGAGAGACCAAAAATTAGCCAATGTGCAGAGAACAAGAGGCTGCAGAGTGCTTATTCATGAATAGGACACCTATTTCAAACCTCTGCCTCCCAAGACTCACATCATGTGGAAGGGGAGACATAAAGGCTGTAAGAATTTGGGGTGGTTGATGCCCAAAAGGAAACAGTCTTCCAGACAGCTGGTCATTTACTCATATGAGCTCACAGCAATGTTGACTGCATGCACAAGTCTCCAGGTCCTCTGCAAGAGAAGCCAGTGCTCTTAACTGCTGAGTCGTCTCTCCAGGCCCAACCTAAATAATTCATGGCTGAAGAGGGGTGGAAAGACAGTGTCTTATAGGTTTGGGACTCTTGGTAGGCCCAGTGCATGGATCCACACTGAAGGACACTGGGGGACCCAAATCTTGCTCTATAGGATATATATATGTATATGTATATATATATTTGTGTATGTATGTATGTATTCATTCATGAGTTCATTAAATTTGGTAGAGTACAGTTTGGTAAGGTATGGAAAGGGGAGTGTCTCTGAATGCCATAAAAGTATATTGTATGAAAATTGCAAAATTTGTGAAATTTCATCAAAAGAAAATGATAAATGTCATTAGCTGTTAGGAAAATGCAAATTAAAACTACATTGAAATTTATCTTTACCAAGTCAGAATGGCTAAGTTTCAAAGAAAAAACAAAAAATGCTTGCAAGGTTTTGGGAAAGGGGAACACTTTTTCACTGCATGTGGGAGTGAAGAATGTTGCAGCTACTATGGAAATCTGTGCGGAGATTCCTCCAAAAGGTAGAAATAGATCTACCACATGATTCAGCCAAACCACTTTTGTGCATATACCCAAAGAACTCCATATTCTACTACACAGATATCTGCTCATCTTTGCTCATTGCTGTTCTATTCACAATAGTCAGAAACTAGAAGCAACATAGGTATCGATCAAATGATAAATGAATAATCAAAAGTGGTAGATTTACATCATGGAATATTATTCAAGTATTAAGCAAGTTGAAATGATGAAATTTACAGGTAAATGGATAGAACTGGAAACAATCATCCTGAGTCAGGTAACCCAGACTCAGAAAAATGAACGTTTTATGTTCACACTCATAATTGGATGCTAGCTTTGAATCTTTAGATAGGTGTGTTTCAATTGGAAAATCCATAGAGGTCAGGAAACTAGTCAGAGTCCATGAGAGGAGTCTTCTTGGAAGGGACATAGAATACAGTTTTATAAATGGGGAAAGGGGAACAATGGAATATGAAGAGTTAAATAGGGTTGGGAATGGTAGGGAAGGGTAGAAAATGAATTAACGGGGGGATAAGTAACACTAATGGCCTTTTGAAAAAGTAAAATGGAAATTTATCATTATATAAGCTTCTTAAAGTATTTACATATGCAATATAAAAATCATTTAAATGGCGTCACCCCATAACAGGGGCCAGTTCCCCACAGACACCATGGGTTAACAAATAAAAATCCCAATAATAGGAATGGGCTTCCTTTTGGGGAAATTTTGACCAGGGGTGATCTCATAGACCCTTACATAATACTGGCTATTGCTATTGCTCTTGGTTACTTGTAAGAGCTTAATGGTAAGATCTTATTGCTGAAGATACTATATATGTTGTATTAGTCACTTTTCTCTTGCTGTGATAGAAACATTGACCAAAGCAATTTATAGAAGGAAGAGTTTGTTTGAGCTTAAAGTTCCTGAGGAATTACAGTCCATCATGTGAGGGAGACATGGTGCCTGGAGGTGGTTGGAGCAGGAGCAGTAGAAGTGAAGCTCTCACCTCATCATGCAGGCACAGGAAGTGAGAGACTGGAGATCTGGCCAGGTTTAAGAACTCTGTAACCCCACCCCCAGTGACATGCTTCCTCCAGGATAGCCACACCTTCTGAGAACTCCCAAAACAGAGCCATCATCTGGGGACAAAATGTCCAAACACTTGAAGCCTATGGGGGACATTTTCATTCAAACAATCACATTTGTGTAAGATTTTTAAAAATAATTTTAAAGCCATAATTCTTTTTCAGTGAAGTCTTAAAAAGAATTTTAAAAGAAAAAGGGGTAAAAGAATTACTGCTCTAGTTTAGCAGATGAAAGGGTCTATTTTTCTGTCACTTCTCCACAATCTGTGTGAGTCTCAGAGTTCTGCCCTCAAAGACATAAAGCTCCATATGACACAATTTTATTTACCCTGTTTTCCATAATATAGCCAAGACTATTCATGGTGCTCTTCCCCATTATTTTCAGCTTAAGCCCTTGTGTTACTATATTTCTCCATAGTGCCATCAAAATGTTAAAAGATGACTTCAAAATGTTCCTCTGTCATTTCACAATGACCCTTTGTGACGTCACAATGCTCCAGTATTTCAACATTATTGCCCCATGTTTTATTATATTTCTCCATAGTGCCGTCAAAATATTACAATATGATTTCAAAATGTTCCATTGCGACAATACAATGTTCCAATGTACAATCTCCCCATGTTCCATTATATTGTTCCAATGTGACACTACAATGTAACAATATTACTCCACAATCTGAGATCACAATACTGCAATTTGCCAACACTTTTGCCCCATGTGCCATTCTATTGCTCTAATGCGCCATCACACTGTTACAATATGACTTCAAAATGCTCCATTGCGACGTCACAATTCTCCAATGTGCCAACACTATCACCTCACGTGCCATTGTATTCCTCCAATGTGACATCACAATGTCACAATATGACTTCACAATGCTCCAATGTGCCATCACAATGCTCTATGGTGCCATCACAATGTTAAAATATGACTTTACAGTG
>NW_008351467.1:0-1906 GCF_000622305.1 Nannospalax galili | reverse complement strand
AAATGTTACAAGATGACTTCACAATGTTCCTTTGTCATTTCACAATGCTCCATTTTGATGTCACAATGCTCCAGTATGCCAATACTATTGCCCCATGTGCCTATATATTGCTCCATAGCGCCATCAAAATATTACAATATGAATTCAAGTGTTCTGTGTGACCTCACAATGCTCCAATGTAACACTATCAACCCACATGCCAATTTCTTGTTACAATGTGCCATCACAATGCTAATCTATGACTTCTCAGTATTCTTTAGTGACATCACAATACTCCAATGAGCTAATACTATCGCCCCATGTGCCAATATATTGCTCCAGTATGCCATCAAAATGCTACAATATGAATTTTCAATGTTCCATTTTAATGGAACACAGAGCACCGTTAGCACAGTGCTCCAATGTGCTAACACTATGGTCCCAAATGTGACATCACAATGTTTACAATATGAATTCACAATGTTTCATTGTTAAATCACAATGTGCCTTGGTGCCATCACCGTGTTACAATATGACTGCAAAATGTACCAATGTGCAATTATAATGCTCAAATGTGACATCGCAACACTTTAATCTGCCAACACCATAGGTCCATGTGCTAGTATATTGCTCCATTACAATATGACTTCTGATTGTTCCCTTTTGACATCACAATACCTGAATGTGACATCACAGTGCTCCAATATGCCAACACTATTGACCCACGTGCCATTATATTGCCCCAATTTGCCATCATTCAAAATGCTCCAATGTGACATCACAATGCTCCAATGTGCCAACACTATCTCCCCAAGTACCATTATATTGCTCTAATATGTCATCACAATGTTACAATATTACTTCACAATGTTCCCTTGTCGCATCACAATCCTCAAATGTGACATGACAATGCTTCAATGTGCCAACACTACCATTCCATGTGAAATCAAAATGCTCTATGGTGCCATCACAATGTTACCATATGACTCACAATGATCCATTGTTACATCACAATGATCCAATGTGAAATCACAATGTTCCAATGTACCAACATTAAGCCCACTTCTGCCATTATACGGCTCAAATGTGCCATCACATTTTAATAATATGTCTTCTCAAGTTTCCCTTTTGACATCACAATGCACCTATATGGCATCACAATGCTCATTGTGCCAACATGATGCGCAATTGTGTCATTAGCATGATCCACTCTGTTGTCATCTTCAATATGCAAACACGGTACTCAATGTCCCCTCACAATCAGCAAATTTGACCACACAATTCTGCATAGTACCATCACAATATTGCAGTATGACTTCACAATGATCCATTGTGACATTACAATGCACCAATGTGCAAACACTATCTCCTCGTGTGCCGTGATATTGCTCCAATGTGCCATTACAATGGAAAAACATGACTTCAAAATGGGACATCACAATACTGCAATGTGTGAACACTATTTCCGCATGTGCCATTCTATTGCTCCAATGCGCTATCGCACTGTTACAATATGACTTCAAAATGCTCCATTGTGACATCACAATTTTCCAAGGTGACATCAGAGTGCTCCAAAATTCCAACGCTATTGCTTCATGTGTTATTATATTGCTCCATAGTGCCACCAAAATTTTATAAGATCACCTCACAATGTTTGTCATTTCACAGTGCTCCACTCTGACATCACAATGCTCCAGTATACCAAAACTATTGCCCCATGTGTCTATACATTGCTCCGTAGTGCCATCAAAATATTACAATAAGAATTCACTGTGCTCCTTTGTGAAATCACAATGCTCCAATGTAACATTAACGCCCCATATGCCATTGTATTGCTTCAATGTGCCATCACAATGCTAACCTATGACTTCTCAGCGTTCCTTTGTGACATCACAATACTACAATGAGCCAATACTATCACCCCATG
>NW_008351466.1:9018955-9034643 GCF_000622305.1 Nannospalax galili | reverse complement strand
TTAAACATCCAAGAAGGTTAGTTCCACCATTCTGGTACTTTAAATTACCATGTGCCATGTAGGCAAAGCTTGGGCAAAGACGAAACATTCTCAGATAAACCTTGCTTAGACATATATTCCTTGGTCTAGTTGTATGTATAATTTGTCAGTAGGTGTTTTGACTAATATGGTTCCCTCTGGTGTTTTAATACCAGCTAGGCATTATTTTTCTCTTGCATTGTCTAACCCTTCTACCATGGTTCTCCCATATAACCTGCCCCCATTTTTCCCATTTATCCCTTGCTAATACCATTCTCATACCCTTCTCCTATGGTCCTACCTCTCTTGAGCTCCTTCTTTCCATTTATCCCCTACATTCCTTGTATAACCATCCCTCTCCCCTCCCCATAAAATAACCCCTTTTAATCCATATCTCCCTTATTAACACCTGTTTCCTACTGTTCTTCTCTTTCAGATCCTTTCTATTCCTTTACCTCCCAGGTTTCTTTTCATTATCCTGGATGCCGTAGTTATGTCTGGATACATAGTCACTTTTCAGGATTTGGTGCTAGGATCCACATATGAGGGAGAACATATGTGGCTTTTTTTTCTGAATCTGCGTTACTTCACATACTATAACAGTTTCTAGTCCATCAATTTGCCTATACATTTCATGATTTCAACTTGCTTTACTGCTGAGTAAAACTCCATCATATAAATGCACCTCATTTTCATTATCCACTCATCAGTTGAGGGACACTTAGGTTTCTTCCATCTCTTAGCTATTGTGAAAAGAGCAGCAACAAACATGGATGTACAACTGTCTCTGCAAAAGGAGCAGTTCTTTGGATATATGCCAAATAGTGGTATAGCTGGATCAAATGGTAGGTTCATTTGTAGTTTTTGAAGAGTTCCCCACACTGCTTCCAATAGGTGTTGTACAAGTTTGCATTCCCACCAGCAGTGGATGAGCATTCCCCTTTCCCCTCATCCTCTGCAATATTTGGTATGATGTGTTCTCTTGATCTTAGCCAGTCTCACTGGGGAAAGATGAAACCTTAACATGATTTGGATTAGCATTTCCATAATTCTGATGATGTTGAACACCATTTAAGATTCTTCTTAGCTGTCATTATTTCTTCTTTTGAGAACTCTCTATTTAGCCACTTAGCCCATCTTTTAATTGGGTTACTGCCTTTCTTGATTCTTGTTTTTTGAGTTCGATATGTATTCTGGATGTTAAACCTCTATCAGATGTGTCGCTGGTGAAGATTTTCTCCCATTCTGTGGGTTGTGTCTTCACTTCCTTGGTTGCTTCCTATTTGTAGATTCTTGACCTTGTTTTCTGAAAATCCGGTTTAGAAAATCCTTTCCTACACCTATTTACTGTAGGTTATTGCCAAGATTTTCTTTTAACAGTTTCAGCATTTCAGGCTACACATTAATGTCTTGCATCCATTAGAAGCTGACTTTTGTACAAGGTGAAAGATAGGGGTTTAGTTTCGTTCTTTTACAGATGGAGATCCAAGTTTGCCAGCACCATTTGCTAGACATGCTGTCTTTCTTCCAGTGAATGATCTTGCTCCCTTTGTCAAGTTTCAGGTTTCCGAAACTGCATGAACTCATATTTAGGTCTTTAGTTTTGTTCCATTGATCTATGTGTCTCTCTCTATGCCAGTACCATGTTGTTTTTATGACTATAGCTCTGTAATACACGTTAAAATCTGGTATAGTAATCCCCCCCCCCCGCATTACGTTTAGTTCTTGAGGTTGTTTTTGCTATCTGAAGTCTTTTGTGCTTCCATACGAATCTTAGGATGGTCATATCCAATTCTGTGTATAATTTCATGGGGATTTTGTTTGGCATTGCAAGGAAACTATAAATGGCTTTTGGTAGGGTGGTCATTTTCACAATATTAATTATTCCAAACCATGAGTGTGGGAGGTCCTTTCATTGTACTGGACTTTAATGACTTTGGTCAGGTTTATTCTGCGATATTTTAATTTTTTTGAAGCTATTGTGAAGGGGAGTGTTTCAATGTACTTTTTCTCTGATTGCTTGTTATTGGTATATAGAAAGGCTACAGACTTTTGTAGATTAATTTCATAACCTGCCATTTTAATGAACATGTTAATAATTCCTAGGAGGTTTGTGGTGGAATTTTTGACATCTCTTAGATATCATATCATCTGAAAACAGGGATAATTTGATCTCTTCTTTTCCAATTATTACTCCTTTAATTTCCTTCTCTTGCCTTATTGCTCTTGCAAGATTTTTAACCACTATGTTATAGAGGAGTGGAGATAGTAGACAGCCTTGTCTGGTTCCTGACTTCAATGGGAATTCTTCCAGTTTTTCTCCTTTTAGAATGATGTTGGGTGTGGGTTTGTTATATATGGCATTAATTATGTTGAGGTATGTTCCCTCCAGTCCAATTCCCTCTAAGACTGTGAACATAAACACATGTTGACTTTTGTCAAATGACTTTTCTGCACATATTGAAATGACCATGTGTTTCTTGTCTTTTAGCCCACTGATATGATTTATGACATTTATTGAATTACATGTATTGAACCTTCCCTACATCTGTGGATAAAGCTGACTTGATCATGGTGGATGATCTTTTTGATGTGTGCCTGTGTATGGTTTGCAAATATTTGGTTGAGAATTTTTGTATCTATGTTCATTAAAGATATGGTCTCCAGTTTTCTTTCTTGGTTCTATCTTTACCTGGCTTTAGTATTAGAGTGATGCTGGCTTCATAGAAGGAATTTGGATGTTCTTCCTCCATTTCTATCTTTCTGAATAAATTAAGTAGTATTGGATGTAGATCTTCTTTAAATATTTGGTAGAATTCTGCTGTAAATCCATCTGGTCCTGGGCTTTTTTTAGTCTGGAGGTTATGCATTACTGTTTCAATTTCCTTTGTGTTATGGATCTGTTTAAGATGTTAATCTCTTCTTGATTTAGTCTTGGTAGTTCCCATGCTTTTAGATATGCGTCCATTTCTTTTAGGGTTTTAGATTTAGTAGCATATAGGTTTTTAAAGTATTCACTTAAGGTGTTCTGGATTTTTTTTGGTGGCTTTTGTGATGTTTCCCCTTTCACCTCTTATTTTACTGATTTGGAGGTGATTTGTTAAAGATAAACGATCAATCTTGTTTATCTTTACAAAGAACTACCTCGTGGTTTTGTCGATTCTTTGTATTGTTTTCTTTGTTTCTATTTCATTTATTTCTGCTCTGACTTTTATTATTTCTTCTTATCTTCTGGGTTTGCATTTCATTTGTTGTTGCTTTTCAATTGTCTTGAATTCCAATGTTAAGTCATTTATTTGTGTTCTTTCTGATTTTTTAATGCAGGCACTTAGAGCTCAACTTCCCTCTAAGGACTGTTTTCAGCGTGTCACAGAGGTTTTCTCATATTGTATTGTCCTTCTCATTTAGTTCCTGGAATACTTTTATTTCTTTCTTAATTTCTCCTTTGACCTATTTGTCATTCAAGAATGTGTTGTTTAATCTCCATGTGTTCATGTGGTTACTAGGGTTTCTTCTGATTTTAATTTTATGCTTTATTGCTTTGTGGTCTGATAAAACGCAAGGAAATATTTCAAACTTTTTGTATTTGTTGAGGTTTGTTTTGTGCCCCAGTATATGACTGATTTTGAAGAAGGTTCCATGGGGCGCAGAATAGAAAGTATATTCTTTGGGGCTTGGGTAGAATATTTGGTAGATGTCTTTTAGGTCCATTTGATATATGGTTCTGTTGCAGATATCTCTCTGTTAATTCTCTTTTCTATTGATCTATCTAATGGTGACTATGGGGTATTGATGTACCCTACTATTAATGAGTTGGGATTAATCTGGGTCTTAAAGTCCAGTAGTACTGCTTTAATGAATGTGGGTCCACCAGACTTTGGTGAATATATGTTCATGATTGTAATATCTTCTTGGTCAAGTGTTCCATTGATCAGTATGAAGTGGCCCTCTTTATCACTTCTGATTAGTTTTAGTTTAAAGTCTATTTTATTAGCTATTATAATTGCAGCACCTGCTTTTTTCTTGGTACCATTCAATTGGTATGTTTTTTTCCATCCTTTTAACTTAAGGTAGTGTCTGTCTTTGAAAGTGAGATGAGCTTCTTGCAGACAACAAAAAGGTGGGTTTTTTTTTTTATTCTTATTCCATTCAACTAGTCTGTGTCTTTTGATGAAGGAGTTCAGTACAGTGATATTTAAAGTTCTTAATGAAACATGTGTATTGAATCCTGTCATTTCTATTTCTGTTCATATTCTTGACATAGCTGTGCACAGTTATACCTTCATTGAGTTTTTTTTTTTTTTTTTTTCCCGTAAGCCCTTAGGGGTACTCATTCCTTTCTTCAACTATTTGTATTGCCTCAAGAACTCTCTGTAGGGCTGGTTTTGTGGACATGAATTCTTTCAGCCTATTTATTTCATCGAAGATTTTTCTTTCCACTTAGACTATAATAGACACTTTGGCTGGGTATAGTAATCTGGGTTTGGCATCTTTGGTCATTTATGGCTGGGAACACTTTGGTCCAGGCTCTTCTGGCTTTCATAGTTTGCACTGAAAAGTCATCTGTAATCTTGATGGGTTTTCCTTTACAAGTGACTTGTTTTTCTTTTGCGGCTTTCAGTATTATCTCTTTGTTCTGTATGTTTAGTGTTTTTACTATGATGTGCTGAAGAAAGTTACTTTTCTGGTCTTGGCTATTTGTTGTTCTATATGCTTCTTGTATTTATATGGACATGTGTTTGTTTAATTTTCAGGAAATTTTCTTCTACAATCTTGTTGAAGATCTGGTATATGCCATTATCTTGGGATTCTTCTCCTTCCTGCAGGCCTATGATTTGTAAGTTCTTTCTTTTTATGGTGTCACACAATTCTTGCATATTCCATTCTTGTGTTTTCTTAAATTTTTCATAATCTTTGCTTGAGTGGTCTAATTCATCCACTTCACCTTCCAGTCTCGATATTCTGTTTCCATTTCATTCATTCTATTGGTGAAGCTGTCTACTCTTATTTCTAATTGGCTTACTGAGTGTTTCACTTCCTTCTTCATCTCATCCTGAGTATTCTTCAATATTTCTCTTTTCTGAATTCATTCAAAAGCTTTTCCCTATTTTCTTTCAGTTCTTTCCTTTCTTTATTTTTGTGTTCTTTAAATTCACTGAATTCTTTTATCACGTTTATAGTTATTCTTTTGAGTTCCATGTCTATTTATAGGTGGTTCTCATTGTACTCCTCTAGAGGACCATTGGTACTTGGTCTGGATATATTATTTTGGTTTTTCGTGTCATTCTGTTTTCTCTCTAACTTTGACATGTGGATTTCTGTTGTAGTTTCTGATTCTTGTGTGACATTCAAGCCTTCCTTTATTGAGTTTAGGTCTGTTTCTTTTTGCAAACTTTATGTGCCTTTTTGGTTGACTTGCTGGGCATGAAAAGCTGGTTGGTATAGGCTTCAGGTTCTCTCTTTTGTTCTGATATTTGAGTGGCCAAATTACTTTTGCCTTCAGGAGTTCCCACAGAGGCCCAAGTCAGATGAGGATCAGACACTGTCAGGCTTTCTCCTAAAGCCTGGATTCCTCCAGGAAAGATGTTGCCCTAACATTTGGTGTATGTGCTGGCCTTGAAGCAGGGCCCGGGAAAGATGCTTGTCTCAGAAATCTGGTGGCTGAGTTGCTCAAGGAAGCAAAGGTTGATGGGGGTGGGACAAGGCCCAGAGTGTTCATGGGGAGCACAGGGAAGACCTGGATTGGACTGGATGCAAAGGATCAGGAAGCAGTCATGGTTCTAGGACGAGAGGTCAGCCCTGGTGTCTGGGGTATCAAGACAAGAAATGGGCCAGTATCCAGGCAAGATGAGAGAGGGGTTGGGGCAGGCGGGAGGGTGAATTAGGCTGGGGGTTTCAACACTCAGTGGGCTCTACTGGACTTACCCAGGAGAGATGCTGGTACCAGGACCTTGGAGGCTGTGCAGCCCAGGGAAGCAAAGGGATATGAGGGGGGACCAGACCCAGAGGGCTCCTGGGGACTGCAGGGAGAGATTGGGTTGGTCTGGATGCAAAGGATCAGGAAACAGTGGGGATTTCTTGGCCTAGATGTCAGTCCCTGAGTCTGTGGTTCCACAACAAGAACTGGGCCACTACCCAGAGTAGGAGGGGAAGTGGAATGCTGAATGAGGGTGGGGGAATCAAGGTGTGGTGTCAGGACCCACCGAGACAATATGCTACAACTAGGGAGCTGGTGGCTGAGTTGCCCAGTGAAGCAAATGTTGGTGGGGGCAGGACCAGGCCTAGAGGGCTCCTGGGGAGCACAGGGGGGAACTGGGTTGGTCTGGACGCAAAGGATCAGGAAGCAGTGGTGGCTCTGGGCCAAGAGGTCATCCCTGGTGTCTGGTATGCCAAGAAAGGAAATGGACCAGTACCCAGGCTAGGAAGAGCAATGGGGCAGGGGAGCAGGGAGGGCGAATGAGGCTGGGGGTATCAAGGCATGGTGGGTGCCACAGGACTTACCCAGGAAAGGTCCTGGCACCATGACACTGGAGGCTATGCAGACCAGGGAAGCAAAGGAGGTGAGGGTGGAAACAGGCGCAGAGGGCTCCTGGTGCTAGAAATCTTACCCTTGTTCTGTGCATATGCAGTCAATGCTCTTATCTGCTGAGCCATCTCTCCAGCTGTATAATTATATATATTTATTTTGAGAATTATATCAGTTTATTTATTACAGTACTTTCTATTTCCCTTTTTCTAACTTCCCAAGTTGTGATTTTTTAAGAAAATATTTTATTTATTATTTTTATTTTATGTGTATGAGTGTATTCCCTGTATTTATGTAACTGCACCCATGTTGTGCAGTTTCCATGGAAGTCAGAGAGGACGTCAGATGCCCTGGACATGGATTACAGGTGGTTGTTACCCGCTATGTAAGTGCTGGGAGCCAACCTAGGTCCTCTGCAAGAGCAGCCAGTAGTCTTAGCCATTAAACAACATTTTTTCAGCCCCCTTCCCCTTTATTAAACAGTTTATTGTATGTGTATGAGTGTTTTGTGCTCTGTGGTGCCCGCAGAAGCCAAAAGAGTGTGTTGGAGCCCATGGAACTGGAGTTACAGGTGGTTGTGAGTCATCTTGTTGGTTCTGGAAAAATAATTTGGGTCCTCTACAATAGCAGCAACTACTCTTAACTGCTGAGCCATTTCTCCAGCAATTGCTCTTAACTGCTGAGCCATTTCTCCAGCAACTGCTCTTAACTGCCGAGCCATTTCTCCAGCATACTCCCCGCCCCCAACCGCTGTGACTTGTAAATCTAGAAGTTCAATTAGGGCATACTTGAAGGCAAACTGGGTGTTGTACAAGAGTAATAGAAAAATAATGGAAAACTTCTTGATGCCTGGTAATGGGAGTAGTCCACCATCAAGGCTTGGAAATCCAGGACCACATGTGGAGAGAGGATTGCAGATGATCCTAAGGGGATGTGACAACTCTATACCATATACTCAGTCCTCCCAAGATAAGAATCCATAAATGACAAAAGCTTCCCCTCTCCCCAGCATAAGAAGCAATGCCTCTCCCATGCACAACCTGAAACTTCAGGGGAGGAGATTGAGGAGAATGTAATCACTCAGAAAATTCTGAAGCTGCTGCATGACATCAGGGGATCCTCCATGCTCTACTCTGTTCTACAATCAGCCAGAGGAATATAGAAACATGGCTCACAGTAGGAGTCCAATGCTCCAGGTTCGTGTGAGGGGACCAGAGCTCCAGCTCACAAGAGTGGATCGTACCTCTACCTCATAAGAAGGAACAATAACTCCAGCCCATAGGAGATGACCACAGCTCTAGCTTACAAGAGGGGACCACAGCTCCAGGTTCATGGGAGGAGACTAAAATCCAGGTCACAAGAGGGGAACAGTATTTCAGCTCCCAGGGAAGAACTAAAGCTGCTGTTGAAGGGATGGGGGGGGTGGACTAAGGGAACCACAGTTACAAGAGGAAAACATGGCTCCTGTTCATGGGAGTGATAAGAAAGATTATTAAGCAAACGTAACAGAATTTAAGAATAGAAAGAAGTTGGCAGACTTTCACATATTTCCTAAGTATTAATTTAAAAAAAAAAATTACCGTTTAGGTCTTATACAGCAAAATCTGTTCATCAAATAAAAATACACTAATGCAGAAATATCAAAGAAGGATTTGCTTCCTATAAAGAACCTTGAGAAAAATATGCTATTGTACACACATTTTAGAAAAAAAATAGCCTAGAAGGATATTTGAGTTATAACGGAACTGCAAAAAGTTAAATGTTTGATAGTATAGCAGATACAAGTGAATGCCGAACGCAAATGATTGTTAACATCATTTTGACTGGCTTCTACAGATGGTCATGTGATAATTCAACTGAGAGCTTTTGTCCTTCAGGTTCTCTCTGAATCAAAATTCTTGACTCTCAGATGTTTGGATTTAGGCATTTGAGTTGACCCATACTATTTGTTTAATTACACAATCTAGGATAAATTTATTCTTTCCTGGGCACATTTTCTGAGTATTTAGTGACAAAATTTAGTCCAATATAGTAGATTCTGAGTAAAGTTAGCAGGGTGTCTTTAAACTAATAATCTCCTCCCTATTGGTTATTAATGAGGAGACGAGAAGTCTTCTTTTTGCAACCGACGGGAACTATTACAGAGTTCCACAGCTGGTCACACACAGAGAATATACTTCTGAGAGATGCAGAGCCCTATGTGACACATCTACAGTGGAACCTCTATACCTAAGGCTCATGGAACATATCAGAACAGGAGATGGAGAAAATATTAGTGTATCACTCAACTCTCACCAGCAAAGCTTCCTTACACAACACAGTGTGATGCACATAGAATCTAATAACTGTCCAAGGGGTAGAGAATAAGAGACTACAGAGTGTGTGTCCCAGGATAAGATTCCAATATTAAACCTCACTCAACCACAGCTGAAGGATAATTGCAAGAGAGGGGGTGGAAAGATTGTAAGAGCCAGGGTTGGTCCAAGAACATAGGGACAGAGGCTTTCAGGCCCCTGGAAATTTACTAATGTGACCTTGTGGCAATGATGGCATCGTGCACAAGACCTATGCTGACTCGACCAGACAAAGGACCAGCATGGAACAAGGGAAATAGGTTGAGGCCCCAGCCCTTGCCTGTGAACTGTATGCAACTGATTACTGCTGGGTGAGGGAGCGTAGACCTTCTTTAAGATCTCTTAATAGGCTGACTAGACTCGAGTGGATGAACTTGCAACAAAGGACATCTGGGTACAAATGCTTGGTCAGATAGGATTTAATACACATTACAGAATGCGTGAGGTCTGGTCAGGGGGGTATGGGGAGCATGGATGGGGAGCGGGTCTAAATATGTAAGAACTATTGTATGAAATGCATAAGAACAATACAAATATTATTTATAAAGAAAAAATATGAAAAAATTTAAAAGAAAGAAGTCCACCAAAAAGCTTTAATCTGAAATCTTGGAACACCCTTTAGGAAGCTGTTATTTTTGTCATTTTTTTGTTAGTTACCTAATTGAACTGCAAGGCCAAATATTTCTTAAAGCCCTGGGTATGTCTTGATATTCATTATATCATTCAATAAATCCCTGTATTATTAAATTTTGACTTTTAAAAATTATTATATATATTTGCACATGTATGTATGTATATTTGCACGTGTGGGGGTTTACACGTGCATTTCCCAAAGAGAGTGTGCAGATGTTAGAAGATAATTTTCAGGAGTTGATTTTCTCCTTCCCCCACATGGTTCAGGGTAATTGTGTTCAGTTTTTCAAGCTTGGTGGCAATTGCCTTTATCCACTAAGCCCTTGAAAGACCTCTCCCACTCCTACAGTGGATAGTAGCTCTGTCAACCATGACTTGCTGTGAGTTTAGTAGAGGAAGGTTTTGTTTACTCTGCAAATGACTGACACCAAGAAGTTAAAATGATAGTAACCAATACATTTCTTTTAATAAAAACACTAAATATAAATGCCTTCAACTCCCTTGTCAAAGTTTATAGGCTAGCAGAATGGATAAAGAAAGAAAACCCTTCTTTTTCTTTTCTTAAGAAACTCATCTCACCTTCAAGACAGACACTGCTGTAGGTTGCAAGGATGGAGAAAATGTTCCTAGCAAATTACTCTAATAAGTAAGCAGGTGATGCAACTCTAATACCTGACTAAAAAGACTTCAAATTAAAGCTAATCATAAAGATAAAGAGGGTCAGTGCATTCTAAACAAAGGAACAACTGATCAAGAAGATATTATAATCACGAGCCTTTCTAAGTTGTTTACCAGTCATCTTTATTTCTTCATTTGAGAACTCTTTGTTGAGGTCTATACCTTATCATTTTGTTCAGTCGTTTATATTCTTGTTTCTTTGTTTTCTGTGTTCTTTATATATTCTGGTGCAGCCAATTTTATAAAAACAGTACTCCGGGACTACAAAACACAAATTAACCGCAACACAGCAATAGAAGGTAAATTCAGTACTGCACTATCTTCAACTGACAGGTCAATTGGACAAAGAATAAATAGAGAAACATCTGAAGTAAATGACGTCTGACCTTAAATGGACCTAACAGACATGTATAGAATATCCTACTCTGGCACCAATGAATACACTTTCTAATCAGCAGCCTATTCAAGTGTTTCTAAAATTGACTACATTTTTTAGCACAGAACAAATCTCAAAAAATACAGAAAAATGATATAATTCCATGCATTCTATCAGACCATAGTGTCATAAAGCTTATAATCACCAGCAAAAGAAACACTAGTAACTACATGAACTCATGAAGATTAAACAACACTCCTGATATGGGGAGTGTGTAAAAGAAGAAATTAAGAATGAAAGTTAAATATTCCTGGAACAAATGAAAATGAGAATACAACACAACAAAGCTCTGGGACACCTCTCCTAAGGGAGAAGTTTATAGCTCTTAGCTCTTACTTTAAAAAATCAGAAGGAACACATAAATGACTTAACGGTACAACTGAACACTCTCAAAAGGCAAGACAATGAAGCCCAAACCTAGTAGGCAAGAAGAAATAACAAAACGAGCAGAAATTAATGAAACACAAAGTAAACAAAGCAAAATCAATGAATCTAAGAGCTGGTTCTCCGTAAGTAAAACAACATAAACCCTTAGCCCAGGCAACCAAAAGAAAGAGAAAATTCAAATTAACAAAATCAGAAATGTAAGAAGAAACATTACAACAGACAGTAGAAAAACCAGAACACTGAAAAGGAATACTTTAATAATTTATACTCCATTAAATATGAAAATCTGAAACACATAAGTGAATTTCTAACGTCATGGACATGCCCAAAATTATACCAAGAGAAGGTCAACAGTCTAAACAGACCCATAAAAAATAAGGAAATTTAAACTGTAATACAAACCCTCTCTACAAAAATATCCCAGGCTGAGATGGAATCGCAGCAGAATGATACCAGACTTTCAAAAACCATCTACAACCACAACTGCTTAAATTATTCAAAAAGATAGAAAATGATGGAGAACTCCCAAATTCATTCTAAGAAGCCATTACCACTCTAATTCCAAAACCAGGTAAAGACACAACAAAAAGTATAGGTCCATATCCTTAATGAACGTAGAGTAAAGATACTCGTCACAGTATTCACAAACCACATACAGACACATATGAAAAACATCATCCACCACAATCAAGACAGCTTCTTTCCAGAAATGCAGGGATGGTTCAATATGCATAAGACAGCAAATGTAATAAACATATAAATAGATTAAATACAAAAATCACATGACCATCTCAATATATGCAGAAAAGGCCTTGGCCAAAATTCAACACGCATTTATGTTAAAAGTTTTAGATGGAACTGGTCTGGAGGGAGCACAACTCAACATCTTTAAACCTATATACAACAAACCCATAGTCGATATCATTCTAAATGGAGAAAAACTGAACTCATTCCCATGAAAATGTAGAACCAGACAGGGCTTTCCATTATATCAATTTCTTTTCAATATAATCCTTGAAAATCTTAGAGCAATAAGGCAAGAGAAGGAAATTAAAGGAGTACCAATTGGAAAAGAAGAAGTCAAATTATCACTATTTGCAGAAGGCATGATATTATACATAAGGGATCCCAAAAATTCCACCAGAAATCTGTTAGAAATGGTACATTCAGTAAAGCGGCAGGTTATAAAATCAACTTACAAAAATAAGTAGTCTTTCTATATACCAATAGCAAGCAATTAGAAAAATCATTCAAGGAAACCCTCCCATTCACAATAACTTCAAAAAATTATTTCAGGATAAACCTAACTAAAGACATTAAGGATCTCTACATGAAAAATTTAAATCTTTAAATAAAGAGATAGAGGAAAACACTAGGAGATGGAAAGACCTATAATGCTCATGGATTGGAGAATTAATATTGTGAGAATGATCAGTTTAATAAAAAACAATCTGTAGATTTAAGCTGACGCTTACCAAATTACCCATGACACTCTTCACATAGGTAGAACAAATCATTCTAAAATTCATGTGGAATCACAAAGGGCCCCAGATAGCCAAAGCAATCTTGGACAAAAAGAATAATGTTGGGGTTATCACAATACCACAGAGATATAGTCATAAAAACAGCAAGGTACTGATGCAAAAATAGGCACATGGATAAATGGAATGCAATAGAAGACACAAACATGAGTGCATGCATCTCAGCCACAAAGGTGTCAAGAATACACAATGGAGGAAAGACAGCACTTTCAACAAATGTTGCTGGCTAAACTGAGTTGCCACCTGCAGAAGAATGAAATTGGACACATACCTTTCAAAAAAGTCAACTCTAAATGCATCAAAGACCTCAATATAAATCCTGAAATTCTTAAACTAGAAGAAAATATAGCAAGTGCCCTCCAAGATATAGGCATAGGAAAGGACTTTCTAAATCCAACCTTAGCTGCTCAGGCATTAAGGTCAACAATAATAAGTGGGACCTCATTAAGCTACATAGCTTCTGTACAGCAAAAGAAACAACCAGGGAAGTAAAAAGGAAATCCACTGAGTTATCCTGAATATACAAAGAACACAAAAAGCAAAGAAACCAGAAAATAAACAACCCAATAAAATGATGGGCTATATACCTCAACAGAGAGTTCTCAAATGAAGAAATAAAGAAGACGGATAATCACCGTAGAAAGCATTCAACATCCTTAGTAATTAGAGAAATGCAGACTAAACAGCACTTTAAGTTTCCACCTTACCAAATCAGACTGGCTAAGATCAAGAGAACAAGACACCAAATGCTGGCAAGGATGTGGAGAAATGGGAATGCTCATTCATGGATAGTGGGAATGCAAACTCGAGGAACCATTATGGAAAACCGTGTGGAGAATACTGTAAAACCTAAATATGAATCTTCCATATGATCCAGTTATACCACTCCTTGGCATATACCCAAAGGACTCATCCTACTTTTGAGATAACTGTACATCCATGTTTTCACTGCTTTCTTCACAGTAGCAAAGACATGGAAACCAACTAAATGTTCCTCAACTAATGAATAGATAACGAAAATGTGGTACATATTACACAGTGGAGTTCTATGCAGCATAAAGAAAAGATGAAATTCAGAAATTTACAGGTAAGTGAACGGAACAAGAGAGTGTTATACATAAGTGGAGTAACACAAACACAGAAAAGCAAGTTACATATGTTCTCCCTCATTTGTGTATTGTAGCACCAATCTCTTAAATGTTAGAATATATCCTGATGAAAAACCAGGTCTCAGGAAAATGGAAAGGATACATGAGGTAAAGGAAAAGAAGGAACCTGAAAGCAGGGAATAGTAGGAAACAGATGTTACCAGGGGGGAAATGGAAAAGTGGGAGTGTTTGGAGGGGGAGAAGAGGGAAGATCATGCAAGGGGCTATGGTGCAGGGGAGGAGGGTAATCAAGAGAGTGTGGATGGTTGGAGGTGGGTCTTATTGAGAGGAAGGATGGGGATAGTAGAGTGGAGGTAGAACAGATGGAAGAATAAAGAGTATTGATGAATGAATCTTGGGTGGCTAGGAAACTCAGAGGGAAATGTAATGCCCCAGAATCCCCATGAGAAGTGCAAAAACAGTGTCTAAAAGTTAGCGTGTATGCACACCTGAGAGTTGCTTAGCAAAGAATAGAGTGCCAGGCAGAAAAGATCTCCTTTTGAGTGATTCGTTAAAGTGGTCCAGGAGATTCCCAAAATAACAAAGGCTATTGTTAAACCTCTTGGTTATCTCCCAGTACTAGGAGATAAGACCCTACTACTGAAGACAGGGCATACTTCAGGTACAGGGCATGGAGCAATGAATCAGGAATTGACCTGGTGCCTTCTGCCTGAAATCTAGCTATCATAATGCTACATGATCATATGCAAACTGCCAAGGGAGAAAAGCAACCAGTGAGCCAACCCAGCCCTAAAGCCTAATAACCAGCACCATTGGCATGGCAACATGCTTCTATAGGTACAGTAGTGGCACTGTTATCTGGGAGGCAACCAACAGCTATCTAATTGAACTTAAAGCCCTCTCAATGGGCATGAATTCATGGAGGGCACTGTAACTCAGCCAAACACACATGGCAGCAGATGACATAGATCCTAGAGAAAAGCCTGCCTCATCTCTCTAGGCAAATGAAAATTCTTACCATATGCTAAATATGGATTCTTATATTTATAGAGAATCATACCATATACCGCTCATTAAGGAAGCTTCTATTCGAAAAAGATGGAGCTTCTGGAGAATTCCAGAACTGGCCAGACACAGAGTATATACGTTTGAGAGATACCCAGTACTAGCCAATACATCTACATTTATACCTTTCCACCTAAGGCTCATGGAACACAGTGGAACAAGGGATAGAGAGAATACTAATGCATCACTCAACTCTCACCAGTAAAGCTTCCATATACAACAGAGTAGGATGCACATAGAAGGCCACAGCTAGCCAAGTTTAAAGAATAAGAGACTGCAGATTGCGTATTCTTGAAAAGATTCCTGTATTGAACCCCCACCCCCTCACAGAACAGGGACCATTGTGGAAGAGGGGGCAAAAAGACTGTAAGAGTCAGGGCTGGTTTATTAACACAGGGAAGCAGAGGCTTTTAGGCCACTGGAAGCTTGTACATGTGTACTTGTGTCAATGGTGGCATTGAACACAGGACCCATGAAAATTTAAATAAGGGCCCAGAAGGGAGGAGAAAAATGGCTGGTGAGCTGGTCCTAGACTGAGAACTATTGGAGACTGATTGCTACTAGGTGAGGGACAGTATGCCTTACACACTATCTCCAGATTGGCTGAGTGGACTCCAGTGGACAAATTACCCTGAAGGACATCTGGGTACAAATGCTTGACTGAACAGGGCTTAATATGCATGGCAGAATACATGAGGTTCAGTGGGGGGGGTCTATAGGTAGGGGGTATAAAATGGATTAGGAACTGTTTTATGAAATTACAACAGCTCAGTATTTTTTTTCTCAAAAAAGAGATGATATTTGCCTTTATCTCTTCTGGCACGATAACAGGGTGCATGAAGTCTGGGTCTGAATGTGATTAAAATATATTTATATTTTATATATATGAAATTCTAAACTAAAATAGATTATGAAAAGTGTGTGAACAGGTAATTTTAGTA